>NW_023494807.1:24124250-24135914 GCF_904425465.1 Colossoma macropomum
AAGTTACCCCTGGTGCAGACCACAGCATGTGTGAAAGCTATCTGACTGTGGCGCTGCATGTAGAGGAATGTGATTAGCTCGTTTTGTCACGTTACTCCTTATTTCAAGTTTTCTAAAGACAGGGAAAGAGATGGAAAGTGGTATGAGATGCTTGTACTGAGAGCACTGTGAAAAGCGCACATCTTGTGCCGTCCTAAATGACTAACAATCGGCAAAAAAGTGAGAACGGCTCTTCATTGGCTCCTCATTTTTGCATCCTCATGCCTTTATTCCACCTTCCAAAGCTCTCCTTAGGTCACCACCAATTTTTGGCAGACACTATAACCATGGCAACCTTTTCATGGCTGTGGGCTGCCATTGATCACATACTATTGCTGTTTTACCTAAATTTTATACAAAGCGGTTGGTCTGTAAGGGTGGGATAAAATATTGATGCGGTGATGTATCATATCGCTTTCTTTTGTGGTATGTTATTGATGCACTGGCGCCAAATATCGATTTATTTATTAAACCAGGCATGCACTGTAAATGCTCTAAACGGACTCCCCCTCCAATTTGATTTACTAGAATCACTACTTCATGACTCCACATGGTGGCGCTAAGGTGCTAATCAAATTAATTGCGATAAACCTGCGGTGAAGAAAATGAAACTCACAGAGGAAAAAAGGCGGACAGCGGGGGATATCAGACAACCACTGTCCTCTCTCATTGAAGGGACAAATGAAACAAAGACTTTCCGATTTGCAAGAACTGTCTTGTGAAAATAAACCACATGGGAGAAACAGCAAACATGCAAGGCCACCTTCTTCATCATCATCCTGATCTGGTTGTTGAGAAAACAGCTAACGTTGCCGAACAACCCAAAGTCAGCCTACAATTAATACAGTTTTAAAGCAAAATTCCCTCTTATGTCCCAGAGGGCTACCAGTATTACTAAATCCACCTATTTGCATATTTAGGAATATTTTATTTTCTTCAGTTACACAGATATCATGATTGTCACGCCTGCTAGAGACTCGTCTAGTGTAACGGACTACATTTCCCAGGAGAACCTGGGAGATCACGTGACGGCAGACTTCCCAATGGAGTCGGAATCCCTTGTGGACTCCATCACCCAGCAGCCAAGTGGAGATCATGTGACTAGTGATGATCTTCCTCGCACCTATCAGCGCTCACAGTCACCAGAATTCTGAATGTTTTCACCTGTGTGTTTTAGTCATATGACTAATTTAGTTTAGTATATTAGCCCTGGCTTTAGCTTAGGATCTTTGCGAGGTATTGTTTCACTCTTGAACTTACTGAGCGTTTTCTCTGGTTTGCTATACTATTTTGACCCTGATCTCGTTTTTGTCTGACTACGTTTTTTGCTTGCTCCTTTGGTACCTTTGCTTGTTTATGGGATTTGTGATTTTGACCTTTTTGCCTGCCTTTTTGACTCTGCCTTTTGTCTCGCCCTCTGGACTTGTTTGACTGTGGTTATGATCACCTTTGTGATCATCTATTGCCTTTCGGTTTTGACCCCCGCCTGTACTTCGACTACGACTTTGCCTAGTGTTAATAAAGCCTGTACTTTCACTTTTATCCGCACGCGTCTGAACCTTTCTGACTGGTTACAGTGATGTATCATAGAGGATTGTCTTGCAATATATCAAGTATCACAGAATTGCAGTATTGTGATATCATCATTATCGTGGGCAATGTATCATGACAATATCGTATCGTGAGATGCCCTGGGATTCCCACCCCTATTCACAGACCAACCTCTTTTTTCAATGCTGATATGTAAACACAGCATTACACTTGCTCAGTTAGATTAGTGAGCCAAGTAAGTAGTAAAATTAGCCATGGCCAAGAAAACAAAGTTCAGTACTTAAAAAGAAAATTGATGGGATGGTCAACCATCTGCCCCAGACATCGCTGCCTACAGCTGTAAAAGGTAGGCTGCTGTCAGCTAGGCAGTTAAATGCAAAGTCACCAATCGTGTGGTTTTCATTTTTAGCTCTCTGGTTATGGAGTAGGCTAGTTGGTGGTCGGCAGCCTCACTATAGCAGTATCTCTGGGAAATAATGAATCTACCGTTGTAAAGTCAGGCCATGCCATCGTGCATCTAAACAGGACTAAAAATGGATAAACTTCTATGCAACTCGTAAACATTTTGGATTCTCAGACACAGATCTTAGTCAGGCTATTGTGTGCATGTAAAGGTAGTTAGCGCCATTGCTTCCCCAAGGTACTGCATTTTGTTTAAAGAAGTTCTATGCGAAATGAATGTCAGATATAGGAAGTACAGGAATTTGAGGAAGACAAAGCGTGCTCTGAACAGCTCACAAGTCAGACATTTCCCCCCACATTTCTCATCCATTGTTTGTGATGCACTCAGGCAATCAGACTCGATTCCACAGTCAAGTCCAGACATCACTGCAGAACTCCCTATGGTTGGGTTCATCAACACTATTGTGAAGATGCTATCGACTATGAGTCAGTGTCTGAAAGCTCCTGCACACAAAGATTAGCAGCGATTTTTGCCTGCTACAAA
This sequence comes from Colossoma macropomum, assembly GCF_904425465.1. Taxonomy (NCBI): domain Eukaryota; kingdom Metazoa; phylum Chordata; class Actinopteri; order Characiformes; family Serrasalmidae; genus Colossoma; species Colossoma macropomum. Next base: position 24,126,787 of record NW_023494807.1, read on the forward strand.
TGAACCACCAACAGCCTGGTAAGCAAACAACTCCAACTGCTCTTCGTTTGCTTTCGACAAGGCGCCAAAGCTAATGGCTACGGCCGCACGCCAAGAGGGATCGCGGAGAAATATCGGCGTGATAGGGAGCATGCGTTCACCAGCACGATACTGTACACTAATTAGACCCCCTTCTCTCTTCCTGTGTGGCCTACTAAAGTCCATTGATTGAATATTCTCATTAGGCTGTTTATTGACTAGTCTGGGGGGTTAGCGTTAGCTAGCTGCGGGCCCTGGGCTATTTGCAGCAGAGCGGGCTCAGCTTAAAAGTGCCCTGAAGAACTAATCTCCACAGAGTTTTTCACTTTGATCTAGACTAAAGCATTCCACCCCCGCCAATCACACTGAACAGCATAATATCACTAATAGAGAGAGAGAGAGCGAGAGGGAGAGGGAGAGAGAGAAGGAAGATGAAAAAGGAATTAGCTGGAAGAATTAGTAATTCCGTTTAAAGTGCCTTAGGAGGGATTTACTCATTTTCACAGAAACAGCATGTAGGAATCGGTTTAATGATTTTTATAAGCATGGCGTTGTTGTTACATGGTCATTATCTCATTATTCGGGGTTATCAGGAATAGCAACCGAACACTGTCGCAGTGGTTCTTGTCCCAACATTGACACAAACAGCTACATTGTAAATATTTTCTCGCTGTGAAGCTTGACCATAAATTGGACACAGCAACACAGGGACCATTACAGTGTGTTGTTGCTCTATGAAGGTCAACCAGATGGCCGTGTTCTTCACACGACAGAATGAGGGACACAAGAAATGCATCACTGCCACTTCACGGGATGGAGTGGCTAGACTGCTGAGGCAGAAGGATCTCGGAAGATTGAACAGGGAGAGAAGAGGGTTACTGCATCGAGCAGTAGCAAAGTAATGGTCAAATATCTAGAGCAACCAGCCAGAAAATGCTATTTTTTTAGTCTTTTAAGCCATTTTTAGTCTCAGATACTGCTCAACACAAAAGCGTCTCACCAGCTGACAGAGCTGAGGGTATCAAGTTCCCTGTTAGCCGGACCTAGGATCAGATAACCTTGTTGAAATCCAGAGTTTATATCGTATTGTCTGCATCGAAGAAGGTGACGACAACATTGCATGTAAAAGCAAATGCTCTTTATTTGAATGAGAAGTTCTTAATAAAGTCTTACATCTTAATAACACCTGCTGGAAAAAAACATAGGAGCCATTAAGTGTTTCTGTTGGTTCTGAATGGTTTTATATTGTGGTTTGGCTTTTTTAATGGGTTGATTTCACAATGTAAAAGGATCCTCAGGGTTTACGACCCATGTGTCAAACAAGAGGCCCGTGGGCCAAGTCAGGCCCGTGACACAGTCCTATTCAGCCCGCAAAATTATCTGTTATAAAGTTTCTGTTCTTATTAGCCTGTTTCACCCTGAGATTCACTATAGTCCCCAACATGCACTGCAACATAGTGTGTATTCTGAACCCTTTTCCCCAACAACAGTCTATGGGCCAGCAGTTAACTTGCGCAAAAAGGAAAGCTGCCTGGTGTCCAGTTCAACCATATAGACAGTTTCAAAATTTGACTTAAAACAATTCATTTTTATTTAGAATTATTTTTGAATAAGTATGCTTATTTTGCTGTTGTAGTTTTGGCATATTTTGAATAAACAGTGGCCCGTTCGGCAAAATGTTAAGTAAAAATGAAATAAAAACACAGCTGGCCCACAGATTTGCTGAGATTTTTTTATATGGCCCTTTTAGTGGTTGAGTTTCACCCCCCTGGTTTAAGAAGTGATCAATGGCTGATTCTAAATGCATTTATTGGTTTTCTAATCTAAAGGATCTAAAGATGTTCTACAGGAAACAAGTGGTCTCAATTGGAAACCAATTAGCCAATTCCCATTAGAAAGCAAAACCATTAGGTTTTAATCCGAATGGTTTCTGATGGTTCTTTTTCAGCTGAGATGGGAGGACACAACACATGAGGAGGGTAGACAAACACAGTTACACTACAACTACACCACCAACAACAACTACAACTAATGTCCCTTTTTGAATGGGACTGTGGCACATGCCGAGAGCTACTCTGCATGGGAACACCCCTTAAGCTCTCCACGGCAGCGCGGACCCCATGGCGAACACCACAATATATATGACTAAATCAGTGTAAAGGTTTAGGTTCAGGATAATTTGTAGCGATTGTGGTGGCTGAAGCTGATTAGCGCTAACAGTAGCTGCTAGCAGATTCTGTTTGTTGACTCTAAGGCTACTGTAACTGTGAAGCGCGTTGGAGACGTGGTGGTTAAGTGCATTTATGAGACTGTTTTATGAGTGGGATGTTTTACGAGGATACGGCTGGTGGAGAGCCCAAAGGATAGAGCTTGTAAGTATTAGCAACTGTTGCGCTAATAGGCTTTCACTGTCTGCCTGCTCCTCATCCTATAGCGAAACAGCTAATGTTTTTCTTTGAGGTGATGAATAGCAGAGAATATTTTCATTGATAAAGCTTTAATCTGTATTATAATATTCATTAAAAACCATTTGCATCGGTTTCAGTCAAAGGGCAGCCTAAGTGGTCAATTTAGAGCCTCTATATTAGGTTCTTTATCATGTTGCTATCTGTAATGAGAGATGTATTTAGGAATGTGAGGTCACCATCTGCATGACCCTTTCCTTCAGTGTTTTTGCAAATTCAATCACGGAGCTGAGAATTTTAAAGCTGACATATTGCTAATGAAAAAATAGAAACTCAGTTCGATCCCCGGTGGTGCCACAGCCATCTGTGTCTGGGAGTCTAAGAAAGCGTAATTGGCCCATAAGTGTTATTGATCATGTATCATTTACTGACCAAGGTGGTTACCTTTTCATTTTCCTTCAGTTCTAGTCCTTTTGGTGTGTGTTTACAAAAGGTTTTCTTTCTGACACACGTTAAGTTCATGCATTACAGGGGTGATTTGTTTACCACAGATGTCCCTCATTGGTTTCCTGTTGCTATGGATACCCTTCATAGCCCCTCTGATCTAAAACCATTGGGATCAGCAGTGACTGACTAGCTAAAATGCTCTATTTCACCTGCATTCAAGTAAACAGCCATTCCCGGTTCGGAGTGTTTTTAATCAGTGAAAGCTGGTGCAGTAGTATTGAACTTCATGGACGTTAAGATTCATTAGTTGGTAGTTTTGCAATGAGATGTAAAATTGTGTGAGAAATGTCATGTGTGACGTGAGACCGTGAGATTAGACCTAATTGAATGAATCGCACGGCTAATGGGTGAGAGTTGGCAGCCCTGCCTGCCCCACACACTCTGAGAAAAAATAGTACGAGGCTCCCGATTGGTGCCACCGTCTAAGCACTGGCCCTGTCATCAGGAGATTGCGAGTTTGATCCCTGGTGATGCTACAGCCATCCGTGGCCGGGAATCCAAGAGAGCACAGTTGGCCTCGCTCTCTGGGTGGGTAGGACGGCCCTCCGTCGCCCCATCACTCAGCACAATGCTAGTCAGCGCAGGTGTCTGGTAGCTGAGGTAACAGATCTGGCGGTTGGCGCTTTCGGCTGTCCAGTGACGTTGCATTAGCGGCAGTTTGAAAAGATGTGTCTTCACAGGTCTCGGAGGAAGCCTGTGCTAGCCTTCGCCCTCCTAGCACTGGCGGTATTGTATGACTGGGGGAGTCTTAACTAGTGGGTGGAATTGGAGATGACGAACTTGGGGAAAAAATTGGGGAAAAAAAAATAAAAATAAAAAATAATACGAAACTGTCACTGGGGCAGTACCCCTCTTGTCACTGAATTGGAACCCTCAAGGGTACATCTCAGTACCTTAAGTCAGGGAACATAATTGTACCATAATCCATTGAAATATTTTCTAAGTTGTATTGACTCCACACACCCAGGCTTTTTATTGTATTGTTCTGTTTTAAAACATTAGGATATGAAAATGTATAAATATGTACTTTTCATCTGGGAACAATGTATTTAAGGTACACAATTAGGCCTTAAAACCACTGTTGTACCTTTGAGGGTACATTTACATTATCTGTACCTTGATGAACTAAAATGTACCTTCTCAGCACATTTATGTCTCACAGTATACCAGCAGCAAGGGTATGTTTGTACAGCAAAATGCTCAACGTACCCAGATGCTCAATGCCATATATATAAAGACAAAATAGATGTGTCTGCTAGCCCCTGTACGCTGTGCTTCTGGAAATCTGAAGTGCAGTAGAAAACATTTATGGATATTATCACAAATGTGAAAGTGCTCATGTACGTATGTCCATGCAGTCCTACATACAGTAAGAGCTTTATTGTGTAGATCATGGTATGGAGAGGCAAAGCACTTAGAAGAGTGCAATGTATGTGCGGATGCGCCAAGACATTTCCCACCTTCACCTAAGCTAACCCCCAGAGTAAACAAAATGTGCAGGAAAAAAACTCACCAAAATATAGACTGCTCAGTCTCTACAAACACAAAACCTGACGATCGATGCTGTCAAAAAGCGGCCTGTTTTGACAAGCCTTCAGTCAACACGGGTTCACTCTGTGTGTTTGTGTGAATGAAAGACATAGAGAGAGAGAGAGAGAGAGAGAGAGAGAGAGAGAGAGAGAAAGAGAGAGAGTCAATACTTTTCCTGAGTTGTCTGAGAAAAATTATCCTCATATTTACCCTTGACATCTTGATGTTTACTGCACCATCAGAGATGCCATTTCAGTATGAAATAGATTATTGTCTTCAGAGATTAGCAGGAAAACATACCGAGACAACATAATGGCATTTGAGCATGACGCCTGATATCACACTAAACACTGATAACTTCTCAACTGTTAACAGGGAAATGAGGAGATGGCAATAGAAAAGGCAACTTTCATTTTCTTTACACATATACATACTTACCCACATTAAACACCTACATCCTACTTCCAGCTGCTGGCTACGTTATTAGAAACCAGTGCGGGACTCCTAAGTCAGCAGTGTACTTCAAGAGAAAATGACACAGAAGGCCTAATGACTAATGACTGTGACATAAAAAATTATAGGTTTTATTCGTTTTTTATTTAATATAATCAACATGCTTAAACTCTTACTTCATTGTTACGTTTTGGTGGGAAACAAAAGGGTTAAAATCTTAAAATAACCGACAGAAAATGATCCAATCAGGATGATTTTTTTTTCTTTAGGTATCTAGGTAGATGCAACCAAGCAAGCTCTCCCTTTGGTTAGACCTTCATGAGCTGAGCTAAGGCCTAAAAAAGTCAGATTAACCACTAAAAGTATTAGCAACTGATAGTGGAATCAACCAATTACGTAATTTCCAATGGTTGGGACCAATTTGGTAAGGAAAAATGTCAATCTAGGCCATCTGGAAATTCTAGATGTCACTGACTGTAAGTGCTAGCCAGACCGTGCGTTTCAGTCAGATGTTAGGAATGGAAAACAGAAGCTGTCTGCCAGGAATCTTTGCTGAAAAAGCCACTGTAAAACTACTTCAAGGTAAAATGTATGTAAAAATTGTCTTTTGTAAGCTTCAAAAGCCTTAATCTAGCACAGGCAAAACATGTTCATGTGAATCTCTGCTACCTTAGCGCTAACATACTACTAGAATACCATAGGGGTGCTAGCAGAAGTGAACATTAACATATCCTCATTTTTGACATTTCTGGCCTAAACAGAAGGCCTAGCTCTAATATTCAATGTTTGCCATTGTGAGAAACACTTATTTTATAGCAGACGTCTTCTACCAGGCCTGATGGAGCCCAACACAATGTCAGATTTGGGCTAATTTTCTACCACAGAACCGTGCTGACCAACAGCAGTGATGCTGATATGGTAGTATGTGTTGTGCTGGTTTGAGTGTATCAGCCACAGCAGTGTTGTTGGGGTTTTCCACACATCACTGCTAGATTAAGAGTGGTCCACTACCCAAAAATATCCAGCCAAGAGCTGCTCTGTGGTCAGAAACTCGCTACTGATGAAGAACTAGAGCCTGGCTAAGATAAATTGTGCATCAACAGATGGGCTAGGGCAGTAAAGTGGACCTACAAGATAAGTGTTTCTAATAAAGTAGGCCTAAGTACAGGGTGGGTGTTTCAAATAAAGTGGCCAGAGACTGTGTATGCAGAAAACAAGTGGTGCCTCATGTTTTAAAAACTCCCTGTTGCTCTTTCTCATTTATCTGTCATCAAAAAGTGCCTCTGCGAGAGGATGTTTAATTAATGAGGCAGGTTCAGGGAAGCGACTCCTGTTAATAATTAATGAAGGAAGGCTAATTACCGTCCTCTGCACTGTCGGGCAGGAGAGAGGGACAGAGTCAAAACTGAGTTTAATCATGTGTTCCCCTGCTTAAGAGCGAAAACTCTCTACTGTTTGGCAGAGACCTTCAAACGGTCTGGAAGTAAACATCCGGCTTTATTCCACCAGTCAGGACTGGTTAAAGAGAGGTGGGAAAAAAACCCAAACATGTTGCACATCAGTGGATTACTCCATCCCCTTCCCTTTATACTTGGGTGTCTCTGTGGCTTTTAAGCTACTCGTGCAGTAGCTGACTGTCATTTGGGATTGCGAAGGAGGGAAGATGAGAAACTGCAGTCTGTCAGGCTGGTACAGATGGCCAGCGTTAAAGATATTTCCATCTAGGAATGACTAAGAAACTTTATCAATAGTGAAGAAACTTCATCAACTCCAAATCCAACAAAACGCCACTAACTGATCAACAGATTATTAAGAAGTAATAAGAAGAAAATAGTTACATTGACTTTATCTCTTTATTTATCAAACAAGTACATGTTGTGTGCAAAAGTTTGAGCACCCCTGTTCAAATAAGAACATTTTACTGATTTTCTAGGTGAAAGTTAACACACCCTTTGCAGGGAACAAACTTAAATATGGCATCTTTCTTCAGCAAAAATGATTTATAACATTTATTTATAAAACATAAAATGTGCTATTACTTTTGCACAGGCCACATTTTGTTTTTTTTTCCAAATTGTTAAATTCAGCAAATAAACTGCACTTGTGCATTAAAAGTGTGTTCTCTGTAGAAGATTAAGTGTTGACTTATTTTCATTTAGAAAATCAGCAAAACATGTAATTTGACACCCAAACTTTTGCACATGACTGTATGTTGCTAAAGCTGAACTATGTAAGTTTTGGGGTTTTGGGGGGCTCTCTGGGGCGGAGGAATATTTAGCAACATCGGTTGGACCCCTTCCCAGAGTGGATGAATCTGATAATTGTGAACTCAGTCAAAACTACTACTGTCGTCATATCTTCATAAGTTTAATGTTCATCTTTCGTTTGAGACCTAAACATTGAGCTGGACTGTCCTTTTGAGCTGGTGTGTGTGACATTAATATGTAAAGATGTACAATGTGGTCCAAAAAACTCCAACAAAATCCAACCCGATGACTTTTTCTGTCTCAGTAATCCTACTTCTTTCAATTTTAACTGAAAAACTTACATCAGCTTTAAATGTACAGCAACCGTGAGCCCATATGCAAAGCTTTTGGACCAGCCCCCTTATTCTGGGTTAGTGGGTTTTAAACCGGCCAATTATCCATTGTTAACCTACAAACACACATCCAAAAAACTTGGAAAAAGACTGTGAAATGCAAATAAAAACAGATACATATTTTACCTAATCAACATCATTGTTTTCTGTAAATACACACTTATTCTGAATTTGATGCGTACAGCACGTTCCAAAAAAGTTGGGCAAAGCGTTCTTCTAGGAGCGTTCACAAGGAGTTTAGGTATTTTACCCTCCACAGTGCATAATACTGTGGTGTCCACCACGGCTGCGCTGCCCTGGGGAGCTTATGGGAGCAAAGTGGCTCCTGGGAGGTGCCACACTCCTGTCTAATAATGGACTGTTGTAGTTGTAGTTGTCGTTGATGTTGTTGTTGTTGTTGTTGTTGTTGTAGTAGCTACTAGTGAAATAGTTGTTGTTTGCTAAATTGTGTCCATGGAGGGTAGGATTGGTGTATGAGTTTGTCCACCCTTCTGTTCTCCCATGTTATCCCCTCCCTGGTCCTGTGCTGGGGTAGCACGTCGTTCTGCTGTTCAGAATAAAAGAGCATTTACCTATATGTGCTGTGTTGTCCACGTCTTCTGCGCCAACGCTACAATACCATCAAAAGATTCAGAGAATCTGGAGAAATATCTGTGCGTAAAGGCCAAGGCCAAAAACCACAAATCAATACCTGTGGCACTGCCTTAAATACCAGCATGTTTCTGTGATAGATATCTTGGCATGGGTCCAGGAATACTTTGACTAATCTTTGTCATTAAACCCTGTTAATCAGTGCACCCACAAATTCAATTGCACTATGTACAGAGGAAGTGCTTTTAAAATGTTAAACATGTTCCTGTCAACTTATTTGGATCGTGTTGCAGGCATCATGTTTGGAATGACAAATACATGATAAAGCTCATAAGGTAAAACATCAAATACTGTGTTTTTGTGCTGTTGTTGCAATGAGTACAGGTCAAACAGAATGTACTAATCACTACTTTCTGTTTTACTGACTTCTCACATACTGTCCCAACTTTCTTGGAATTGGGGTAGGAAGCAAATGCATACCCTGCATACCTAGATGCTACACCAAAGGTAAGACTAGCATTGGATTCTTTCCAGTCATATCATGATCATGCTCAATTTTTACACACTGATTGTTAGATTCTTACATCTCTGCAGTCATGAGAAGCTACAGGTCAGATTCACTGTCCCACAATGACGTTTATTCTCAACACTGTTTCAAATTTCGTCCAGGGCTTCTTCCTCTCTTCGTGATTGCCATTGTAAGGAAGACAGTGGCCATAACCTGATAACAAACTTTAAATCTAGTTTTCCCTTCAAGACTTTAAAGGAGATAAATGCACAAGGTTTGTGTCACGTCGAAACTCTTCCCCCCTCAGGTCAGAATGAAAGCCCAGAGACTGTTAGTTCCTCTATGTGTCAAGCTTAATTTAATAAGCCCACAGAGAAAATAGGAGAGGAAGAGGGGAGAGAGGAAGATACAGAGAGGGAGAGGAAGACTGGAGTGCAGATGGATGGGCTGTTTTGCTCAGTATTGGCTCTCTTGGGCACACACACGTACACACACACACACACACACACACACACAC
>NW_023494807.1:24135968-24480630 GCF_904425465.1 Colossoma macropomum
GCCTCTTTCTGTACCTGAGGTACGCTCTACAAAAGGAAGTTTTCCTCAGTAGTAAACAGAATATTTTACTTTTCCAATCATTTCTTTTACAAACCATGAAATTCTACAGTAGGGTAATGATCAATGATGCTATGTGCTGATTGAACTAAATTGATGAACTAAAATAGAAACAACTGTGTATAAAACTGGGTGAGAGACAACTTTTACTGAAAAGGTGAGACTGTGGTGGATGTGGCAGTTTAACCTTCAAATCTTGCACTATGGCAAGACTACAACAAGACAGAAGGTGGTCATCCTGCATGAGCAACGTCTCTCCCAAGCAGAGATTTTGTGGTAGACAGATGTTTCCAGATGTGCTGTCCAAGCTTTTCTGCAGAAGATAAAGGACCAGAAACACAGTGTTTGGCTATGGAAACTGAGCGCATTAAGCATGTCAGGCCTGCTTCTCTTCAGAAGATATCTAGCACCGCTCTCAACTCAGAATTGGCAAAAACCACTGGGACTATGGCACACCCATCTACAGTCATGTAGAAGTGGCCTTCATGGAAGAGTTGGGGCCAAAAAGCCATGTTTCAGAGAGAGAAATAAAGCTAAGTGACTTACCTACACATAAAAACAGAAGGACTGAGGTACAGAACAATGGCAGTATTCACTCACCCATCCAAATCAATGAATTCAGGTGTTCCAATCACTTCCATGGCCACAGGTGTATAAAACCAAGCCATAGGCATGCAGACTGCTTCTACAAACATTTGTGAAAGAATGGGTCGCTCTCAGGAGCTCAGTGAATTCCAGCGTGGTACCGTGATAGGATGCCACCTGGGCAACAAGTCCAGTTGTGAAATTTCCTCGCTACTAAATATTCCACAGTCAACTGGCAGTGGTATTATAACAAAGTGGAAGCGATTGGGAATGACAGCAACTCCTGTCCAGCCTTACATCATCAAGCGCTATGCAAAGCGTTGAATGCAGTGGTGTAGTTCCAGTGAGAGGAACTCTTAATGCTTTAGCAGACCAAGAGATTTTGGGCAATTTCCTGCTCCCAACTTAGTGGGAACAGTTTGGGGACGGCCCCTTCCTGTTCCAACATGACTGCGCACCAGTGCACAAAGCAAGGTCCATAAAGACATGGATGAGCGAGTTTGGTGTAGAAGAACTACACAGAGTCCTGACCTCAACCTGATAGAACACCTTTGGTATGAATTAGAGCAGAGACTGCCTTCTCGTCCATCATCGGTGTGTGAAGCAGCTTTCACTTAGAGGCAGATCAATATCTGCAATTTTTGCCAGACCACAGTTCAGTTCTTTGGGGGGACCAAAACAGACCAAATTAAAAAAACATTTGACAGGTCTACATCAAACAAAGTAGGTACGAAAGTATTAAGATGAAAAACACAGGGCTTGGTGAAACAGGGTGAAGTTCAAAATGGAATTGGGAAAAAAAGAAGAGAAAACCTGAACCAACAAAACTGTTAGTGTGGAGACACAGTGAAGCTTCACATTTAAATTTAAAATTATATTTAATTGAATAACCTTTTACATCCAGTGTGTTTTAGACCTGCTCATGTGTTTGCTTTGGTAACATTAGTTTGAGGCTTATGGGGGTTATTTTTGTGGCCAGAGAGAGAACCTGAGGCCTTTCCGGAAATGGTGTTTTTTTTTTTGTCTATAGGCTCTACAGAAAGGATGTGGTTTTTAAGTGTTCTGATGCAGCTTGAAAACATTCTCTTAAAACAGGAGCTAAGTTTCTTGTATAGATTGTGGTATAATGCTACACATTTGAGCCATTTCAGCTCAAATGAAACATGTTAAATCTCACAATTTGTGTTCAGTACAGTTTGCATCAGATTGCCAAGGACAACTAGCATTTAAAGCTTCAGGCAAAACTTTGGATGTGCTGTGCATTTTTTTTTTCAATATATAGGTGTGTCTTGGCTATATTTATATGTTATCGTTATTGTTATTACACATTATCGTTATTACACACACACACACACACAATGTGTGTGTGTATATATATATATATATATATATATATATATATATATATATATATATATATATATATATATATATATATATATACACATACATACATACACACACACACACACACACACACACACACACACACACACATCCTTTACCTTGCATTTTCTGTCACCAGTGCACACTGACTTGCACTACCATAATCTATACTTTCAATCCACACCATACTGGTGTAAGTAAAAGCAAGAAAGTGTAGTTAAAACATATAGTTCTTGCTGCTTGGACAGTATAGGGGTTGAAATGTTGTTGCAATATGCTGTGCTGGGCTATGTGGCTTGTTAGTGGAGTTGGGGTCTACTATGTATGTGAGATGTGTGGTTGCAGGTGACCTACCTATCGTTTAGATAGTGCTCTTGGCAGGTTTCCCCTGCGTCATGTCAAAAAAAGAGCACACGTTTAAAGCACTATGTGTTGTCTTCTGCTATGCTAACTGACCTGTGAGATGGGCTGAAGAGGAGGAATCTGATCCGCTGAGATTTTGTATGAAGGAATGGTCTCAGATCCTTTGCCATGTGTTTGCCAGTCTCACTAAGCATTACAAGACTCAGAGCTCTGCAAAGGGAGGCTGCACAAAGTATTAAACGAAGGGGTGCCAATAACTGCATGAAGCATGGAGCATGGGTCCTTGTACCTGGTAATAAAAGAGCATGCCACAATGGTATCAGAAGAGGGATCACCCCCAAGTGATCCAGAGGGAAAAGCAAGTCAGCAGCTAAATGCCAGAGAAGACAGAGTCTGGCTGAGGACTGCAAAAGAGGAGCAGCACAGTGAAGATGGACAATGGAGAGTGGTTGAGATGGTGCAGCGAGGTTTGACAGCGAAGCCTGGCTGGAGGAGCCGGCTAGCTGCGGGAGCCTGCTGGCAAAGATACCTGTTTTGTGAGGCTGGCGCAGCGAGGCTGGAGCCAGCTCACACTAAGTTCATACAAAAGCTACCTAGCAGTTAACGGTTTATGCTATCCTAGGTATTGAATTTTAATTCAGTAAAGACTCAGCTTAATATTAGTACTTCCCCTGATAAGCTGATTTAGTCTATCAAAATATCCTGATTATTATTTTAATGCTGGAAACATTTTCTGATAAAGGCATTTAGACCATCAAACCTATAATGTTAATAAAAGGCTGAAGTTGGCTTTTTATGTACCAGCTTATTGTTCCAATTTTCCTATTCCATCTTAAGTGGTGCAGCAGTTATTATAACACCTGAGGTACCACAGCTAGCTCATGGGAGGGGTGATGTCTCCAACCTAGGTCCCAGAAAACAGGTCAACAAATGTGCGCACTGTATTAAACATCTTTTACCGGTCATATAACGTATTAAGGCCTTATGACATTGATTATGGTATTGTTTACCTTTATTTTAACCCACTCTTAGAGGGCAGCAACACCCCTGCAGAGTGGAATGGTTTGGCTTAGGTGATAAAGGGGTGGGGCTAAGTCTATAAAAGGTAGTGGGGAGACTAGTGTCATGGTAATTCCCAAAGTTTTGTCAAGGAAATCGTGACAAAGAACGAATCACCAGTTTTTGAATAAGCAAGAGTTATTCAGTGATACAGACCAGAGAGTGAAGAGATGAGAGCACACTCTGAGGCGGTCTCTCTTACATAGGGGTCATATACCCCAAACTAGATGTTAGCAGATACCAAATAAGGAGAGGTTTTGACAGCTGTTGTTATCACTCTGTTAATATTACCATACAAGGTTATGAGTACATAGGGGCATCATCAGAGATGCTCCACCTAGAATATCTTATTAAAGCAGAAGTACTGGTGGGTGCAGGACGGGTGACTGAGGTCAGTTACTATGTGAGGATACTTCCTGTTTTTTGTATCTAGGCAGCAAAGCACTTCTATCAGTCAGTGGACAAGGTGTTTTGTCCATGACCTTTTGCCCGTACATAGTTTTACACTCTGCAAGCAATAAAGCAAATTACATTGAATTAATGCAATTTCCATAACACTAGCTCGATAGTACTCACCTCAAACTCAGAGGCAGCTGATGGAAATGTGAGTAGAGCAAGTTAGAAGTGTAGTTCTATGGTCTTGTGGCCTTGGACTACATATACTTACCTGTACTGCCATTAAAACTACTGTTTGTTTTGTTTTGCAGTTTTTCTTTTGTATGTTTTGCATGTTTGTAAATAAATCACTCACCATCATCCCGCATACCATTCAGCCACAACCTACCTGGTGACTTTGTGTCTCCTCACAGGGTTCGGTGAAGCATCGTCACAGGGAGGAGAAATGAATGGCACACATGTTGGAGCACTAAGGGCAAAGGTGGGAACAGGGCAGAGACAAGGACTTAAATGAAAAAAAGCACAAGGTTATAACAGAGGGGCAGAAACAGGCACACACAGAGCAAAACTGGGGAATCTGTGACAGTGCAGTTCACGCAGGGGTCAGCAGACTGACCTTGCTAAACTTGCTAAAAGTTGTTTTCATTTGGAAAAAGAATTTAAAATAATTTGTGTTTGCAAATGTTTTATTATTTCTACCCACAGCTATCAGGCTTCTGAACAAGCTGTGTCCTTCCCCCACTCGGTCACTTTGGTAATATTATTTATTATATCAAATCACTGCTACGGACAATATCACTGCCACTTGAAAATGGCTGTGGCCCTTTACATTAGATATATACTTAATGATGAATGGACCAAAACAAATGGCCAAAAATGACTTGGAAAAAGGCTAGTCCCTTTGACTTACATTTAAAGTAAAGAAGTTTTTTCCTTCTCCTGTAAAGTAATATAATAATAATGTAATAAAGTTCAGTGCACAAATGTCCTCACATGTGCAAAAGACACACTCTCATCTCAGATTACCCTTTGTCTAATATATTTGTACATTGTAGAGATTTTTTTTACGTCTTCCCTCCTGTCTCTGTATATTTTGTGTGTATTTTGTGTATATTTATTATATTTCAGTAATTTAGTTTTTTTTTTTGCTTGTTTTGTTTGCACTGTTCTTAGTATGTATATAATGCTACCTTGCTGTAGAGTGATTACCTGAGCCTCACCACAAGCATTTAAATGCACAAATGTCCTGACATGTTGTGCAAAAGACAAATAAACTTGAAACTTGAAACTTTTTCTTGCTGGCCTTTCTAAGAAAACATGCTATTTTGTCCACAAATTCAACTTCTTTGGATTAAGATAGTTTTAGTTAAGGTTAGGACTGGGTGCAGTATTACTTGGCTACAGTACAACAGACGTCTACAGGGGTCCTCAAAAGTATAGTAAAATCAATGTGTGATATAATGATATCAATCATACCTCATGGTGGTCACCTTCCACCCCTCCCCCACACTGTATCTGCATGCCTGTGGTTTTCCACTCAAGGGTCTGGCAGTGACGAACTACAACTTTTTATAGTATCTTATATAAAATATATCTAATATTATACACTTGTTTTTTGCTTTATAGGAAAAGATACTCAAGCTAAACCTGAACAGCCTCATTTATGTTTCACAGAACTAAATGTTTCCTATTCATTCCTGCTGTGCTTTGTTAGCTTGAGTATAATGACATATTGCTTATATTATGTATACATTACAATGACTTTATATTATTTGGTGTCTTTGTTCATTTTTCTTCACTTATTTCCTACTTTTTTTTATGTCTTGCTCATTATGGAGGTTTTAACCTCTGCTTACTTCCTTGGTTTAGAAACTTCCTCACACGATGGCCGTGACAGCACAGCTGATTTCTGTTCTCTTCAGTTTGGTCTGGATCACAGGTAAAAAAAAAAAATTAAACTTCATTACTGCCTTTTACTTTTTGGAGGCTTAACTATATTATAACCAGTAATTATCTTAACTATTTTCACTTCACAGACGAAGAAATCATCATCTATCATGGCTTAACCTTGCTATGATCATTATTAAGGTCAATGTACTCTTAAAATATAGATTATGAAGTCAACAGGATGGATAGATGGATAGATTTTGTTGTAGTGAACTCTCAGATAAAAGGTACTAAACTGTCACTGGGGCGTTACCCCTCTTGTCTCTGGGGTGGTATCCTCAAGAGTATGTCTTCAGTACCTTTACTTAGGGAATATAATTGTACAATGTTACATTGAAATGATATTTTTAAGCCTTTTTTGACCCTAAATACCAGCTGTTGTCTCCAGCCTTTTATTTCATGATCTTAATTTAAAACATCAGGTCATAAAAAGCTAGAAATATGTACTTTTCCCCTGTGAAAAACCTACTGAAGATACAAAATTAGACCTTAAAACCATTGTAGTACCTTTGAAGTCACGTTTACATAGTTTGTATCTTGATGAATGAAAAATGTAGCTGCACAGTACTTCTTTTGAAAGTGTACACAGTGTTAATAAAAGGCTTTAATACACTGCACTGAAACTTTTACACTGTAATTTCTGTAATACATATAATCTCAGGTGCTTGTGTTTTTACAGTTTGTCCCTAAATTTGTATGATGAATTGTATGAGTTTGGGAAACTGGGCAGTTTAGGTCATAAGATTCTTGTAAAGACTCTAGTAATGACCAATTCACTGGTTTCAGTGCTTTACAGTGGAAAACCTCTGCAGAATAGTGGCACTCACAAAGTCAGACATAAGTAAGATCATTTTATCTATGTGTCTCATTATAATCCTAAATGTAATATTTAGACCAAATGGGTCTCTAAATCAGTTACTTATACATCTGCTTTCTCAAGTATCTGCATTTGATGGTTCAGGCAAGTTTCTTTCTCTTATTGTACACTCTATAAAGCTTTCTTTTCAGTGTTTTTTCCAAAAATAATGTTAAGTTTGTGCACTTTGTGTATCATCTAGTTTTAGCTCTAGATTTACAATCTTGTAACAAGAAAATTCAAAAGAATGGTTCACCAAAGAATCAATGTTACAAGAGCTAACACGTAGCTAACAAGAAATAGAAACCTTATTCTTTTTTGATTGACCCAGCTTTATATTATATTAGCCTTTTAGCTCCAGTGCCAAACTAAAGAAGCAAACTTAAGGCTGATCAACTATGTTTGGAAAGGGGGAACTTTGTAAACTAGATTTTTAGGAAACCATTCGTTTAAAGGGGCATTTGGGCTGATATGTTCTTTGTCATGATAGCACTGTATCTCTCAGCCTCATCAGTTTGACACAATCCACACTTTGTAGTTCCTCAATTACAGACTGTAGTCCATCTGTTTCCCTGCATACTTTGTTAGCCCCCTTTTACCCTGTTCTTCAGTGGTCAGGACCCCCATGGACCCAGGGATGGGGGAGTAGCTAAGTAGCACGCTCCTTTTTGTAGTTAGCTACACATTTTGTAGCTAATAGCTGTAGCCGCTATAGTTTTATGAAATGGAGCTAGTAGCTGTAGCGCCTACAAATTTTCGTGTAGCTATAGCAATATAGCAATTTCTCACCACAGAGCGCAGTCATTAACTGGGCTGGTGGCAATTGCGCAATCCTGACTGAGCCATGGACAGTTCGAGCAAATGGGCACACGCTGCCCCAACGTGCTGATCACCCCTTACTAGTAGGCTTAGCTCAGGGGTCGGCAATCGAAGCATTTTATATCCTTTTTACCATCTTGGCTGTAAATAAGTCTCAGTGTGTGCAAATGTACTAGTATCCCTATATTTCATTTTTTTTTGCTTGGACTGCTCGTAATGTGGCTAGCAAAATCAGCATGCTTTAGTCCAGCTCCAGTAGCTGCTCAGTTTAGGCTACAGGCTCCATAGTGGGCTAGGTTAGAGATTAGATGTGAAATTAAAGTTATATTTTGTTACCTACTCATAACAAACTACAAGCAACATAAGAAAGTTCACTGTTGAACTTGAAGATAGTAGTAAACAAGTATCATGTAGCAAACACTAAGAAATCAGCAGCTACATTAGACTATATTTTGTCTCATTAACTATATGAGTAGCTGCCTTTCCCTCTAGCTGGGCTTTGGTACAGACAGCCTTTTATAAACATATGTTTACTGTGTGCTTTTACAATAATTAGTGAGTACAGAGATGCAAAAGACACAAGCAAAGGGGGGGGGGGGTAAATGAAGAGCAGAGCTGATTATGTTATTTTACCTTAAAATCTAGTTCTGCTGTGGAGCCGTAACAGGGCAGTAAAAGAGCCGCTTGTTGCCGAGCCCTGCCTTAGCTAAAGTGGAAAAAACATTTTCGTAATAGACTATTACTAATAGTACTCTGCAGAGTCAGGGTCACTGATAAAAATTTTGAGGCTGATGTGTTGCTTAAGTTTAACAAAGGACTCTGAATGTCATGTCTATATCTTGCCAAAATGTTTAAATTGGAGCAGTTTTATTTGAACAGTTGACAGTGCTTTGAACAAAGTTGTTTGGTTTGTATCAGTTATTTTTGTTGATTTTTGTTAGGAATAACCTGGAATGATTGATTTTGCCTTCACTTAATCTACATTTTTGTTGGATATCACACCTTTGGTTGTGTAAGTTTGATTGTTGGTTACACTTTTTGGTGATCTTTTTGTATATTTGCAGCTTTTCAATTGTATGTTTCTTTCTGGCACATGATTAAATCACGTATCTCAGCACTGCAGTAACACTGACGTGGTGGTGAGTGGATCAGACACAGCAGTGCTGCTGGAGTTTTTAAACACCTCAGTGTCACTGCTGGACTGAGAATGGTCCACCAACCAAAAATATCCAGCCAACAGCGTCCTGTGGGCAGCGTCCTGTGACCACTGATGAAGGATTAGAGGATGACCAACACAAACTGTGCAGCAGCAGATGAGCTATCGTCTCTGACTTCACATTTACAAAGTGGACCGACAAGGTAGGAGTGTCTAATAGAGTGGACAGTGAATGGACACAATGTTTAAAAACTCCTGTGTCTGATCCACTCATACCAGCACAACACATACCAACACCACCACGTTACTGCAGTGCTGAAAAAAGTTTGTCATAATAGCACTTTATCCCTCAGCCTAAAAAATGATTTGTATTACTCAGATCAGCATGAAAATCGTATGAATTTTTCACTTTACATAAAAATCTATTTTATTGAAAAAAGTTATTTCACTGTCCATGTATGTGGAGACCATGCATTAGTGGAGTATGTCCTTCATTAACTTCAAGATGCAATATAATGTAAAGATAATACAGACAATGCTGAACTCAAGGCTTATTTTTTTGGTTAAAAAAACCTGCTTTGTTACTTTTCAATACAAAGTGTGAAAAATGTAAAAATTTGATCCCTCAAAACAGTCTGGACAGAGGGAAACCTGGCAATGGACACAGATGTGTCTTGTATTCCTTACAGCATCTCATTAGAGGTTTTGTTGACCTGATTCCTTCTCTTGGGAGCAGGAATGAGACTTGGCTGCCCCTGAAAGCGCTTTTGCATGGCCCCAGTGTTGATTAGTGTCTGAGCAATAGATGCTTTAAAACAACAACAGGTCATGTGTTCTTTTCATCTGGTAAAGTTCCTTTGCATTCACACGTACCACATCCAGGAAGTGGCAGAAAATGTGCATACCACCTTTTGTTCTTTCTTCTGTTGATACACTGCAATATACTGATTCACCAGATCCACTCCCAAATATGACTATTAGTAGAAACCAACTGCAAATAGGTGATGTATTTGGATCACAGCACAGTCTTTTTACTCCAGATTTGTGTCACATCCTGAGAATGTTTACCATCACATGTCAAGACCACATAAATGATAGACCTATAACCCATTTTGTCACAGTTACATTCTCACTGGTTGACAGAGGATGCTGCTCTTCCCTGTTCCTTTAGCTCACTGAGGGTCTTGAGGTTGCCTGTAGCTCCTTTTAGGCGGTTGACTCTGCAAGTGCCTGTAGCCTCAATTTCCTGACCATGTAGTGTTTCAAGAAGGGGTGTTCTACAGAAGAAACTGTCAAAAAAAAAACCAAAATTTGCAGTTATATTAAAAAACATGTCTTTTTACCCGTCTCTTTAGTTTTAAGAGTTTTAGCGCCTCAATCACAGATCACACACAGATCTTCGCTATTATTTTATGGCTTGTCTGTCATTTTTATCAGCTGCAACTCGAGCTGCAGGAATGACATTAGAGCAATAAATCAGACATTAAAACAGGCAGATAATACTGACAGTATACAGCGCTGATGTGCTGCTAGAGGAAGAGGAAAGCCTGCTCTGTTGATAAATTCCCTCGTTTCATCAAAAAATGCATCCCACCAGCAGTGATCAACAGGGTTTGGTTGGAAGCAGACCGAAACCAGGAGGTTTCAGCTGTTGTTTTAGACCTGAATACAGGTGGTGTGTTCACACGTCAGAACGGAGAGAACTAAAGAAAAAGTTTGATAGGTCCGCACCAAACATGGTAGGACAAACACCCTGAAGAACGTGTCAGTCTCTGGCTAATTAGCCTGTAACTGCTGTGTTCTTGTTTATACGTCTCTACCGGCCCACTATGACCTACTGCCTCCTCCCGAGTTCCCACAGGTTGAGAAACCCTGACCTATATCACCTTTTTGGCCACTGGCCCCCAGTATAGCTCAAACCTGTACAAGTAGCCAGATCTTGAACTTGTTGAAATGTCATTCACTGAAATGTTACTCATTTTATCAGCATTGTTTTTTAACTCACGGATCCTAGGAGGAAATTTGTCTTCCTTTTTCATAGTTAATTCTTTCATCATTTTCATTTTACACACACTCTAAAACTGCTCCAATTTGTTGCATTTCTGGCACCTTTTATTTCTAGCTGGACACTGTTCCTGACTGCCATGTGTCTGGCCACGTTTTTTTTTTTGAGATTTACTTTTTATTAAGTTTAAATTTGAAAACCGGTGTAACATAAGAAGGAGAAAAAAGGGGGATGGGCACAGAGTATTTCCATTTAAAACAATTTGACAGTTACGTAGTGAAAAAAAAGAAACACAGAGTAATACTACATTGATATCCAGACCCACATGTTGTGCTCCTGCATCCAGATAAGACAAATATTTTCTCCATTTAGAGTGAAACATCTCCAAATTTTCCTGAAGTTTGAACGATAGATTTTCCAATGCAGCCAAGCTGCACATTTCTGCATACCAGTGAGATGCAGATGGTGCTGTAGAGGCCCTCCACTCTGTAATAATCAATTTACGGCCTAGCATTAAGGCTGTAGGTTTGGAGCCCTCTAGTAAGCCGGTTCTATACAGTCTAGATGGAGCTCTGTTTATGATTTTAAACTGAATGAGTCATGTCTTCAGCTCTCTGGACATTTTCTTTAGGAGCCTCAGAATCCTATCCCACTCTGTTTGAGTAAAAGAGGCATTAAGATCTGTTTTCCAGGTTGTCTTAAGAGAGGATTCTTTACTGTTAAGGACTGAATGGTGTAATACCTAGAGGCCTCATGGCCTTTACCAAAGTGCTCCAGTATCTGGTCAGAAACATCTGCCTTAGAGGGACATACTATCAAGGAGCCAGAGGTTTGCTTCAATAGATTTCGTGTTTGACAATATCTCCAGAACTGGTTTGGCGGTAGGTTACACTGTTGTTTAAGACAGTCAAAGGACTTAAGTGAGTCACTACAGTATAGGTCACCTATCGTTTTAATGCCTCTTTGAAACCATTCTTTCCAAAAGAATGGGGATTTACCTATAAGTAGTCTGGAGTTATATCATATTCCAGCAGAGGAGGTTAGGTATGGGTTAAACTGAAGCAGTGACGAGGTTTTCTTCCATATCCATTGTAGATGTGTCAAAATACCCCTTTCCAAAACAAAAGGGGGAAATATAATGCCATTAGTGATAGCCCTGGCCATAGGTGAAGTAGACTAAACCGGAAAGCAGACTAAACCGGAAAGCAGACCGTAGTTTCTCTTCCTTTGAAATTCAGTTTCTCAATGTTAGCAGTCGAGGAACAAATGAGAGCTCATTTTCGCTTATCATAATCTACAGGCCACCAGGGCCTTACTCTGAGTTTTTACAGGAATTTACTGACCTGTTATCTAGTTTAATAACAATCTCGAATAAAGTAATAATTGTTGGAGATTTTAATATCCACATAGACAAACCACAGGATCCGCTAAGTAAGGCATTCATATCTATTTTAGACTGTTTTGGCTTCACTCAAAATATTATGGGGCCTACTCATTACTGTAACTATACTCTAGACTTAATATTGACCTTAGGTATAGACATTAAGCATTTGGCCATCCTTCCTCAGACCACAGCAGTGTCAGATCACTACTTAATCTCATATGAAATCAGTTTTAGTCGTAATATATGTCCATCCACACGCTATAGTGTTAAACGTACTATAACATCGTCTACACCCAATAGCTTTATTGAAAACCTTCCAGATCTTTCGTCCTTAATTAGTTGTCCGTCTGAACCCAATGGATTAGATATGCTGACTAAATGTTTGGAAGACACTTTTCGCTCTACTTTAGATAATGTGGCTCCATTAAAAAGTATAAGAATGAGGCAGAAAAGGCTCGCTCCATGGTACAATGACCTAACAATGACTTAAACCCCTAATAAAGAAACCTAGTCTTGACCCCTCTGAGCTTTCAAACTATAGACCTATTTCAAATCTTCCCTTTTCATCAAAAATTTTAGAGAAAGCAGTGGCAAAACAATTATGTTCCCATCTGCATAGGAGTAATATATATGAAAAATTTCAGTCCGGCTTCAGGCCTCACCATAGTACCGAAACAGTGTTAGTGAAAATTGTAAATGATCTTTTATTATCCGCTGACAAAGGAAACATATCCTTACTGGTTTTACTCGATCTTAGTGCAGCTTTTGACACAATAGACCATTCCATTCTATTAGACAGGCTTGAGAAACTAGTAGGAGTGACAGGTAAAGCTCTTTCGTGGTTCAAATCTTACCTTAGTGATCGCTTTAAGTTTGTTAATGTAAATGGTGAACCATCAGCTCTCACAAGAGTAAAGTATGGTGTTCCACAGGGCTCTGTCTTAGGACCCAGATTATTTACCTTGTATATGCTACCACTAGGTACCATCATTAGAAAACATGGCATCAATTTCCACTGCTATGCCGATGATACACAATTATATATTTCAGCTAAACCAGAGGACAAAATTGAACTTAATAAGATAGAGGACTGTGTAAAAGACATTAAAGAATGGATGTCAAGCAACTTCCTTTTACTAAATTCGGACAAAACAGAAGTCCTTCTTCTTGGTCCAAAAGCTGCTAGGGATAATCTGCCTACATTTACTCTTAATCTCGATAGTTTCTCAATTGCACCAGACACATCTGTAAAAAGTCTTGGTGTCACGATTGATCCCAGTCTGGCCTTCGATGAGCATATTACCAATATTACCAGAATAGCTTTCCTCCACCTGCGTAACATCGCTAAATTAAGAAATGCTGTTGAGGGAGTTTTTCCTTGCCACTGTCACCAAGGCTTGCTCACTGGGGGCGTGGACCCGGATTCTTTGTAAAGCTGCTTTGTGACAACATCTGTTGTAAAAGGCGCTATATAAATAAATTTGACTTGACTTGACTATAAATAAGCTTGATCCATCAAATAAAATTATTCCCAAAGCCAAGGCTTCCATGGTTTAAAACAAATATTTCCACTCCACCCTGTCAAAAACCTTCTCAGCAACGAGAGATATAGTGGCGATGGGAAAAGAGATCAATGACGCCTCCCACATAATATTAATGCGACGTCTCATGTTGTCCGTTATAGCACGGGCCTTTTTAAATCCAACCTGGTCTGAGTGGACCAACGATGAGATAACTTTGTCTAGTCTATTAGCTAGTATTTTAGAGATGATTTTGCTGTCACAGGGGATTAAGCTAATTGGTCTGTAGTTTTTGCACTCCAAAGGATCTTTATCCTTTTTCAGAATAAGAGAAATTAAGGCTTCCGACAGGGATGTAGGGAGGCTGCCTCTGGCCAGTGATCCATTGTACAATGTCTAAAAGCATCAGTGCTAGGTTCTCTACATAAGTTTTATAAAATTCAGATGTGAAACCATCTAACCCTGGAGCCTTAGCTTTAGGTGGCTGTTTGATAACTGAAATTACTTCAGCTTTAGTGAGGGATCAGTCAAGCATATTTGTTTGATCCTCGGTTAGTCTAGGCAGGTTACAAGCAGAAAGAAATGAAGTGATGTTTTGAGTATCTGTGTGTACTTCTGCTGTATAAAGTTTGATATAATACTTTCTAAAGACATCATTTACTTCTTGAGGGTTATAAGAGAGAGTATCTGCACCCCCCCTAATCACAGAAATATTACTTAAAGTCTTTTTCTGCTTTATACATCTAGATAAGAACTTGCCCGCCTTATCGCCCTCCTCAAAAAAATTCTGTCTGGCTTGAAAAAGGGAGAACTCTGCCTGTTTTGTTATGATAGAATTTATCTCATATTTTAGTTGGGTCAATTTGACTAGATTCTCAGCAGTTGAACTGATCTCGAATTTATTTTCTGCAAGTACAGTCTTGCCCTCTAAGTCCATTTGTTTAGCTCTATTAAGTTTCTTTTTATAGGAAGCATGTTGAATAATAAAGCCTCTTATGTATGCCTTGAATGCTTCCTAAACCACAGAAGGAGAGGGAACTGAAGTGATACTGGTTTCTTTAAAAAAATTAATTTGGCTTTGCAGTGAAGTTGTGAAGTATTGATCGTCCAGCAGACTAGAGTTTAGTCTCCACCTTGGAGTTTTACATAATTTCCTGAATGGATACTGGCGTGTGATCAGAAATAATTATGCTTCCTGTACTACAGGCAGATATTGAATTAATCAAATTATTTCAAATAAGGAAAAAATCTATCCTTGAGAAAGTATTATGGGGGGACCAATAAAATGTATAGTCCCTCCCATTTGGATTAAGCAGACGCCAAATATCAACCAAGCCTACTTCCTTGCACCAATCATGCAGTCATCTGTCACCTTTATAAGGGCGTAATGATGAAGCGCTATGATCAAGAAAAGGATCCATAACGTTATTGAAATCGCCTCCTAAAATTGCTGGGCAATTCCCAATACTTTCAAGCTTTGTTTCTAGGAATCCAAAAAAAACTTGAGCATGATAACTGGAAGCATAAATATTTGCTAATATGCATAAATATTGCTCGGAGTTCTGCCAAAAGTATTATTATTCCGCCAGAGTCGGCTGCAAATTCCTTTATACATTTGAATTGGAGATTTTTCTTAATTAAAATTGCTGCTTCGAGACGGGGCTGTGCAGCACAGTGCGAAAGCCCTGTTTCTCAATGACTGAGAACGTGCAGACTGCAGGTCACCTAGCAACGATGCATTATTGACATTTATAAGCAGCACAGTTGGTTTCCTGGAACGTTAAATCTGCAACGAGAGACTGTCAAACACTAAACAGTTACGAAGATGAAGTTGCTTCTCTTTCGAATTCTCCCATTCCACCTTAAATGGTGTCGCATTTACATTCGGCGCCTCAGTCAGACTTTAAGGTGGAACAGGAAAAACTGAACAAGAAGCTGGAGAATGAGAAGCGACTTCAGCCTCGTAAAACAGTCGAAAGCTGAGAGACATTTTACAATAAGCTGCTCTAGTTTTGAGGAAAATTTTCCTGAAGGAAAGAGGAGGAAAGCGGCTGTAGGTAAAGCTTAAAGCAGAGCGAAGTAAATCTGCGCTCTCGTTTATATTGTTTAGCCTAACTTATACTGACACATACTGGACATAAATGTTGTGGATCCCAAGGTGGTCTGATTTTTGTCGAAAGGACAAAATGGCTCTTATCATCATTTGGGTTGTGACTCCTGATCTAACCTGGCTTTAATGCAGAGGGAGCCGGTCGTATTTCTCGCTCGTCCAGTAGCGTTTTTGTTATGTGCTGCCACAGACTGTCCGGGCGCTGCACTTACCCACTTCCGCACTTCCAAGTTCGGCCCTTTGCGTTCCGTCAACATTACGTTATAAATTAAATATTTCGAAAATCGATTTTTGACATTTATGAATCGATTCAGAATCGTTCACGTCCGCATCGTGATGCATCTAAGAATCGATTTTTTCCCGCACCCCTAGTGTGGATGCATTTCAGACACCTGTGAAATAAGTTTCACCTTTACATTTCAAACCTTCTCAAGTTTTTATTTTCAACAGTACTGACTCTCTTGTATGATAAGTGAGAGAGAGAGAGAGAGAGAGAGAGAGAGAGAGAGAGAGAGAGAGAGAGAGAGAGAGAGAGAGAGAGAGAAAAGCTGGAAAAAAATAGTGGATACATTTTCTCTTTGGCCAGAATTTATCTGACCTCAATATTAATGAGTGAAGTGCAATTGCTCTAAAAATTAGATATATATTTTCCAAGTAATGTAACAAAAAAAAAAGCAAATGCAAACTGTCAAAAAGACAAAAGCAAGCTAACCAACAAAACAGACTTAAAAAACCACTTAACTAAAACTAAAATTTGTCTGTTTTTTCTACAGAGTCCAGTGATGTGTTTGGATTGGTTGGCAGTTCGGTTCGACTAGACACACAGCATCCTGTACAGGAGTTTGATGACTTATCCTGGGTCTTTAACAGAGCTAAAAATGTTTTAAAATATTATTTTGAAACTAAAAAATGTAAACATTATTCTGCTTATGAAGGCAGAGTGGAGTTCAACAATGAAACCTACAGTCTGACACTGAAGAACTTACAGAGGACTGATAGTGGACTGTATGAAGCAAAAGCAGCTGGAATACAGAATACAGATGTTGTTAAGTACAGACTCTCTGTGTTGGGTAAGTCTTACAGTGTGAGATTTAAGGCAAGAAGAAAATGCATTCCTGGCAAAAAAACCTGCTGCTATCAAACAAACAGTCAAAATTTGATGTGTTTATTCTCTATTTAACCATGTGCATACAGTATCATAAGTCTACTGAGATCTAACGTCTTGTTAACAAGAGACGTATCTGGAAAGTTCAAGAGAAAATGCAGCAGCACTTTCAGTACTTTATTTAGGATGACATAGCCAGTAAAGCAGATGAAAATGACAGTAAAAAAATAATTTAAAAGACGCAACTATGTCTAACTTTAGTCTGAAAAACTATAGCTAGTTTCATATATATATATAGTAACTATATATATATATATATATATATATATATATATATATATATATATATATATATATATATAGTTACTTATACTTCGTTACAGGAGAAGCGTGTCATTTTGCCAGATATGCCGGTGTGTAATTTTGTACTGTGTGACCCCAACACTGTTCATGATGTTAGTGTAA
This sequence comes from Colossoma macropomum, assembly GCF_904425465.1. Taxonomy (NCBI): domain Eukaryota; kingdom Metazoa; phylum Chordata; class Actinopteri; order Characiformes; family Serrasalmidae; genus Colossoma; species Colossoma macropomum. The sequence continues at coordinate 24,153,182 of NW_023494807.1, forward strand.
ATAAAGAAAACTTTATAGAAAGTAAAATATTTGTGTATAAGCAACAACATAGCATTAACAGGCATTTGCAATATTTTATTCTAAATATTATTAACATTTTTTGCAGGATATTTTTAATTAAAAACTATATACAAGAATATTTTGTCCCCATAATAACTAGGTTGGATCTCTGTGTGTGTAAAATGTAGAGCTGCTAGTGAGCAAGGAGGGGTGAAAGGGGACGAGTGAGGCTGTGAAAATAATTCACACCTCTCAACAAATTTGACCATACTGAGATAAAACAGACAGCACAACTTCAGCTTTCTTTATATAAAACAATCATGTACAACTGACACAATAAAACAGACGTAAATAACATTTTATGTCTATGTAAAAAGGACGTAATGAAACTTCTAGGCTATTTAGTCTGTGTATATTTTTATATTGTATGTTTTGTTTATCTTAACCCTTGTAAGCATCTGTGTTACTGAAAAGTGCTATAGACATATTATTCTCAGTATTATTTTAATGATTTTGTTCTGACGTAGTCATATTCGAGTCGAGCCCTCTAAAACTATGTTCTGAGACAGAAAAACAGACAAAGCTAATAACCTCTGTAAGTGATTTATTGTTGTCTGGTGTTTAGTGTGACATTACTAGCAGTACAGTGATCTGTATCTATGTGTGCACCTCAGATCCAGTGGAAGCCCCAGTCTTGGCTTCTGCCTTTCACCAGCTCAGCGACAACACCTGCAACATCACTCTCACCTGCAGAGGTCATGACCTCTCTCTCAACTCCAGCTGCCATGATGAAACCTGCGAGGAAAAGGAAGTGACATTACCCGGAGGCATCACCCTTTCCCTGTCTGTCAATGGCAGCAGCATTATCTGTAACCATAGCAACCCAGTCAGCTGGAAGGAGGCTGTTTTGGAGATGGGAGAACTTAAACAACTCTGTGCTGATAAAGGTGTGCACACATACATGCTCAAACACAAGCACATCTTATTTTTTAATCCATTCTGTATTTGTTCTAAGATTAACAATCTTTTTGCCCCTCATTAGGAGAACACAGTACAGAGGAACATGACCTACACCTACAATTGCTATTGCTTGCTGTGGTTGTCATAGCGGTCATCATTCTTCTAGTTATCTTCATCAGTTTTTATCTTTACCAGAGGAAATCAACAGGTATGTCTTTTTTTCAAATTTCAAATGCATGTTCAGTGTGAACATAAACATTTATCATTATCACTCTTCACAATTTTCCGTCAGAAAAACAGCTTTTGAATTATGCAATTTGCAGGTCAAAGCAGTTGTTTAAACAGTTGTTACAGTTAACTGGCAAGTTAACACAGCTGGATACAGAAACATCAGCTTTGAGAAACTCAAATTTATTGTGATGGTTCAGAAACCAGACACAATGAAAAACTCCTAACCTTACAGCAGCGGCGACCCAGTAATCTTCTGTTTTATTTTCCTGTTCCAGTGAAATCAGTCATTTAAAAGTACGCTGTGCTACCTGATCACTTGATGTGTTACTGGGGTTTTGTTGGGGTAAGCCACCAGCCAAGCACAAGAGGTGGACTCAAGTGAAGAGCAGTACAGACTCAAGCGCTCAAAGAAAAACAAGATTGCACTCACAACCTTGCAACATGGGGCAAAGTGTGTTTCCACTGAAAGAAAACTAAAGAGGAAAGCAGTCAGCAGTCGCTTTTATTACTTACACTGAAAGATACTCAAGAAACCAGTACTCAAGACTCAAAAGAGGAACCAATACTGAAATGAACAGCTTAGTCAGATACACGCACATGGCGATGTGAACTTAAGACCACGCATAGTGTGAGCACCCCTTAAGTAGGGTGCCCACAGTTGTTACCACTCAGCCCTAATTAGCCCTTAGTGGGGCCTTGTCTCCCCCTAGTGGCCAGAAGTGGCCTAGCACAAGGCTAGGACATAACATTCTTTAAAATATATACAATTAATTAAAAATAATTAAATATAACAAATGGTACTATTGCGACACATTTGCAAAATAATTATATTTCAATCTTTTTAATTGGTCTGGCAAAATGCAGGCTAAATATTTTTTACAAGTGAAGAGGTCACTGAGTCAAGATCACTGATCAGTGATAGCAATAAGGGGAAGTTTGTGAGCTTAGAATTAAAGGGTTCTATTTGTGTTCAGTGCAGAACAAATAAGTTGCACTTGATCATAAAAGACTAGAGACAGAATCTGGGTGGATGTGGATTTTAAAAGAAGAGCAGTATGAAATGGTGTGTTGAAGCCCTGCTTTACTCCTTCTTTTACTATTTGTGACATGTCTGCTTCTGCCTCACAATGGTAATTTAGCATGTAGACAAAATGGCTTTGGAAATTTAGGATTGTGTCTACAGTTACTTTTTCACCTACTTTTCACCCTTTTTCATTTTTTTCATTTAAAACTGCGTAGGTCCCATACAGTGTGAGAACACAGTCTATGCTGAAGTTGAGGTAAGATTTATATAATTCTCCTTCCTGTAGACATTTAGACATTAATGAGAATAATTACTGTAATTATTTGATTCAGGGTTTTAAGGTTTATATTGTTAATTTGTGTCAAATCTTCTATGGAAGGTAACATGAAACACAGCATATTTGATAATGATGATAATCATGATAATCATGTTTACAGAGGAATGGTGCAGCAACACCACTTATTGCACTAGAGGCTCCTTCAACTGTGTACAGTGTTATAAAGAAGAAACCACAACCTACAAGTAATGGCCAGTCCAGTCAGACCACGCCAGTTCCTGAAAACCAGGTGACAATGGCCAGCATGTACAAAAAGTTGTCATTTAAATTCACTTTTTCTTGATCATTCATAACTTTTTAGAATTCTCCTAGTGATGGAGTTGTTTAATGCAGTTAGAGCTGTAAAAAGCAATACAAATATTAGTGCAGCCAATTTTATTCACTTTCTAAAAGGCCTGATTAGAGCTGCACTGTGGAAAATGCTGTCTGCTTGGTGCGGGATGGATATGAGCCTATAACCCATTTGCACCAGCAGTTTCTCTCCCTCATACATGTACATTTAATGAAGGATTGCACAAAAAATGACTGGTGGCCAGTGGCCAGTAGTGCCTGCCTGTTTTGCTTAAAACTCTATTTGCCCACAGAAAATACTTTAACTCTCAGAATTCTCTCAGAGTACACCTAACAGCTCCAGTGGCATTGACTTCCCATGGTATTAATTCCCAAAATGTATTTTTTAAACCAGAGTAGAACATTTTAATGATAAAGAAATGTTTTGTTTATTAACACTGCAACCTCTTTGTTACTGAACTTGCACTTTCTCTTTAGCCCCAAGCTCGTTGACGGCTCCTCTATTTTACTGCACGTAGTACACAGTTGCATGTGCAGTTTATGTAATTAGCTAAAGATAAGATAAGATAATCCTTTATTAGTCCCACAATGGGGAAATTCTCAGTATCACAGCAGCAAAGGGACAGCAAGGCACTCATGAAAAGAGAAGAAGTAACAAGAAGAGAGTTAACAAGCAAGTAATTAACTTTGTTAAGTACTTAACAAGGGTTTTTACAGTTTGTTACTTGTTACTATATATACTATATATATATATATATATATATATATATATATATATATATATATATAATATAAAAGACATTAAAAAAAATCCCTCTATCCTAATTAACAATATAAACAATTATAAATAAATAGAAAGCTAAATAATATTTACACTATAGAGAGATTTTTGAAAACATATTGCACATGGAGTGTTGATTATACTGCACACAGGAAAAGGTGATAAATTCACAGTATGCTCTGTAGGTGTGTAAACAAAAGGCTTAGCAAATTAGAACGTTATTTTCAGACTCATTTTGAGTGCATACTGCAGCCACATCAAGGCATGTTTTGTTCTCCTCTGCTTCTCTGTGTGAATTCACATGCATCACTCACTGTGTCCTATTATATTACTTTTGAAAGGTCAGAGACCACCTTCCTTTTTTTCATTTCCAGTCAAAACTGACATTAAGTATGAGTTACTCATTTTTCAGTATCAGGGTTCAAAGCTGGAAACACATTGTAGCGTTTACAGCTATTAAAAGACACAGCTTTCGCACAAGTCATGGTGCTTTATTTTTCAGCTGTTGTTGGTCACAGCTATGCCATTAGCACCCAGACTTTTCTCTAACAGTTCGGTCCCTACTCACCTCATGTCTTACTCTCTCAGCCATCAGCTCTTGGTTGACTCTCAGTTCTTCCCGCTCTCATGCATATCCCCCCTGGGGAAAGCTAGCACTGCCTTCACAATAAGAGTCCTTATCAGAAAAACCCTGCAAATAATTGCTGATGAACCAGCAAAGTAAACCAACATGTAAAAGCATTTCCTGAACCGCTACATTACCATTCATTTGGCACCTGTTGCTTCTGAAAAAGTCTAGGCCCAGAATGCACGTCTTTGACCTCAGCTATCCAGACTAAATGGCACATCTTCTTGCCTTCGACTGTACCATCAACCATCCCCTCGCCATGATTGGCTACCTCACAGTGGAGAGATAAACTGCCATGCCTTCCAGCTCAAACCCAGCAGGTACCACTTCTGGCTGGGCCACTTCACTGTCAACCCCATGTCCACCAGTGCAGTGCGTGGTACTCCTTCAACGTTGAAGGAAATATGGCACATATTTGATATGAATTTTTTACCACACCAGCCACTGTTTGGCATGTGAGCATGAGCTCGTCTTGCTAAAGTATCTGTATTGTTAGCTAGGGCTATGAAATGGCCCTGCATGTCTTCGGCAACTACCTAGTTCAAACCCGAAGGAGCTTGGGCCAAAACACTGCCTAAAACACCTCCAGAGTGCCCTGACAATTGCAGTCCAATCAGAACTCTCACTAGCGTGTTGCTAGCAATAGCAAGCAGGCTAATGCATCATCATTAAAACCTTGTCAGCTGCTGGGATTTCTGTTCATTGGACCACTCACATCATTCAGCTACCAGTTCAAATTGTGCATGGAAAGCCTCTCAGTCCACTTTACTAGAGTATGTAGCAGTCTTACTACTAAAAGGTGTTCATGAGTGCCGCCATCTACATGAATTTTCATCACGTAAGTCGAGAACGGCGCTCAATGGTGGTGAGCATCTGAGCTAGCTGGAGCTTCCCAGCATGGGCAATACACTGGCTCTTCCTTCACCAACACTGCTCTCTCATGGCTTTCCCAGTTGGTATGACTGACCCCAGGTGGCTCTGACGCTCTTGAAGATGCAAACTCAAAGTAATACTCCTCTATAGTTATACAAACATAGTGCTCCATCTCTCCTCCCAGGACTATGTAGCTTAGCTTAGCTGCTGGCATCCGAATAGTCTGAATCTCTCTCATCAGCAAAACCTTTTGCTTCTGACATCGAATGGGCTGGGAAAACTAGCCCCGTCTTCTCAGTATGAGGTCTTATCAGAATAATCCTGCAAATACCTGCCAAAGACCCAACAACCTAAACCAACATGCAAAAGCATTTCCTATATCTGCTACAACATTTAACAAACAATATGCCACAAGAACTATATGTAACATTGCTTTTTCAGTATTTATTCCACCTTTATTACAGCTTTAATGTTTTTCAGAAGGCTTGCTTTCAGTTCTTCTGCAGAGATATTTTGAGGTCTGGACTCTGAGGTGGACAGCAGCTTCTTTGTCTAATTTTTTGTTATTTTTCTCAGTACACATCTGTTCAGACCCATAGCACTGAGTTGTCCTCACAATGGAAGGATGGTCTATGTTATGTTTTACTTTGATTGATCCTGCAAAATTACATTGTCTTTGTCATTTGGCTGCCTAACAACATCACCAGAAGAGCAGTGGGGGGTTAAGGAATTCTCAATTAGTTCTACCATTTGAACCCCTAACCTTCCAGTTGCTGGCTCTCCTCTCCTACCACTGGACTACCAGCCACCCCATCTGTGGATTTCTCAGATCTGATTTCTCCTTTTTTTTCCAAAAGATGAGAGCTGAATGAATATTATTTATTATTTTGCTTGAACAATGTCTGTAACTTATTTAGGTAACATTATTTAATCTGAGCCAGCCCTTAAATTTTCAGTAAGGAACTTAAATATTTAGTAGCTTCGAATCATACTTAGTTACTACAAATGCTATTTTTTAATCATCATATGTCATGTTTTCTTAAAAATATTCAGCAGCGGTCGATCTCAGCAGAGCCCTGCATTTCTAGCATCTATGAATCCGTTCCAGATCAGGTAAGGAAAACTAAATTTGATTCAATTAAAGAGCTTTTAGAGTGTAGAAGCTTCAGTCTTGTTATCCATATGAGGGTTTGTAATACTTTCTTTGGTTGAGAAAACCTGCACATGTGCTTTATTGTAGGATTATTCATTGATTTCATTATGGATCTGCAAACTTAATTGAACTTTTTTCTGTCCTTTCAATCATACAGATACAACCTATGAAACCTGGAACCATTTACGCCACAGTTTCAAATCTCAAGGCTGTGAATTAGGCCAATTTGAATGGAACGACATCACTGTGAGAAATTGAAGTCACTCTTGATTTACACAGAAGATTCCCAGTGATTTCACAGTCATCTTGTGCGAGTCCACAAAAGTACAACTGGCCCTCCTCTAACTAGATGTAAAAGATGGCTTTGGCCCACTGCTGATGATAGCCCGTCTTAAAGAACAGAACTTTTTTTCATACAACATTTTTGTTTACACTGAGATACAGTCATAAAACTGGACAATTCCAGCTGAATGTCTTTACAGATCAGAAACCTTTTCGTTGTAAGTAAAAATACGTATGGGGTAGCTCCAGCTTTTAGGGGCCCTAAGTAAGGATTTTTTGGGGAGGCTCCCATCTTGCTAAATGTGGCAGAAGTTTGACGGACATTTACCCCACCACGGCTACTGTTTGTTTGCTGCCTGTGCTGTTCTTTTTGCCTGGGCCGAATTTTTTCCCACTGATTTTACCCCCCAAAGGACATGCCAAGCCAGATGCCCCTGCCGGCTGTCTGTCCAGCACCGGCGTCTCTGTGCCACTGGCTGTATGGCTGTTGGTATGGCCAACCCATGTATCAGTCCTGTCGTCTCACCTTCCCTCGCCGATTTTGGTGACACACTTGACTCCTCCACAGCTCAGACTGCAGGACTGGTAACATCTGTGCTCCATGAAGCTGCTGACCAAACTATCTCTCTCTCCAGCTCCAACTCCAGGGCCTCAGGCAAGTTGCGCTGGCAGGCCAGCTGTATGTGGATGCCAAGGTGGTCTCAGGTTGGCTAACTCTGTACAGAAGATGGCGAGCATAAGTCCATCTAGCTAAAGTTTCAGGAGTTTCAGCTGCCAAAAAGGGGCAATTTAGTGTGTCAAATTGGCCTGACTGAATGTCTTTGGACTGTGGGATTTAAATCAGTAAATTTATATGATTTATCTCTTCAGTGTCTCTAGTCTGCACATCTATATTTTCTACAGTCCAAAGATGGCAGCACACTCACTGAGACAACTGTGCTCTCAATTTCTCTTTGCAGTGTGAAAACCTTGATTTGCTTACAAATTTATATCATTGATCTGTTTAGAATTGTGATGTGAATGTTTCATTTTTAGGAGAATGTTCATGGTTTTGTAGCCAGACGTTCATTTAGCTCTTAGGTTGGATAATTTACTAAATGTGTGTAGTGTTTTGAGAATGTGTGTGAACATTTGAGAGCAGAGACATTTTGTGCTGAAATGTGTGTAAGCGAAAAAAAAAACAAAAACTAAGTTATCAAATGTGTTGGTGACAGGTCGGTTCTTTTCATCTGATGTGTAGAATTCAGATTAAAAACGCTCATTGGGTGTTGCAAGGTTGTGTTTTGATGCTCATGCCTTTTTTATATTTTCTACCATTATATCATAAGAAGACTTTGCCCTATAAAGATGTTGCGGTATTATATAAGGTCTTGCTGGACTTACCTGGTGATTTGTCTCGGATCAAGGGTGGGGAGACTTGTTACCCCCCCTAATGTAGATGTATGCCACTAATAAAAAAAGGGGTAAATGAAATCAGAAAGGTTCTGTTTTCTTCTTATAAAGTGTATGCCACTTTTACTGACCAATGGTTATATAGACCAGCATGCTGAGTAGATTATGGTTTCTGCCTGTGTGTTGTTTATGGTAGTCTATTTATGTTCATGTCTCCTTTCAGTAGGCAAGTAGGAGACCAGAGAGAGATGGGCAGACGCAGAGTGAGCTGGGAAACCAAAAGACTGAAAAGTCAGAGCTGAAGGGGTCCGTATTTAATAGAATAGCTGAAAAGCTTAGCCTGCATGTGTTTTGTTCTGTTTGTTATAATCCCACTTCTGCTTCCAGTGTCCTCACTCCTCTCACACTAGCCAGGTTTGCTACAGCGGTGCCGAAAAGTAGGTTTCTTATGGAAATAACTCTAACACTGAAACTCACCTACATTTTATCTCTCTTCATTTTACTTTCAAAACTATACAAATCAGCTATGAAGCTATGAAGGACGGCCTCGAAGACTATTCAAATCAGATTCCTGTTCAAATTAGATAAGAATGACAAATGAGCCTGTAGGTTCACTGAAGCACTGCTGGACAGACAAAGCGCTACGAGACAGAAGAGTCACCAGGACTTCAGACATGGACAAGAGTTTATTTCTAGCACTGCTGATCTCAGGTATGTGTGAGCTATAGATTTCTGGACAAACACAGAATTATGCAAAAGTCTGAGACCACTTAACTAGATTATATTTAAAGTTTATTCACTTAGAAAAACATTACTAAGATAAATACAAACAAAGCATAAATTCAGCAATCTTTAGTGTAAGCAGTAGGTACATGTACAGACCTCTCTTCCAGGCAGGCTAGTATTTACAGTTATGATCAAGCCATACCTAATTGACTAATACTTCATTAAATTAAACTTCAATACGTGTTGGTGGTTGGAACATGCAGAAAAATGTTCTCTCTTTAGTTGAACAGAAAATATTTCTTTTATATTTCTTTATATTTATTCTAATGTCATATCAGTGGTGAAACTTCTGACAGGTGGGACAGTCAAACCTCTTATGCAGTTTTACACCTATGACTTGTAGCTACAATAACTTTGTAATATACTTTATTAGCTGACTTTAGAGCACCAGACTGGTTGAGATAAAGCAATAGCTTGGAAAGAAAGATTGATGACATATATTTCCATTTTTTCATTTAAGGAAATTTTTTCTATGGGGGCCCCAAAAGGTTTCACTTTAAATAAAATGTGTTACCCATTATTCATCAACTCTGTTAGGCTAATAAATACAAATGTGTCCTGCACAATATGTGTTAATATAAGTTTAATATAGCAAATTCTGACTAATGAAAAATGGGGAAAACAAATATAAAGATTAGTCGTAATTTTTAAAATGTAAATAGTAATGTTACACAGCAAACGTAATCAGTTTAAAGGCAGATTTCCTCTACAAAAAATGTATTACTGAAAAATATATCAAATGGTTTTCATAGTTTTTGCAGATAATGCATGATATTTAACCATTTAAATATTTAATTGTATGATTATTAATCTATATTATTTATAAAGTACATACAAAGCTAACAAAATCTTTTTCTTTTCTTGCTTTTGGAAAAAATATCCAGAGAGCGTCTGTACTGCCCAACCCCCACCCCATTCTCTATTTACATGAAATGGTTTGGTCTGTTTAACCGTACTTGCTAGCAGTGAATCGCATGTGAGGAGTGCTGGTGGAGCATCAAGTCTCAGCTTCCTAAATAAAATTCTGGCTTCCAAAAACCAGGAGAGAGAAAAGAAAAGGCGAAAGTATGTCATCCAAATTTTCACAAAGAAAAGCGGATATAGTCCGTGAGTGGTTGAAATGAACCTGTTAGCTTAGTCCACAGTGAAATAGGCCATTTTTGATCCACTAACATTATTTTCTTAATATCTTCATAGACAATTGAGTGTTTACATCTCAATCCTCTTTTAGCCAACATTTAATGCAGGCAAACATTTAGCAAGCTATTCATATCAGTTGTCTGTCACGCTTCCGGGTTCTCCTCCCTTGCCTAACATGCTCCAGGACTCCATTTCCCATAATTCCAATCCTCATGACGTCACCCTTTCCGCCAATCACAAGCATCTGCCTCGTTCGCAATCACCCGATTATTAGTGCAACTCACTTGTGTTTGTTTGCCTCAGACTTTAAAAAGACACGTCTTTGCATCCCTTTACCACTACCAATGAATCAGCCCTGTCTGCCCATCCCTCTACCATTGAACTAGCCCTGTCTCTGTATCCTCAAACCCTTAAAGGGCCCTTAAACTTTTTATTACGCCCCTCATATAGATACTGACATCATTGTACACCCATCATGGTCCCAATTATTCATAATGCTATTCATAACCTTAATGGCTCATTCACTCTAACCACTTCAAAATTTCAGTCTGGTTTTAGGCCACATCATAGTACAGAGACAGAGATCTTTTATTATTCTCTAACCAAGGAAATGTGTCTTTGCTAGTCCTCCTTGATCTTAGTGCGGCATTTGATTAGATAAATCACTCTATATTACTAGATAGACTAGAAAACCTTGTAGGGGTAACAGGAATAGCTCTTTCCTGGTTCAGATCTTACCTCACTGATCGCTATCAGTTCGTTAATGTATACGGTGAATCATCTGTCCTCGCAAAAGTAAAGTATGGTGTTCCACAAGGCTCTGTTTTGGGACCTATATTATTCACAATATATATGCTACCACTGGGCACCATTATCAGTAAACACAGCATCAATTTCCACTGCTATGTCGATGACACCAAGTTATATATATCAAGCGAACCGAAGGATAAAACTGAACTTAGCCAGATTGAGGACTGTATAAAACACATAAAAGACTGGATGTCGAGTAACTTTCTCCTTCTAAACTCAGATAAAACAGAGGTTCTGCTTCTTGGTCCAAAAGCTGCAAGAAACAAACTGTCTAATTTAACACTTAAACTTAACAATTTCTCAGTTGCGTCAGGTTCATCTGTAAAAAATCTGGGTGTCACAATAGACCCTGATCTGTCCTTCGATGCACATATAACTAATATTACTAGAATAGCCTTCCTGCATCTCCGCAATATTGCTAAATTAAGAAATGAATTCTCTCTACAGGATGCAGAAAAGTTAGTTCATGCATTTATTACTTCAAGGCTAGATTACTGTAATGCCCTGCTGGCTGGATGTTCCAGCAAAAGCCTTAACAAGCTTCAGCTTAACAACGCTGAGTCCTCACAAGAACCAGAAAGTTTGACCAGCCCAGTTCTATCAACCCTACACTGGTTACCAGTTAAATTTCGCATTGATTATAAAATTCTCTTACTGACTTACAAAGCACTAAACAGACTCGCCCCTCAGTACCTGAGTGAACTTCTCTCCTACTATGAACCATCACGCCTACTTAGATCACAAGCTGCTGGCTTACTATTAGTACCTAGAATTAATAAAGTTACGTCAGGGGGGAGAGCCTTCTCATACAAAGCCCCCCAGCTTTGGAATAATCTCCCAGTCAGTGTTCGGGACTCAGACACAGCCTCAGTCTTTAAGTCTAGCCTAAAAACTTGTTTAGTCGAGCCTTTGGTAATTAGTTTTCCCTGTCATATAAAAGGTGCAGATGTGGGGGTTCTTGGTCATAGAGTATTATGGCAAACTGGGAGTGTTGGTGCTGTCGTCCTGCTGAGTCTTGGTTCCTCTCAAGGTTTCTTCCTCCTGCTCTTAGGGAGTTTTTCCATGCCATTGTCACCACTGGCGACGCTCATGGGGGCTCGGACCTGGATTTTCTGTAAAGCTCCTTTGTGACAGCACCTGTTGTAAGAAGCGCTATATAAATAAACTTTGCTTTGCTTTACAAAATGGATCATTCATAACCTGCATCATGACATATTTGGAAATTTATTATTTTAAATAATTAATATTTAGTCTAATGTAAACAATTAATATTAGATGCTAGTGGGTGTAGTAGAGTGCATTGAACATCATGTTATGAGACATAACAAAAGCAGTAAACAAGCAAAAAGCTAATTAAATGTCATTTTATTGTTAATTGAAAGTCATTTTCATATGAGGAGGCCCCTAAGGTCAGAGTAACTGCACTCTGAGTGAAAATTCAGCAGGGCTGACAGTAATCAAGCCTGGGTGTGTCCAGTACTCAATCCTAATTATCAACAAAATTTGGTTAATTGGTTGACTGAGAAACTAAGGGTGCATTTACTTTTTCACACAGGGCCAGCTGGAGTTAGCTAACTGTCTAAGTGTTTATTGAAGTGATCATCATGTTTTGTGTTTACTCAGATTGTCTTTGTCTTGTATGAAATTTTGTTTGAAGATCTGAAACAAGTGTGATTCACAAAAGCAGAAGAATCATTCGGGGGTAAAAACTTTTTCACTGCACTGTCACTCAAACTTTGCCTTTGTTTTATCAGCAATACAACCTTTGGAGGGAAAAAAGACAATCCCAACATTTCCTATCCAGCATGCTTTGTTAAATGTCTTTTACAAATGACTCATATGGCTGTGCTGATGTCTCTCAGGTCTCTGTAGTGCAGCCTCAGCTCTCTCTCAGCAATATTACTTTGTGAATGAGAGTAAGACTTGGTTGGAGGCTCAGAGCTACTGCAGAGAGAAGTACACTGACCTGGCTACTGTAGACAACATGGAGGAGATGAAGCAGCTGATGGCAGCAGTAGATCCTAAATTTGTAGGATCTTTGTGGATTGGACTGAACAAGGCCCCCCGAGACGCTGGGGCTGGTCTTCAGGAGAGATCCCACAATACATGAATTGGAGAAGTCTGGAACCAGATGGTGGAGACAGAGATGGACTTTGTGCAGCAAAATATAATCTTAGTGGATGGATTGATGCTAATTGCACAAATCTTTGGGAATTTGCTTGCTACAGCGGTGAGTAACAATATGTAAATACCAATAATGAAAATATGAAGAAAATAAAAATGCCAATAGTAAAATAACCAATTTCATTTTACAGCATGTTCTCTACTCAATACCTACAACCTGAAACTCGGCCAGTTTTTACCTCTGTTTAGAGGAATTCCTATTTTTCACAACTTCAGCATAACTTGTTGAGTGTTAAGCAAAATAATAAGGAGTGTTTTGAAAAACTATTGTGTATTCTAAAGAAACCTAGCAACTTCGGTTTCTCTGTAATTTTAGTGTTTATAATGTTAATATGAATGAGGGTTCACAATGTCTGCAATGCAAAGATGACCAATTTTGTTTGTTTTCTAAACAACCAGTGAAGCTGTAAGTAATGTTTTTCCACCCAACATCCTGCATATGTTTCACAGATGTAACCAGAAGATATTAGCTTACTCATCGTAATACAAGGACATAAACATACAATGTTTTTTGTGTCCAATATTTAATTATGGCTTTATATCTTCTAGAGTCTTGAGTATTTTTGATACAAGATCACATCTGACCCTGTAAGACTACGTATCTTCTTGTGCAGGATATGCGGTGTTGCCAGATTGGGTAGTTTCCTGCTAAATAGGACAGATTATAGTTGGATAGGGTTGGTCTTAGTGGGTGGACAATGTGCCATTGAGATTGTTTTAAAGGATATCATCATTTAAACATGGCCTGTAAAATAAGCAAGTTTTAAAGATGTGTGAATAATTATGCTTCTTTCTGTGTGTGTGTGTGTGTTATGTGTGTGTATATGTGTGTGTGTAGAACCGACTAAACAATTTATCCGTGTTAGCAAACGAGCCAGTTGGAGAGATGCTCAGGATTATTGCCGAAAGAACTACACTGACCTGGCCACCATTCACAATGAGGAGGAACATCAGCACATTTCAGATCTTCTGGGCAGTGTAGGATACGCATGGATAGGCCTTTTCTTCGACAACTGGAAATGGTCTGACCGTCGAAGCACCTCATTCCGCTACTGGAAGGAAGGACAACCCTGGAGCCCCACAGGCAACGCAAGCTGCGTCTCAATGGTGACTGCTTGGAATGGACAATGGGATGACGCACTGTGTGACGTAAAGACACGTTTCATGTGTTACAAAGGTCCGTTTGACACATATTCTTCCATGGTGACAGTGACTGGAGTTCAGTCATAGATGTAACTCACTAAAAGAAGTGAACTGAATTACTTGAAAAATTATTACTAACATCAATGTTAGAAACTTAATTTTCCCCAATTGGTCAGTTAATTTTATAGCAAAAGTCACATTTAGTGTTGCAATGCAAATAAAAAAGCACAACATATATGATAGTTTACTGTTAGCACTGACTGTATTCAGTATCATGGTAGACCATCTGCCACAGTGCATTTAAAGGGGTATTCCAGCCTAAAACTAGCATTTAAAATGTTTTTGTTGTAATGGCTTTAATATGGAGCTCAACATTACATACATACATATTATCAACATGAAAGTAAAAACACTTTTCATGTTTTTATCAGTGAACATTAGTTATTGCACTTTGGCATTTCTGTTTCTCCAGCACCGAGACAACGCATAGTGAAACTGACAATAACCTCGAATGGAATAAAGGATCTGAATGACCCTGCTGTGAAGACAGCCATACTGAGTCAGGTCAGTGAAATCTGTAATGACATTCACTTATAGCTCTCTTATCTTTATCTGCACGTTGCTTTCTAAGGATGCATTTGTATTTTTACAGTTTACCAGTAGCATCCAGATGAAGGCGATTGATTCTCTTTGGGAATTTTTTTTTTAATCTTTGAAAATTTCACCCATAGTTAATAAAAGAATGAAGGGCAACAGTTTGATAGTTGCATTCACACTAGACTTTTGCAGTTGACGTTAGATTAGCAACAGAAAGATTAGCAGAATGGAGAATATTCTCCATGTCCGTTGGCCAACTTGCCTACCATAAACAGTAAAAACACAAAGGTTAACATAATTACATCACTATGTGGCCACAGCTTAGTGCTGCACACTGACCTGAAGCTAAATAATGTAGATAACTGGCGAAGTTGGGGGCAGTGTGTTGACTTAGATACAGCTGCAGTTAGCCATAGAGCTAACATCACAGGTAACAGTCTTCTGACTGATTGTGTATCAGCAGTCTCTCTTTCATGTGTTTATACTGTATTTTTTAAGCTTTGTGCTTAGATACTGGTTGAATTAGCATTACCTCCAAAAAACTATTTTTTTCTAATGGATTTTTCAGCAAAAGTCACATTTGGTGTTGCAGTGCAGATACAAAGCACAGCACATTTGACAGTTCAGATGAGGCATTGATTTTATCCAGTATCCTAGTAGACCAGCAGCCACGGTGTATTTAAAGGGGCATTCTGTCCTAAAACCAGCCTTTATTGTGCTATTTATAATGGTGTGCAATATTCTGTAGCTCAACAATGCATCCCTCTGCCTTGCCAGCTGGACACAATTTATAATTGTTTCAAAATTGACAATGTGACCAAAATACCCCAGGAAAAACAGCCAACTGTGTAAAGTGTGGAAATGATGTAAGTTATATAACAGTGCTGAAGCATCGTTGCCTTGCTTTCAGGAGTGGACAGCAGTGTTAACCTGCTTGTAGCATGTGTGTAGCAATACTGGTATTTCAGCTATTTAATGACCTCATAATTCAGGGACTCACAGTGCAACTTTGCCTCTTTGCACCCTATACATTTTTATGGAGAGCTCTGCTGCATTATGCAGTGTGATAAAGCCTGTCTTGCTGTGTGGCGAAAAAGTGCTGGATATTTCAACTTTATGCAAATAAATGAACTCATTGTATTGTGGTTAGCCAGTCAGGCGACAGTAGGTCTTTGCAGGACGCAGCAAGAAAAACTGCACTGGCGCCTACTATCAATGACACTCAGAGGGAATGCAAATTTTATAAGTCTTGGAACATTTTTGTGTACAGCAGAGGTCAATGGGGTGATTTTTGAAAATGCATGTATTTTTTCCTCCATGGAAAAACCGGCTTAAACAACTACAGTCCTGTGCAAATGTCCACCATTCATTTATTTATTTTATTATTATTTATTTCAATTCAGTTACAGCCTTCCTTACAGCCCTTAGACGTTATTTATTTTTCAGTGTCAGGTAAAAAATACAGCTTTCATCCTTATCTGAAGACTTACTTTCAGTTTTTCAAAAAGATCTGCAGGGATATTTTTCCACATCTCTAAAGTTTAGTAGTAGAAGTATTTTAAATAAAAGAAGGACGTTCTCTGACTTTTATACAGTACTGTACAAAAGGATGCATGAGGTTTATGATGGCAGCATCAAAACAAGAAAGTTATTGAGATCAGTTGAGATCAGTCCATCAAATGTTTCTATTAAAATGGTAGTTAAGGTAGTTACTCTGATAATGTGAAGATCTGAAGCATCACAAATCCTGCAGTAAACAGAGGAAAAACTGATGAAATTGCGTTTGGTGCCACTGGTGATAATGTTTTATGTTCTTTTATAGATGAAGAAAAATTTGAGAACACAAGAAGCGGGAAATGACGCCACCCTGAGCTGGCGAGAGAAAAATGGAAAGGTTTTCCATTTGTACAAGAAGAGGATGATGGAGAACGACAAGTGTGTTTAATGTACTCATATGTGTACAAGATGCAGGCAATCCCAGTTTCCAGCTACCAAGCTTAAGATACAAATCAAAGCTCAGTCCATCATCAGAAGTCACCCCTTGTGATGCTGATAAATACATCAATAGTATACTTGAAATGTATACAGCGCACTGCAAGTTTGGTATGTTTGGTCAAGTGTGGAAGCTGTTTTCTATCCCGGGAGCAGTCCAGAGGACCAATCTCTGGTCCTCCTGAAATGGGTGGTCTGATTTGCTTCCAGCTAACTCTGGTGTGATCCTATGCATGTGGAAGCTATCCGTTAATTTTGTAACATGACCGCTTCACATCACTTCACTTTCTAAGTTTTGTGAAAAAGATTGCTGTGGACAGCAGAGGGGACAGAATTCCTTATGACAGTGCCATGTTATCACTATTATGCATCAGTGTATGCCTAATAAACCTAATGTTTTCATAGGACTTGAGCTCTAGTTGCTCTAATAAGCTTACCTCTGCAGAGTGAGTGCATGTACTGAGAACGTTGTGAAAAATGAATGTCTCCTGCTGGCCTGCATAGCTAAAACCTTCCCATATGAAAACATCTCCTTGTTTGCAGATGCTCCTGCATGGTGAAATGCCATATATCCAAAAGCACTGTTTTCCACCACTTGGTGTTTGTAACAGATGCCTGAAGAGTAAGAGTAAGTCTAAATTTCACATAATTTATTTTTTCTGCCTGTATAACAGGGACGGAATGGCCATCAGCAGGACCAGGATAATTTCTGTTTGCGAACTATGTGCGGGGTGAAAAGAGAGCAAAAGAGAGAGGTGTGTGGTCATTTCTAATATAGCCCTATAGAAAATAAGGGAAGAACACTTGGGACAAACAGAATGTGCCAGGCGAACACCGGAGTGCACATATGTAGACACCTTTGTGGCCCACTGCATTCTCAATGTGTGGTCACTGACCAATCATGCAAATGCTGCCACCTCAGAACATTGCAACTGGGAAAGCTAAACCATGAAGGCTAGCTAGAGAGAGAGATGGAGAAAACCTTCTAAAAGTGTAAGGGGGAGTAGGGCAAACAAGACACAAAGAAATAAAGAAGTGATAGTACACTATTTCTGTAGATATCAGAGTGAGAAACCACAGGGCCAAAGTGCAGAAGGTGCAAGTTAGTCAGTTCATTCTGTCTACTTCACACTACCAGGTGACAAAGCGACTGGCATCCGGTCATTTCGTATGGGAGGATGTGATTTGTACTCATGATTTAGTGACAAGTGGCAGAGCGACTTGAAATTCTCAGTTTTATACAATAAACTATGATGCAGTGAAGTGACAAACTAACTGACTTGCTCAAACAAAATCCTCAGAACAGTGGTAGACATGTGAGTCTGAGGTCCCCAGCCACTGCTCTTTGAACATTTTTGTTCCCACCAGCACTTCATTCCTATTTCTATAAAATTATTGTGCAAAATATTGAAGAAAAACTTGTTAGGTATAGACCAGTGGTTCCCAAACTGTGGCATGTGTGGAAGAAATTTCTGAATAAAACAGAAAACAGTTAAATCTCAGAGTCACAATTAATGCTCCAAAGTAATATATCTATTGAAAACTCATGGCCGGAGAGAAGTGCCTGGCAAAAACCCAGAGATCACCAAAGGTCAGACCAAAGTTACAAAGGTTATATATTCTCCAAGTTGGGTGTTGTTACATTTCCTTGGTTAACAGAGAACAAAAGTAATTACAATTCATTGGTTACAAGTAATGTGATATGAATAAACATGAGTAACAAATATGCATAACATATGTAATTAATGACACGGAAGGAAACTCATATATGCTCAACAAAGTCTTCTCACACTCGAAGAAGCTAGTCTGCAACCTCAAGACCACTGAACACACACACACACACTATATATATAATAATATATATATATATATATATATATATATATATATATATATATATATAATACACACACACACACACACACACACCAGTGGAGGAAATAAGTATTTGATCCCCCACTGATTTTGAAAGTTTGTACTCTGACAAATTATTAAACAGTCTATGATTTTTATGGTAGCTTCATTTTAACAGTGAGAGATGGAATATCAAAAAGAAAATCTAGAAAATTAAATAATGTTTAAATAAAAAATAATTTGCATTTCATTGAGGGAAATAAGTATTTGATCCCCTAAAAACCATGACTAATGTTGGCTCCACAGACCACTGACACACCCTAATCTCAGTGAAGTCGTTACCTGCATGAGAGACACCTGTTCCCAAATTGTCACCTGTATAAAAGGCCACCTGCCAACAGACTCAGTGACACTCCAACATCTCCACCATGGGCAAGACTAAAGAGCTGTCTAAAGATGTCAGGGACAAAACTGTTGACCTATACAAGGCTGGAATGGGCTACAAAGCCATAAGTAAGGAGCTGGATGAGAAGGTGACAACTGTTGGTGCAATTATTCGGAAGCGGAAGAAGTACAACATTACTGTCAGTCGACCAAGGCCTGGAGCTCCATGCAAGATATCACCTCATGGAGTCTCTTTGATCATGAGAAAGGCTAAAAATCAGCCAAGAACTACACGGGAGGAGCTGGTTAATGATCTCAAGGCAGTTGGGACCACAGTCTCCAAAGAAAACATTGGTAATACACTGAGACGTAATGGTTTAAAATCCTGCAGTGCACGCCAGGTTCCTCTGCTCACGTCCAGGCCCGCCTCAAGTTTGCCAATGAACATATTAATGACTCCGAGAGAGACTGGGAGAAGGTGCTGTGGTGAGATGAGACCAAAAGAGCTTTGCCCAACTCGACTGTTTGGAGGAAAAAATACAGAATATGACCCTAAGAACACCATCCCCACCGTCAAACATGGTGGTGGAAGTATTATGTTTTGGGGGTGTTTTTCTTCTAAGGGCACAGGCCAACTTCACCGCATCGACGGGAAGATGAATAAGGCCATGTAACGCAAAATCCTGGGTG
Organism: Colossoma macropomum; assembly: GCF_904425465.1. Taxonomy (NCBI): domain Eukaryota; kingdom Metazoa; phylum Chordata; class Actinopteri; order Characiformes; family Serrasalmidae; genus Colossoma; species Colossoma macropomum. The sequence continues at coordinate 24,172,714 of NW_023494807.1, forward strand.
ACAACCTCCTTGCCTCTGCCAGGGCACTGAAAATGGGTCGTGGATTGGTCTTCCAGCACGACAACGACCCAAAACATACAGCCAAGGAAACAAAGGAGTGGCTCCATAAGAAGCATATCAAGGTCATGGAATGGCCTAGCCAGTCTCCTGACTGCAATCCCATAGAAAATCTATGGAGAGAGCTGAAGCTTCGCGTTTCCAAATGCATGCCTAAAGACCTTAAGGATTTGGAGATGATCTGCAGAGAGGAGTGGGCCAAAATGACTCCTGAAGTGCAAACCTTATAAAAAACTACAAGAAACGTCTGACTGCTGTGCTTGCCAACAAGGGTTTTGCCACCAAGTATTAAATGATGTTTTACTAGGGGGTCAAATACTTATTTCCTTCAATGAATTTCAAATTAATTTTTATTTCTCATTTCATGTAATTTTCTCAGTTTTTCTTTTGATATTCTGTGTGTCACTGTTAAAATAAAGCTGGCATAAAATGATGAGACGTTTCATTTATTTTTTTGTGTTAAAACTTTTAAAGTCAGTGGGGGATCAAATACTTATTTCCACCACTATATATATATATGTATCTTCACAATATATATATATATATATATATATATATATATATATATATATTGTGAAGATACAAGTAGTGTGGCTAGCTACATAAATTTCATATATGTGAAATTTCTTGATACATATACATTAAATTATTGGTTGAAAAACTACACATGTACACTCCATTGCCAAAAGTATTCACTCACCCATCCAAATCATTGAATTCAGGTGTTCCAATCATTTCCATGGCCACAGGTGTATAAAATCAAGCACCTAGGCCTGCAGACTGCTTCTACAAACATTAGTGAAAGAATGTGTCGCTCTCAGGAGCTCAGTGAATTCCAGTGTGGTACTGTGATACGATGCCACCTGTGCAACAAGTCCAGTCATGAAATTTCCTTGCTACCAAATATTCCACAGTCACCTGTCAGTGGTATTATAACAAAGTGGAAATGATTGGGAACGACAGCAACTCAGCCACAAAGTGGTAGGCCACGTAAAATGACAGAGCGGGGTCAGCGGATGCTGAGGCGCATAGTGCGCAGAGGTCACTAACTTTCTGCAGAGTCAATTGCTACAGACCTCTAAACTTAATGTGGCCTTCAGATTAGCTCAAAAACAGTGTAGAGAGCTTCATGGAATGGGTTTCCATGGCCGAGCAGCTGCATCCAAGCCTTACATCACCAAGTGCAATGCAAAGCGTTGAATGCAGTGATGTAAAGCGCCGCCACTGGACTCTAGAGCAGTGGAGACATGTTCTCTGGAGTGACGAATCACGCTTCTCCGTCTGGCAATCCAATGGATGAGTCTGGGTTTGGTGGTTGCTAGGAGAACGGAACTTGTCTGACTGCATTGTGCCAAGTGTAAAGTTTGGTGGAGGGGGGATTATGGTGTGGGGTTGTTTTTCAGGAGTTGGGCTCGGCCCCTTAGTTCCAGTGAAAGGAACTCTTAATGCTTCAGCAGACCAAGAGATTTTGGACAATTTCATTATCCCAACTTTGTGGGAACAGTTTGGGGACGGTCCCTTCCTGTTCTAACATGACTGCGCACCAGTGCACAAAGCAAGGTCCATAAAGACATGGATGAGCGAGTATGGTGTGGAAGAACTTGACTGGCCTGACCTCAACCTGATAGAACACCTTTGGGATTAATTAGAGCGGAAACTGTGAGCCAGGCCATCTCGTCCAACATCAGTGTCTGACCTCACAAATGCGCTTCTGGAAGAATGGTTTAAAATTCCCATAAACACTCCTAAACCTTGTGGAAAGCCTTCCCAGAAGTTGAAGCTGTTATAGCTGCAAAGGGTGAGCCGACATCATATTAAACCCTATGGATTAAGAATGGGATGTCACTCAAGTTCATATGCGTGTGAAGGCAGACCAGCGAATACTTTTGGCAATATAGTGTATATCTCCAGGAGTACACCAAACAATGCTGAGGTTTAATAAAGAATTCTGATGTTTGACGTTTACCCTTAATTTATTCTTCATTTTGATGCATTAGCTGGTTCCACAAGTGCACAGACACTTGCCTGATTTAGACAACACAAACAGCTCTGCACTCCACTCACTAACTGCTGAATAAGAGATCCTTACTGACACTTATTAAACTGAATACTGAGTTTAATCTGAAGCGCTGTGCTATTGTTGGTGTGACTGCAGTGAATACCTTTTATTCACTGTTATTAAGGCCGTTAAGGCTTGTTTGATCCTTTCAGCTGTGTTTGCGAATTAGTTTCAAGTAAAGTTGGGTTTGTAATGGTCATTCACCGGACATTCAAATTTCTCTCTTCGATTTCTCATGAAATAAATGTGCAAAAATGACCATACCTACATTTTTTAAAAGTATCCTTTAGTAAATTTTTATGAACTTTTATGAACTTTTATGAAGCTCGGAACAGTAAAACACAGACACACTACTCTTTAAGGGAGCGTCTAAAAATCGCACAACCTGTACAGCTGTGAATGTTTACATTTTCACACATTAAAGGTTGTACAGGCTGCTGTGATTATTTAGGGTTATGTCAGCTTATCAAATGGGTGGTGTTGCTGTGCTGAATGTGATCTGTAGCACATTAGTGACGCTATTAGTCATCACTCATTTTACTGTCTTACACATGCACATGTGACTTCATATAGAGCACCGAGCACTTTTTGAATAACATGATTTATTCAGTTTTTCTAAAGGTCTCATCTGCCAAATAGGCAACTGTCAGCCAACAACAGATGTTAGAGGCCTAGCATTTGCTTAGATAGACAAACATGAGTCCAGTTAATTCAACAAATGAGGCCTTTAATCTCGTAAATGTGCACAAAAAGATGGAAACTCTTACATAACTCTTACTGTTAGCAAAACAGGTTCTATATTTTCCTTGACAGCAGCATGACTTCTAATACAGCAGAAGAACCCTTTTAGGTAGAGTCTGCGCAAAATATTAAATGAAGGGGTGCCAATAATTGTGGCACACACAAATTTGAGAAAAATATTTATTTCACTATAAGGTTTCAATTTTTCTTTCAATCATTGTACCTCAAATCAAAGTTTGATTTTTGTTTCATTTAAAACATTTCTGAACAGAAAAGACATTGATTGTTCTTTCTCTGCCAGTTCAAACTTAAAAACTATATATACTATTTAGAAGAAAATCATGAAAAATCATGAAATAAATTCATTCATGGCAGAGTGGTATGTACAAAGTGTTATAAGGCAAAATATACACCAAAAGGAAACTCTCTAATTTTACGAATATTTTACCATAAAAGGATTGTAAATGAAAACTCAAAAGACCTGTGTAGGTTCACTGGTCTTTTTGGATAGTAAATAAAATGGCTATGTGTGTGTGTGTGTGTGTGTGTGTGTGTGTGTGTGTGTGTGTGTGTGTGTGTGTGTAACACATATTGCCAGTCTCCTGCTGGCAGTAAACATTAATAAACACCACAGACCATGCCAGTATGACACATTTGCATAAACTACTATTCTTCATAAGAGCAAACACTTAGGTCATCAAGCAGACACAAACACTGAACTACAGGAGCTGTGGGGGCTCATGAGAACACAAATTAACTGAGCACATTCAACACAGGTGCCATGATATGTTGCATCCATGACAACTGGGCACTCTGAACCTCCTACTTCCCATCTCAAAGTGTTTACATAAAAAGTTCTGGAACTGTGCATATAAAAAGCTCCTAGAATGGAATGAAAGAGTTGTTAGTGCTTTATTTATTTTAAAAGTCAGTGTGGGCATTGTTGCAGTCAAGACCATTAGAGGCAAAACCGAGATCTGAGTCAAGACTGAAATAGGCCCAAATGAATGTTTAAATTTGTTTACTTAGTCATGATCTATGTGATATAACGCATTGCAAACACATTGTATCTAAGACTTATTATTGAGTAATACAGGGACTTCAATTCAAATTGGTTATTGTTTATTGGAAGTGTACAATGAAACTTTGGGCCTGCCAGTGGGCCAATAGCCATTTAAGGGGTTAGCAGAGGAAATAACAGCGAATAAACTGGGCTACTTAAAGGTAGGGACAAAATTAACACATTTATTTAGCAATGTGTTTTGTTAATATTTCAGTTTAAGTTAAAATATCATTAACAGTACGGAGCATTTAATACATACTTACATAAATATGAAGGTTTTAAACACTACAGCATCACTGCTGGACTGAGAATAGTCCACCAACCAAAAACATCCAGCATCCTGTGGGCAGCAAACTGTGACCACTGATGAAGGACTAGAGGATCACCAACACAAACGGTGCAGCAACAGATGATCTACTGTCTCTGACTTTACATCTTCAAGGTGGACCAACAAAGTGGGAGTGTCTAATGGAGTGGACAGTGGGTGGAAGCACACCAGTAGCATTGCTATATCTGATTCACTCATACCAGCGCAACACACACTAACACACCACCACCACGTCAGTGTCACTACAGTGCTGAGAATGATCCACCACACAAATAGTACCTGTATTGCATTACTAGTCTGTTAGTCTACTTAGCCTGGATTTATGTCAGCAAGAGCCATGAAGCCAAAGAAAATCTAAACTGTTAGCAGTCATGTAATAATCCAACATATGTCTTTAGCTGGTTATTGTTGACAGGAAGGGGTTTTGTTAGACATGCAAAACAGCGAACCACAGATTATTGTTTTTGCATGTTATGCTGGTGAAGGCTATTGCAGCCAGTCAAAACAGTGTTAAGATATTCCTGTGTTAAGCAGTTGCTCCTCATTTCCAGTGGAGTTTTCAGTCCATCATTGGAAATATTTTCCATGGTCACATGCTTTTAATGTTGGGTGTCAACTGAGTGGAAAACACTCTTTGCTTCTCATAATTTGTTATAATGTTTGATGTTAGGGTGGCTTACTAGCAAACACACTTACACTCAGCAACATACACTTACATTTACCAATGTTTAGCATGTTATATATAACGTAACATATTGGCCCATTCTTCCTTACAGGCATCTGTCGTGACGGTTACAATAACAATAATAACAACGCTGATACATTCCTGAACATAATCTGGCACAAAAACTCATAACAGCATATGACATCTACCATTACATGTTTATGGCATTGTTATGTCAGTGTTATGTAGCAGAGTTAAAGTGTTACCTTATATCCCAGATTATATGAGAACTCTTACTGCAACTCATTTAAAACTGGGGATGACTCAGGATATCATTGAACATTTCCAGCTACAGCTTACAGTACCTACTTCCCTGGATCAAGACAGAATGTTTGTCTTAAAGACTCTTAAAACTCATGGACTGTTCTTACCAGTGAGAACCATCTAGTTATTTACAACACAGAAGAAGGCTTGTTTACAGATTGGATGTTATGAACATCTTCTGGGTGAGATTTGGACTGTTGATCATATTGCTCATCATACTGACCCCTTTTGTAAAGTTCTTTGGTTGATTATTATGCAAGATCAATAAAACAGCATTGGCTAGTCTTTTATCAGCAATACTGTGCAGCAGTCTAGAACAGCAAGAGAACATAAACAGAAAAGCAGAAACAGAAAGAGAAAGATCACCAGACTAACCATAAAATAAACCAATTGAACCAAATAAGGAAGGGAACTATCTATCTATCTATCTATCTATCTATCTATCTATCTATCTATCTATCTACCTAAAAACAAAATTCTCTGACATTTAACAGTATAAAGGGTTAAATGTATTATAATCTATAATTTTTAAGTGGCTGTTCTAATTGTATATGTACTTGGTGACTATGAGAAAACTCCAACTTACCTCTCACACTCACTATCAAACCCTCTCACACACACTATCAAACTCTCTCACACTCACTATCAAACTCTCTCACACTCACCATCAAACTCTCTCACACTCACCATCAAACCTCTCACACACCATCAAACTCTCTCACACTCACCATCAAACTCTCTCACACTCACTGTCAGACTCTCACACTCACCATCAAACTCTCTCACACACACTATCAAACCTCTCACACACCATCAAATCTCCCACACTCACTACCAAACCTCTTACACACCATCAAACCCTCTCACACTCGCCATCAAATCTCTCACACTCACTACCAAACCTCTCACACATCAAACCCTCACACTCGCATCAAACTCTCACACTCATACACCTCGCACACCCATCAAACTCTCTCTCACTCACTACCAAACCTCTCACACACCATCAAACTCTCTCTCACTCACTACCAAACCTCTCACACCAAACCTCTCACACACCATCAAACTCTCACACTATCAAACCCTCTCACACACACCATCAAATCTCTCACACACACTATCAAACCCTCTCACACTCACTACCAAACCTCTCACACACCATCAAACTCTCTCACACACACTATCAAACCCTCTCACACACACCATCAAATCTCTCACACTCACTACCAAACCTCTCACACACCATCAAACCCTCTCACACTCGCCATCAAATCTCTCACACTCACTACCAAACCTCTCACACACCATCAAACTCTCTCTCACTCACTACCAAACCTCTCACACACCATCAAACCTCTCACACACACCATCAAATCTCTCACACTCACTACCAAACCTCTCACACACCATCAAACCCTCTCACACTCACTATCAAACCCTCTCACACTCGCCATCAAACTCTAAGGCGTTCTTGATAGTGAGTGTGAGAGAACTTGATAGAGTGTATGAGAGAACTTGATGGTCGCGGTTTCTGATCGGCCCAGAGAGTTAACATTTAAATTAGCAGTTTCTGATTTGCTCATAGTCAAATATGCCCGTCCCCCACGTGCAGTAGTTCACTCTTAAAAACAGATGGTTCTTCAGAGGTCCTTTAGTAAAGACGGTGGTTCTATATAGAACTAGGACCACAAAAACAACCATTTGCCTGATTAAAGAGCTCTTTGCGTGGTGAAATGGTTCTTCAGATTGATAGACAATGTGCTGTAGATGGTATGACTGAAGTCGTTTTGGTGCTATAGCGGTCCGGGTGTTATCGGCTTCTGTTACTGTCAGTGGAAAAATCACGAAATAGCTTTGTTTCACAGTTTCACACACTAAGCATAAATTTAAAACAGAAGTAGAATAAAGGGTCGTATTTTATTTATTCAAATGTAAAAAGTTCTATCACTTTAATCAGAAATAAACGTGCAGAGGGCACGTTCTCTCACACTCACTATCAAGAACGCCTTAGAGTTTGATGGCGAGTGTGAGAGAGTTTGGTAGTGAGTGGGTTTGATGGTGAGTGTGAGAGGGTTTGGTAGTGAGTGTGAGAAGGCTTGATAGTGAGTGTGAGAGGGTTTAATAGTGAGTGTGAGAAGGCCTGATAGTGACTGTGAGAGGGCTTGATAGTGAGTGTGAGAGGGTTTGATAGTGAGAGAGTTTGATGGTGTGTGTGAGAGGTTTGGTAGTGAGTGTGAGAGAGTTTGATAGTGAGTGTGAGAGGTTTGGTAGTGAGTGTGAGAGGGCTTGATAGTGAGTGCGAGAGGGCTTGATAGTGAGTGTGAGAGGGTTTGATAGTGAGTGGGAGAAGGCTTGATAGTGAGTGTGAGAGGGCTTGATAGTGAGTGTGAGAGGGTTTGATGGTGTGTGTGAGAGGTTTGGTAGTGAGTGCGAGAGAGTTTGATAGTGAGTGTGAGAGGTTTGGTAGTGAGTGTGAGAGGGCTTGATAGTGAGTGTGAGAGAGTTTGATAGTGAGTGTGAGAGAGTTTGATAGTGAGTATGAGAGGGCTTGATAGTGAGTGTGAGAGGATTTGATAACGAGTGTGAGATGGTTTGACAGTGAGTGTGAGAAGTTTGGTAGTGAATGTGAGAGGTAAGTTGGAGTCTGTGAGAGCCTAAACGGCCTCTCATAATATACACACACACACACACACATAGATATTGTACATTGTATTTTCTGTCACCAGTGCACACTGACTTGCACCATCATAATCTAAACTTTCAATCCATACCATATTGGTATAAGTAAAAGCAAGGAAGTGTAGTTAAAACATGTAAATAGTTCTTGCTGCTTGGACATTATAGGGGTTGAAATGCTGTTGCAATATGCTGTGCTGGGTTATGTGGCTTGTTAGTGGAGTTGGGGTCTACTATGTATGTGAGATGTATGGCTGTAGCTGACCTACCTGTCGTTTAGATAGTGCTCTTGGCAGGTTTCCCCTGCCTCATGACAATAAAAGAGCACTCGTTTGAAGCACTATGTTTCCTGTGTCTGTTTCTTCTATGATGACTGACCTGTGAGATGAGCTGAAGAGGAAGAATCTGATCTGGAGAGATTTTGTATGGAGGAATGGTCTCAGATCCTTTGCCATGTGTTCGCCAGTCTCATTGAGCATTATAAGACTCACTCTTATCTCTGCAAAGGGAGGCTGCACAAAGTATTAAATGAAGGGGTGCCAATAACTGTATGAAGCATGGAGCATGGGTCCTTGTACCTGTTAATAAAAGAGCACTTCTTCTATGCCAATGCCACAGTGGTGTCAGAAGAGGGATCACCCCCTAGTGGTCCTGAGGGAAAAGCAAGGCAGTGGCTAAATGCCAGAAAAGACAGAGCCAGGCTGTGGACTGCTAGAGAGGAGCAGCACAGTAAAGATGGGCAATGGAGAGTGGTTGAGACAGTGCAGCAAGGTTTGACAGCGAAGCCTGGCTGGAGGAGGCGGCTAGCTGCAAGAGCCTGCTGGCAAAGATACTTGTTTGGTGAGGCTGGTGAAGCGAGGCTGGAGGCGGGAGCCAGCTCACACTAAGTTCATACTTACGCTACCTAGCAGTTAGCAAATTAGGCTATGCTAGCTATCGAAGCTTAATTCAGTACAGACTCAGCTTAATATTAGTACTTCCCCTGATAAGCTGATTTAGGCTATCAAAATATCCTGATTATTCTTTTAATGCTGGAAACATTTTCTGATAAAGACATTTAAACTATCAAACCTATAGTGTTAACAAAAGGCTGAAGTTGGCTTTTTATCCACCAGCTTCTTGTTCAGATTTTCCCATTCCACCTTAAGTGGTGCAGCAGTTATTATTATATGCACCATTTAAAATTGGAACACAAGATAAGAAGCAGACTTCAGCTTTGTAGTTTTAATGCTGGTAGGTGATTTAAACTATCAAAATATCCTATTTAAGGTTTATGTAGGGAACTACCTATAAAAATGCCCTCTGATAAGACATTTCGACAAGGTACACATTTGTCCAGGAGCTTATTGATATTTCATTACTGACCAATCAGGAACCGTACCAATTTAGTACCGATTCTCAATGCCCATCCCTACCTGAAAAGGGGGAGGAGAAATGAATGGCACACATGTAGGAGTACTAAGGGCAAAGGTGGGAACAGGGCAGAGACAAGGACTTAAATAAAAAAAAGCACATGGCAGAAAAGCACATGGTTATGACAGAGGGGCAGAAACAGACACACACAGAACAAAAGACACACTCTTCTCAGATTACCCTTTGTCTAATATATTTGTATATAGAGAATTTCTTAACATAGGTCCCTCCTGTCTCTGTATATTTTGTGTATATTTTGTGTAAATGTATCATATTTCAGTCATTTAGTATTTTTTTTTGTTTTGCTTGTTTTGCTTGCACTGTTCTTAGTATGTATATAATGCTGCCCTGCTGTAGAGTGATTACCTGTGACTCACCACAAGCATTTACATGCACAAATGTCCTGACATGTTGTGCAAAAGACAAATAATCTTGAAACATTTTCTTGCTGGCCGTTACAAGAAAACATGCTATTTTGACCACAAATTCAACTTGTTTGAATTAAGAATTTTTGATGAAGGTTAGTTTTGGTGCAGTCTTGCTTGGCTATAATAAAACTGAAGTCTATAGGGGTTCTCAAAAGTAAGTAGTAAAGTAAAATCAATGTGTGATCGATATAATGATAGCAATCATACCTCAATGTGGTCACCCCCACCCCTCCCCCATATCGTATCTGCACGTCTGTGGTTTTCCACTCAAGGGTCTGGCAGTGACGAACTACAACTTTTTATAGTATCTTATATGAAATATATCTAATTATACACTTGTTTTTTACCTTACAGGAAAAGATACTCAAGCTAAACCTGAACACCCTCATTTATTTTCCACAGAACTAAATGTTTCCTATTCATGCCTGCTGTGCTTTGTCAGCTTGAGTATAAAGACATATTGCTTATATGATGTATACATTACAATGACTTTATATTATTTGGTGTCTTTGTTCATTTTTCTTCACTTATTTCCTACTTTTTTATGTCTTGCTCATTATGGAGGTTTTAACCTCTGCTTACTTCCTTGGTTTAGAAACTTCCTCACACGATGGCCGTGGCAGCACAGCTGATTTCTGTTCTCTTCAGTTTGGTCTCGATCACAGGTATTAAACTTCATTACTGCCTTTTACTTTATGGAGGCTAAACTATATTATAACCAGTAATTATCTTAAATATTTTCACATCATAGATGAAGAAATCATCATCTATCATGACTTAACCTTGCTATGATCATTATTAAGGTCAATGTACTCTTAAAATATAGATTATGAAGTCAGTAGTATGGATAGAAGATAGATTTTGTTGTAGTGAACTCTCAGATAAAAGGTACTAAACTGTCACTGGGGCATTACCCCTCTTGTCTCTGGGGTGGTACCCTCAAGAGTATGTCTTCAGTACCTTTAGTACAGGAATGTAATTGTACAATGTTACATTGAAATGATCTTTTTAAGCCTTTTTTGACCCTACATACCAGCTGTTGTCTGCAGCCTTTTATTTCGTTGTTCTGTTTTAAAACATCAGGTCATGAAAAGCTAGAAATATGTACTTTTCTCCTGTGAAAAACTTACTGAAGATACAAAATTAGACCTTAAAACCATTGTAGTACCTTTGAAGACACATTTACATGGTTTGCACCTTGATAAACGAAAAAATACCTGCACAGTACTTCTTTTGACAGTGTATACAGTGTTAATGAAAGGCTTTAATACACTGCACTGAAAAATGACTCTTTAAAACTGAACTTTTTGCACTGTAATTTCTATAAACACTTAACCAGAACGCTCACTTAATTACCAAGCTGTGCACTATATAAAATACAAACCATATTATGGAAATGGTCTTTTTTTCAATATTGTCATTCCACAAAATAGACATCTTCTCGAACACGAGGCGTTTAGTTGAAACGTTTGAAGGGGAAATCACCTGAAGTGTTTGCCACTCTTATCAAACATTTCAGCTACTATCTAAAAACTGTGTTTTTACTGTTTGTCCCTTTAATTGTATGATACTGATTTCAGGAAACTGGGCAGTTTAGGTCATAAGATTTGTGTAAAGACTCTAGTAATGACCAGTTCACTGGTTTCGCAGTGCTTTACTGTGGAAAACATGGAAAATAGTTGTACTGACAGTCACATACATATCAGATCATTTCATCTATGTGTGTTGTAATACTCCTAAATATAATATTTAGACCAAATGGGTCTCTAAAATCAGTTACTTATATGTCTACTTTCTCCAATCTGTCTGCATTTTATGGTTCAGGAAAGCTTCTTTCTCTTACTGTACACTCTATAAAGACATTTTTTTTCAAAAATAATGTTGAAATGTTTATGCACTTTGTGTATCATTTAGCTTTAGTTTGTTTCAGGGACACTTCATTGCTAGTTTTACAATCTTATAACTTAAATTCAAAAGAATGGTTCACCAGCGCATCAAAGTTACATGAGTTTACCTAAACGTAGTTGATCAGCCAAGAAATGTTTGTTGTTTGAATTTTGTACTGGAGCAATGAGGCTGATGTAGCTATCAAGAAAAAGAAACCATCATCTTTTTTTGGTTGACCCAGCCTTATTTTAATATTATTATATTTTTAATAAACCATTAGTTAAAAGGGGCATTCAGGCCAAAAAATAGAGTTTAATATGTTATTTGTTATGATAGCACTGTATCCCTCAGCCTCATCAGTTTGATACAATTCATAATGTATTATCTTTTTATCCTTTTGCCCATCAGTGTTCTCTCAATACAGTACCCAGCATGCATATTGCAAATATGTCACGCAACATTGGGAATCCACCTACGACACTGAAGATATGCACTGATTTAGAGGCCTATAAATACAGATGTGATATATGACACTTCTTGTATCCATTTTTAGTTTTTCAAAGGTTACTAGCTTCAGGATACATCAGAAGAATCGGAATCAGTATATGAAAAAGTATCAGGTGTACAAGGAATTTCTCTTGGTGCAGGTGTCAACGTAAAATTAAATCTAATAAAATAATTATAGAAAAAAACGTACTACATATAAACATATGATAGACAGGACACAAACTGCAAGGTGCAAGAATGTGCAATAGAAGATAAATACATATACAACCAAGTACTGGAGGACTGAGGTGCATATATACAGAAAATTAAGCAGCAAATTAAAAATGAATGTAAATGTAAACGTATTTATATTGCAACAAGTTGAATACGCGCACTGACTACAGTAAAGTGGGAAAGGTTCTCATTCAGAAGGATTATGGCATTTAAAAAAGCGCATGTGCAGTTGTTTAAAGCAGAGGGATGTTAGAAGGGCACTTGTTTAGGATGATGGCCGGAAGAAAGAAGCTGTGGAGGTGGCGGTTGGTCTGAGTCTTTAGGGCTTCACTCTTGGTCTTCACTTAGACAGAGAGATTGACCACGGTGAGGGGTCAGCCATGATATTCCCTGTCCTCGTCCTCATTCTAGCCCTTTCATGCATAAATTAGTAGAAATTGTTTTTAGATTTTTAAAAGATTATTTTCATTACTCAGATACAAAAATAATGAATTTTCATTTTACATAAAAATCAATTTTATTAAATAGTTATTGAACTGGAATGAGACTTGGCTGCCCCCAAGAGCGCTTTTGCTTGGCCCCGCTGTTGATCAGTACCTGAGCAAGAGATGCTTTAAAAGACAACAGGTCTTAAGCGTGCGTGTTTTTCGTCTGGTGAAGTTCCCCTTCATTCACACGTACCACATCCAGGAAGTGGTAGAAAATTTGCATATCACCTTTTGTTCTTTCTTCTGTTGATACACTGCAATATACTGATTCACCAGATCCACTCCCAAATGTGACTATTAGTAAAACCAACTGCAAATAGGTGATGTATTTGGATCACAGCACAGTCTTTTTTACTCCAGCTTTGTGTCACATCCTGAGGATGTTTACCATCACATGTCAAGACCACATAAACGATAGACCTATAACCCATTTTGTCACAGTTACATTCTCACTGGTTGACAGAGGATGCTGCTCTTCCCTGTTCCTTTAGCTCACTGAGGGTCTTGAGGTTGCCTGTAGCTCCTTTTAGGCGGTTGACTCTGCAAGTGCCTGTAGTCTCAATTTCCTGACCATGTAGTGTTTCAAGAAGGGGTGTTCTACAGAAGAAATTGTCAAAAAAACTTAGTGGCTTTTGTCTTTGATGTCATCACAGAGGCAAAATGTATCTTCAGCAGCCATTCCCAGGTCACCTATATCACCTTTTTGGCCACCAGCCCCCAATACAGCTCAAACCTGTACAAGTAGCCAGATGTGCCAGATCTTGAACTTTGTTGAAATGTCTGAAATGTTACTCATGTCATCAGCATTGTTTTTTTACTCACGGATCCTAGGAAGAAATTTTATTTGTCTTCCTTTTCCGTACTTAATTCTTTCATCATTTTCATTTTACACACTCAAACTGCCCCAATTTGTTGCATTTCTGGCACCTTTTATTTCTAGCTGGACTGCCATGTGTCTGGCCACGTGTTTTGCAGATCTCTCTTGGCTGATGATCCATTCTGTCTTTCAAATGTTTGGTATGGCTGGTGTCTTTGTTAAGGCTTGTGACTTTAAGCTACACTGGTTTGCTTCTGACCTCATCAATGCACTTCCCTGCTCTCAAGTTAGCTGGCTGCTGTCTGATTTGCTCAGACTTGTAAGATTGTTATGACTTTTTCCAGTGTCCATTCCAGTTCTAACTAAGGTTTCTGTGACACATCACTGTCGGTCAAACAGATTACCATCTTGTTCCTTGTTCATCTTTAGCTGTACCAAATTCATAATGTTCGGCCAACTCAAACGCTCCTCACAAACAACTCTACAGGCTCTCCACTGGTCTGAGAGCACCTGTACACACATGCACACTTATGGTAACAACCATGTCATAAGTCTGTGATTCATCATCACTTTGTGCAAAGGGCTCTGCTTCTGCAACCAATGCGTAGAGTAATGAATTCACCTCTTTTTGAGCTTCAAATCTACCTGAAAGCAGAAAAACCTTTTTCTCCAAAGTGGCCATGAAGACGGCTGAGAAAATAATGCACCAGTAATGGGTAGGATTCACTGGTCTGTCTGTTCTCACACTTCTGACACCATGTCATGAACATACACAGAGCTTTATTTGTTAGGTTTTTTCAATGAGTGCTCATACAAGAACGTAGCTCACAGAAGAAAACTGTGGGTGACACAACTAGATTGTATAGTAACGTTAGGAATTCAGCTCAGTGGATTTTCAGTTTATCCAGAGGGAGTAATCCAATGTTGTATGTGCTAAAAACTAGTTTGACAAATGAAGTTGCGGTCACATCATGTGAGGCCAGAAAATTCTAATTTTGTTCAAGGAAATATCGCAGCACCCCCACCAAGTACAATTCTGCCTGTCTTATGGGGGTGTGGGACAGACAAAGAGCATATAAGTATATATGGAAACATTTTCACCACCTGTAAAATAGGTTTTGTCTCTACATGTCATACCTTCTCAAGTTTTTATAACTGTTTTACCTGATTTTTTACTATTATTGTCTTATTTATATTATTTTATTATTTGTTTGTTTGTTTATTTATTATTATTCATATTCTTATTTTTATTATGATTATTTTTATTATTATGTCATTTTAATTCATTTTTTTATTTTAGATCTTATTCTCGTTCCATTTTATTTTGAGTAGATTTGATTTTATTATCTTTTACATTTTAGCTACTTTTTAATTATTATTTTAGATTTTCTACTGTATTTTTATTATTAATGTTTCTTTTTTTTTATACATACCAGAGTCATTTTTAAATTAAATTTACTTTTATTATTTGATATGTTCTTACACATTATCAATCCCTTTTCCTGTATCAACTCGGCAACATTGTAAATGAGGGTCACCCTCAATGTTCTCTGAGGTTAAATAAAGGTTGATTGATTGATTGATTGATTGACTTTCTAGTCTGATATGAGAGAGAGAGGCTGGAAAAATAGTGGATCAATTTTTGTCTTTGGGCATATGACGATGATACCGGAATTTGTCTAACCTCAATATTAATAACCAAAGTACAATTGCTCTAAAAATTGTATAACTTTCCAAGTAATGCAGCAAAAAATACAAGCAAATGCAAACGGTCATAAAATACAGAAGCAACCTAAACAACAAAACAGACTTAACAAAACCGCTTAACTAAAACAACCAAATATTTGTTTTGTTCTTTTCCTACAGAGTCCAGTGATGTGTTTGGATTGGTTGGCAGTTCAGTTCAACTAGACACACAACGTCCTGTACCAGTGTTTGATGACTTATCCTGGGTCTTTAACGGAGCTAAAAATGTTTTAAAATATTATAATGAAAATAAAAAATGTAAACATTATTCTGCTTATGGAGGCAGAGCGGAGTTCAAGACTGAAACCTACAGTCTGACACTGAAGAACTTACAGAAGACTGATAGTGGACTGTATGAAGCAAAAGCAGCTGGAATACAGAATACAGTTGTTGTTAAGTACAGACTCTCTGTGTTAGGTAAGTCTTACAGGGTGAGATTTAAGGCCAGAAAAAATGCATTCCTGGCAAAAACCTGCTGCTGTCAGTCAGATGATGTGTTTTTATTCTCTTTTTTATTCTTTTATTTAACCACGTACACACAGTATAGGTTATTATAAGTCTGCTGAGATCTAAGGTCTTGTTAACAAGAGAGGACATCTGGAAAGTTCAAGAGGAAATGCAGCAGCCCTTTCAGTACTTCATTTAGGATGAAACAGCCAGTAAAAAGGATGAAAGTGACAGTAAAAAAAATAATTTAAAAAGACACCACTATGTCTGTCTACTCTGAAAAGACCAAGGCTAGTTATACTTGCTTATACTATGTTACAGGAGAATATAATCACTGTGTAACTTTACTGTGGGACCCCAATACTGTTCATGATGTTACTGTAAATAAACAAAACTTTATAGAAAGTAAAACATTTGTGTATAAGCAACAACATAGCATTAACAGGCACTTGCAATACTTTATTATTAACCTCTTTCTGCAGGATATTTTTAATGATAAAATATATACACAATTATTTTGTCCCCAAAACTCTGTTATCATATTAACTAGGTTTGATCTCTGTGTGTGTGTGAAATGTTATGTAGAGCTCCTGAGCAATGAGGTGTGAAAGGGGAGGAGTGAGAACCTCCAAACTGTGAAAATTCACACCTCTCAACAAAAGATGACCATACTGAGATAAAACGGACAGCACAACTTCTTCATGTAAAACAATCATGTACAACTGACAATAAAACAGGCATAAATTACATTTTATGTCTATGTAAAAAGGACGTAATGAAACTTCTAGATTATTTAGTCTGTGTATATTCTTTATATCGTATGTTTTGTTTATCTTAACCCTTGTAAGCATCTTTGTGTTACTGAAAAGTGCTATAGACATATTATTATTGTCAGTATTATTTTAATTTAATTTAATTTTGATCTGATGTACTCACATTTGAGTCTAGGCCTCTAAAACTATGTTCATTGGACTTCATAAGGTTCTAAAACAGAAAAACAGACAAAGCTAATAACCTCTGTAAGTGATTTATTGTTGTCTGGTGTTTAGTGTAACATTACTAGAAGTACAATGATCTGTATCTATGTGTGCACCTCAGATCCAGTGGAGGCCCCAGTCTTGGCTTCTGCCTTTCACCAGCTCAGTGACAACACCTGCAACCTCACTCTCACCTGTAGAGGTCATGACCTCTCTCTCAACTCCAGCTGCTATAATGAAATCTGCAAGGAAAAGGAAGTGACATCACCCGGAGGCATCACCCTTTCCCTGTCTGTCAATGGCAGCAGCATTATCTGTAACCATAGTAACCCAGTCAGCTGGAAGGAGGCTGTTTTGGAGATGGGAGAACTTAAACAACTCTGTGCTGATAAAGGTGTGCACACATACATGCTCAAACACAAGCACATCTTATTTTTTAACCCATTCTGTATTTGTTCTAAGATTAATAATGCATCTTTTTGCCCCTCATTAGGAGAACACAGTACAGAGGAAGATGACCTACCCATACAATTGCTATTGCTTGCTGTGGTTGTCATAGGGGTCATCATTCTTCTAGTTATCTTCATCGGTTTTTATCTTTACTGGAGGAAATCAACAGGTATGTCTTTTTTTTTTTTTCAAATTTCAAGTGCATGTTCAGTGTGAACATAAATGTTTATCATAATTGTGATGTGATATTCTGTCAGAAAAACAGCTTTTGAATTATGCAATTTGATGGTCAAAGCAGTTGTTTAAACAGTACAATGATCTGTATCTTTGTGTGTCCAGCTGTATTAACTTGCCAGTACTGTTAACTGGCAAGTTAACACAGCTGGATACAGAAACATCAGCTTTGAGAAACTCAAATTTATTGTGATGGTTCAGAAACCAGACACAATGAAAAACTCCTAACCTTACAGAAGCGGCGACCCAGTAATCTTCTGTTTTATTTTCCTGTTCCAGTGAAATGAGTCATTTAAAAGTACGCTGTGCTACCTGATCACTTGATGTGTAACTGGGGTTTTGTTTGGCTTCTTCATAAAACTTGGTGCTCTAAATATTTTGTGTGTGTATATATATATATATATATACACATACACACACACACACACACACACACACACTCACTCCTGTTCTTCAGTGGTCAGGACCCCCATGGACCCTCACAGAGCAGGTACTATTTGGGTGGTAGATCATTCTCAGCACTGCAGTAACAATGATGTGGTGGTGGTGTGTTAGTGTGAGTTGCACTGGTCTGAGTGGATCACACACCGCAGTGCTGCTGGAGACACCTCAGTGTCACTGCTGGACTGAGAATAGTCCACCAACCAAAAATATCCAGCCAACAGCGTCCTGTGGGCAGCGTCCTGCGACCACCAGTGTAGAACTAGAGGATGATCAACACAAAATGTGCAGCAGCAGATCAGCTATCGTCTCTGACTTTACATCTACAAGGTGGACTGACAAGGTAGGAGTGTCTAATAGAGTGGACAATGAGTGGACACAGTGTTTAAAAACTCCAGCAGCACTGCTGTGTCTGATCCACTCATACCAGCACAACACACACTAACACACCACCACCACATCAGTGTTACTGCAGTGCTGAGAATGATCCACCACCCTGCTCTGTGAGGGTCCATGGGGGTCCTGTTGCTTATACACAAATGTTTTACTTTCTATAAAGTTTTGTTTATTTACACTAACATCATGAACAGTGTTGGGTCATGCAGTACAAAGTTACAGTGATTACATTCTCAGTATATAAAGTATAAGCAAGTATAACTAGCCTTGGTTTTTCAGAGTACAGTCAGACACAGTGGTGTCTTTTTAAATTATTGTCTACTGTCATTTTCACTACTGGTTTAATACTGGTTATTTCTTCCTAAATGAAGAACAGGGTAAAAGGGGGCTAACAAAGTATGCAGAGAAACAGATGGACAACAGTCTGTAATTGTAGAACTACAAAGTGCACCTAATTCCAGTGTTACAACCTGCCCCACTTCAGGGGTACATTTTAACAGTAGGCAAGGAATCAAAGGGGAAAACACTGGTGTTGAAATTTCCAATCTTTTGTCCCACACAACTAACTACAAAAGTTTCTGTGGCTCACAAGAAGATTTAACTAATCAAACTTTTTTGTAACTCATCCAATGAGATAGCTCAGTAGATTTCAACCAATTGGCCTTGCTAGTACTGCTAGGGAGCTGTTTATCTTTTTTAACATTTCGTTAATTTATTTTTTTTTTTAATTCATTACTGTGTGGCGGCTGGCTTACCCAGCTGGGGATCAATCTGGCAGTTCCCTTGTTCAGATACCAAAACGCTATGAGGTAAGCCACCAGCCAAGCACAAGAGGTGGACTCAAGCGCAGAGCAGTACAGACTCAAGAGCTCAAAGAAAAACGAGGTTGCACTCACAACCTTGCAGTGTGGGGCAGAGCGTGTTCCCACTGACAGAAAACTAAAGCAGTCATCAAAAGGGCACTTGAAGTTTTTTTTTTCTTTTTATTACTAATGCTTAAAGATATTTAAGAAACCAGTGCTCAAGAGTCAAAAGAGGAACCAATACTGAAATTACCAGCTTAGTCAGAGACATGAACATGTCAGCATGAACTCAAGACTAAGCAGAAAGCAGCATGTGAGCACCCCTTAAGTAGGGTGCCCACAGCTGTTACTGTTCAGCCTTAATTACCCCTTAGTGGTGACTTCTCTCCCTCTAGTGGCTGGAGGTGGCCTAGCACAAAGCTGGGACATGACATTCTTTACAATATACACAATTAATTAAAAGTAATTAAATATAACAAATAGTACTATGGGGATAGATATTTAGGTCAAGGCTAATTCTGTTTATATTTTCATTGTAAATTAATGCAAAATATTTTTTTACAAGCGAAGAGGTCACTGAGTCTCATAAAACCACGCATAAATTGAAATGGAGAAAATACAGCAGTGAATACTTAGCGCTGATCTTCACATGGGAACTAAAAAACAAGGAACTACCGCTCTGAGATCTTGTCAAATGAAGCCGAACAATTTATACTCTTACTTGGAGACTAAATCTTATTAGTTGAATTAGATAAAAATATCATATCAGTAAAATCTTGTGGGCTGCAGAAGCTTGTGTGGTCAGTTGTGTGGGCCTCTCAGCAGCAGGATTAATTAGGCAAGGAGGCAAAACAAATGACTGAAGGGGCACGAATGCCTTTATGCACTGAACAGCAAGAAATACAGGCTTCACTGTTTTTGTTACCTAGCAACACACGATGGTTGATGCTCTTCAGCATTGTTACAACAGATTAGAAATATTATAGCTAACCAGGTATTAATGTATTAACTTTAATAAACAACAGCATACCAACACACCACACTTACTAAATGAAACATTTTTGCAAAGCATGGAAAGTGAATAAAATTGTAAAGTGCACTTTACCCAAATTACCCAACACATGTAGCACAAACCTAAAAGCAGTAAAATATGGTGTGGGATGATACGATGGTACCACACCCCTGCTTTATAGCTTTTTTCCTTACAAATGTCACAATAAATCTACAGCCTGCTTAATAACTGTTCAGCAAACAGACAAAAAATAAACAAATCTTTGTCCTACTCTGCCAACTCTGCCTAACTCTTGTAGGGTAGACCCTCCTGTTGAAATCTTTCTTTCCATTCACCACAAATTGTGTTGTAAGGTCCTTTTCAAATGGCAGCTGAATTAGCTGTGCATTTTTTTGCAACATACTTTTTCTAGGCTCTCTGAAAACATCAAGTCATAAAATGAGTTTTCACCAATGCTGTGCTTCAGTGCTGTCAGTGGGCACTGCTTTATTTTCTGTTGATGAAACAAAGCTTGTCACTTCAGTACAAATTTGTAATGTCTAGCTTCTACAGTGTTCCACCAACCATTAACCCTACATCGCTGCAAATCGTAATAGTCCAATCGTTAAAACAATACTGTAAAAAAAGTAATTTTAAGCTTAGCTTAATTTATCCACAAAGCTAGCAGTAGCTTCCTCAGACTTAGCTGAAGCTGAGTTTACAGTCGCTAGACAATTTTTGCAAACTGAAAATGACTGATCTGGACAAATGTGGACACCTCACAGTATTTTGGACAGATGTCATACCACCAAACTGATGGAAGCATGAAGCTGGATATTTTCTGATCAAATCAGGCAATATCAACTGAAATGAACGGCTTGCTCAGCTAAAAAAAATCATTCATTTGAATGCAGTTTGAACTGCAAAGTCTGAATTGCTGGAGAAATTGGCAACATGAAGCTTGCGAGACCCTAGGGCACTAGATCTGAGTTTGGGAGCCCCTGAGATAGCTGATGTTGTATAGCAGCTAACCAGTACTGGATGTCAGGATGATGAGCAGAAAGCTGTAACAGAGGTTTGGTTCACATCTCAATAGGTTTAGATGCATACGTGTTATGTTTAGTGACTGCATGAATTGTTAAGCTCAGAGTGTGCACATCAGAGTGGTAGTTGCTTGTTTTTAGTTCCTGTGCATGTGAAGCTCAGCACTAAGCACTCACTGCTGTATTTTCTCCATTTCAGTTTCTGCTTTGTTTTCTCTGGACTCTTCAGTGGACTCTTCACTTGTTCTTAGTGCAGACGGCCCAGCCTCAGGACCTTTCCTTTTAATGTGACCTTTGTGTGTACATAATGGAGGCAGTCTGAGCACAATCAGAGAGTAGCCTCCTCACATCAGTGACCTGATAGCAATAAGGGGAAGTTTGTGGGCTTAGAATTAAAAGGTTCTATTTGTGTTCAGTGCAGAACAAATAAGTTGCACTTGATCATAAAAGACTAGAGACAGAATCTGTGTTGATGTGGATCTTAAAAGAAGAGCAGTATGAAATGGTGTGTTGAAGCCCTGCTTTACTCCTTCTTTTACTATTTGTGACATGTCTGCTTCTGCCTCACAATGGTAATTTAGCATGTAACACCAACTGTGGCTGTACAGCAGTTAGACAAAATTGGTTTGGGAAATTAAGATTGTGTCTACAGTTCCTTTTCACTAATGATATCAAGGGTTAATATTTTCATTTTTTTTTCATTTAAAACTGTACAGGTCCCATACAGTGTGAGAACGCAGTCTATGCTGAAGTTGAGGTAAGATTTATGTAATTCTTATTCCTGTAGACATTCGGACATTAATGACAATAATTACTGTAATTATTTGATTCAGGGTTTTAAGGTTTATATTGTTAATTTGTGTCAAATCTTCTATGGAAGGTAACATGAAACACAGCATATTTGATAATGATAATAATGATGCTAATCATGTTTACAGAGGAATTGTGCAGCAACACCACCTATTGCGTTGGAGACACATTCTACTCTGTACAGTATTGTACAGAAGAAACCACAACCTACAAGTGATGGACAGTCCAGTCAGACCACGCCAGTTCCTGAAAACCAGGTGACCAGCATGTACAAAAAGTTGTCATTTAAATTCACTTTTTATTGATCGTTCATAACTTTTTAGAATTCTCCTAGTGATGGAGTTGTTTAATGCAGTTAGAGCTGTAAAAAGCACTACAGTTAAAACTAGAGGAAAATATTAGTGCAACCATTTTTATTCACTTTCTAAAAAGCCTGATTAGAGCTGCACTGTGGAAAAAGCTGTCTGCTTTGTGCAGGATGGATATGAGCCTATAACCCATTTGCACCAGCAGTTTCTCTACCTCATATATATATAGAAATATATATATATATATACATTTAATGGAAGATTGCACAAAAAATGATTGGTGGCCAGTAGCCACTAATGCTCGCCTGTTTTGCTTGAAACTTGCTCACAGAAAATACTTCAACTCTCAGAATTCCTCTGGAGTACACCTAACAGCTCCAGTGGCATTGACTTCCCATGGTATTAATTCCCAAAATGTATTTTTTAAACCAGAGTAGAACATTTTAATGATAAAGAAATGTTTTGTTTATTAACACTGCAACCTCTTTGTTACTGAGCTTGCATTTTCTCTTTAGCCCCAAGCTCGTTGACGGCTCCTCTATTTTACTGCATCATTTACATCTTGAGCCTCACTAACCAGCACAATAAGTACACAGTTGTATGTGCAGTTTGTGTGATTAGCTAAAGGCTTAGTAAATAGAACGTTATTTTCAGATTCGTTTTGAGTGCATACTGCAGCCACAACAAGGCATGTTTTCAGAATCAGAATCAGAATCAAGCTTTATTGGCCAGGTGTGCTTACACATACAAGGAACTTGGTTTTGTGCTCCACCACCCCTCTGTGTGAATTCAAATGCATCATTCACTGTGTCCTTTAATAGTACTGAGCAAAGGTCAGAGACCACCTTCCATTTTTTCATTTCCAGTCAAAACTGACATTAAGTATGAGTTACTCATTTTTCAGCATCAGGAAACGGGAAAGCGGGAAACACACTGTAGCGTTTACAGCTATTAAAAGACACAGCTTTCGCACAAGTCATGGTGCTTTATTTTTCAGCTGTTGTTGGTCACAGCTATGCCATTAGCACCCAGACTTCTCTCTAAAAGTTTGGTCCCTACTTAAATCATGTCTTACTCTCTCAGCCATCAGCTCTTGATTGACTCTCAGTTCTTCCTGCTCTCATGCATATCACCTTGAGGAAAGCTAGCCCCACTTTTCACAATACCTTCAGAGTCCTTTTCAGAGAAACCCGACAAATAACTGCTGATGAACCAACAAACTAAACCAACATGTAAAAGCATTTCCTGAACATGTTACATTACCCTCCCCCTTACAAAAGTCCTTGCCCCAGAGGATCACAAAGTCTTTGAACCAAACTGGGGGCAGCCACCATCCTCCTGGCCTGTCCACCATCCCGGCCAGCATAAGTGCTGTAGCTCCTCAGCAGTGAGCGGCTGAACGTTAGCTTTGTGGCGTCCTCTTCATTGGTGCACCAGGGTGGAAAGACAGAAGTGGGTGTGCAGCTGCTGCGGTGGTCGCAGCAATGCATGTAAAGCTCTGCATCCTCCTATTGGTTGTGGAGGAACTTCTCACAGCTCACAGCGTTAACCAGCAGTTATACCATATATAGCAGCGTTATCTCTAACAGTTCCCTTGCTACACAGCACACATCTTTCTCTCTCAACCGTCAGCTCTTGACTGACTCTTAGTTCTTCCTGCTCTCACACATATCTCCTTGGGAAAACTAGGCTCGCCTTCACAATACAAGTCCTTATCAGAATAATCCTGAGAATAACTGCCAAAGAACCAACAACCTAAACCAACATGCAAAAGCATTTCCTGAACAAGCTACAACAAAAAATATGCCTCAACAACTAAATAAAGCATCAGTTTTTCAGTATTTAGTGTGCCCACCATTTGCCTTTATTACAGCTTTAACTTTTTTCAGAAGACTGATGTTCTTCTACAGAGATATTTTGAGGCCTGGACTCAGGTGGACAATGCAACAACAGCTTCTTTGTCTAATTCTCAGTACACATCCATTCAGACCCACAGCACTGAGTTGTCCTCATAATGGAAGGATGGACTATGTTATGTTTTACTTTGATCCTGCAAAATTACATTGTCTTTGTCATTTTGCTGCCTAACAACATCACCAGCCTTTGAACCTCTAACCTTCCAATTACTGGCTCACTTCTCCTACCACTGGACTACCAGCCACCCCATTTGTGGATTTCTCAGATCTGAAGCAAGATTTTCTCCTTTTTTTCAAAGATGAGAGCTGAATGAATACTATTTATAAGATGGAGACAGTGTTGGTGGTCTCTCAGGTGTTACATGGTTGTTTAGAGTTCTACTGTCTCTGTAGTTTTCTCTTTATCTAATTTTGGAAACTCGTGTTTTTCACTTATTTCCTTTGACTTCCCCCTTTCTTATGCGAGTGGATTATCTTATCTCGAATCTCATCAGAAACATCTGCTGTCAAATGAATAACTTACACTGTTTTGACAAGAAATTAAATAAATAAATATTTCTGACTTTTGCACAATACTGTATATACATTATCCATAAAACTGTATATTAATTATTTTTTGCAAGTACAGTTCTGGTCTAACAGAAAGTCTCAATATGATAATTTCCCAACTTGTCTTTGTCAAAGTTTTTTGCAGTTTGATTGTGATTTATTGCTGTAGCCTGTGATCACATTTAAAGATTTAATTTTAGTATTATTTGCTTGAACAATGTCTGTAACTTATTTAGGTAACATTATTTAATCTGAGCCAGTCCTTCAAATTTTCAGTAAGGAGCTTCAAATCATACTTAGTTACTGCAAATGCTATTTTTTAATCATCATATGTCATGTTTTCTTAAAAATATTCAGCAGCGGTCGATCTCAGCAGAGCCCTGCACTTCTAGCATCTATGAATCAGTTCCAGATCAGGTAAGGAAAACTAAATTTGATTCAATTAAAGAGCTTTTAGAGTGTAGAAGCTTCAATCTTGTTATCCATATGAGGGTTTGTGATACTTTCTTTGGGGGAGAAAACCTGCACATGTGCTTTATTGTATGATTATTCATTGATTTCATTATGATTCTGCAAACTTATTGAAAGTTAATTTAACTTTTTTCTGTCCTTTAAACCATACAGATACATGAAATCAGGAACCATTTATACCACAGTTTCAAATCTCAGCAAAGCTGTGAATTAAGCCAATTTGAATGGAACCACATCACTGTGAAAAATTGAAGTCCCTCTTGATTTACACAGAAGATTCCCAGTGATTTCACAGTGATCTTGTGCGAGTCCACAAAAGTACAACTGGCCCTCCTCTAACTGGATGTAAAAGATGGCTTTGGCCCACTGCTGATGATAGCCCGTCTTAAAGAACAGAGCTTTTTTTCATACAACATTTTTGTTTACACTGAGATACAGTCATAAAACTGGACAATTCCAGCTGTGGATGTCTTTACAGATCAGAAACCGTTTCATTGTAAGTAAAAATACGTACGGGGTAGCTCCAGCTTTTAGGGGCCCTAAGTAAGGATTTTTTGGGGAGGCTCTCATCTTGCTAAATGGAAATGTGGCAGAAGTTTGATGGACATTTATCCCACCATGGCTACTGTTTGTTTGCTGCCTGTCCTGTTCTTTTTGGCTAGGGCAGAATTCTTTCCGACTGACTTTACCCCCCAAAGGACATGCCAAGCCAGAGGCCCCTGCCAGCTGCCTGTCTAGCACCGGCATTCCCATGCCACTGGCTGTATGGCTGTTGGTATGGCCAACCCATGTATCAGTTCTGTCGTCTCACCTTCCCTCGCTGATTTTGGTGACACACTGGACTCCTCCACAGTGTGAAAACCTTGATTTGCTTACAAATTTATATCATTGATCTGTTTAGAATTGTGATGTGAATGTTTCAATTTTTGGAGAATGTTCATGGTTTTGTAGCTAGACGTTCATTTAGCTCTTAGTTTTGGATAATTTACTAAATGTGTGTAGTGTTTTGAGAATGTGTGTGAACATTTGAGAGCAGAGACATTTTGTGCTGAAATGTGTGTAAGCGAAAAAAAACAAAAACAAAAAAAACTGTAAGTAATCAAGTGTGTTGGTGCCAGGTCGGTTCTTTTCATCTGACGTGTAGAATTCAGATTAAAAACGCTCATTGGGTGTTGCAAGGTTGTGTTTTGATGCTTATGCCTTTATGTTTTCTACCATTATATCATAAGAAGATTTGCCCTACAAAGATGTTGCGGTATTATATAAGGTCTTGCTGGACTCACCTGGTGATTTGTCTCGGATTAAGGGTGGGGAGACTTGTTACCCCCCTAATGTAGATGTATGCCACTAATAAAAAAAGGTGTAAATGAAATCAGAAAGGTTCTATTTTCTTCTTATAAAGCGTATGTCACCTTTACTGACCGATGGTTTTATAGACCAGCATGCTGAGTAGATTATGGTTTCTGCCTGTGTGTTGTTTATGGCAGCCTATTTATGTTCATGTCTCCTTTCAGTAGGCAAGTAGGAGACAAGTGAGAGATGGGCAGATGCAGAGTGAGCTTAGAATCCAGGGAAACCAAAAGACTGAAAAGTATTTAATAGAATAGCTGAAAAGCTTAGCCTGCATGTTTGTTCTGTTTGTTATAATCCCACTTCTGCTTCCAGTGTCCTCACTCCTCTCACACTAGCCAGGTTTGCTACAGCGGTGCCGAAAAGTAGGTTTCTTATGGAAATAACTCTAACACTGAAACTCACCTACATTTTATCTCTCTTCATTTTACTTTCAAAAATATACAAATCAGCTATGAAGCTATGAAGGACGGCCTCGAAGACTATTCAAATCAGATTCCTGTTCAAATTAGATAAGAGTGACAAATGAGCCTGTAGGTTCACTGAAGCACTGCTGGACAGAAAAAGCACTAGGAGACAGAAGAGTCACCAGGACTTCAGACATGGACAAGAGTTTATTTCTAGCACTGCTGATCTCAGGTATGTGTGAGCTATAGATTTCTGAACAAACACAGAACTGTGCAAAAGTCTGAGACCACTTAACTAGATTATATTTAAAGTTTATTCGCTTAGAAAAACATTACTAAGATAAATACAAACAAAGCATAAATTCAGCAATCTTTAGTGTAAGCAGTAGGTACATGTACAGACCTCTCTTCCAGGCAGGCTAGTATTTACAGTTATGATCAAGCCATACCTAACTGACTGATACTTCATTAAATTAAACTTCAATACGTGTTGGTGGTTGGAATTCAGCAAATGCAGAAAAGTGTTCTTACGCATCTCTTAAGTTAGAACAGAAAATTAATTTTTCATTTTAATATTTCTTTATATTTATTCTAATGTCATATCAGTGGTGAAACTTCTGACAGGTGGGACAGTCAAACCTCTTATGCAGTTTTACACCTATGACTTGTAGCTACAATAACTTTGTAATATACTTTATTAGCTGACTTTAGAGCACCCGACTGGTTGAGATAAAGCAATAGCTTGGAAAGAAAGATTGATGACATATATTTCCATTTTTTCATTTAAGGTCATTTTTCTATGGGGGCCCCAAAAGGTTTCACTTAAACCTTAAATAAAATGTGTTATCCATTATTCATTAACTCTGTTAGGCTAATAAATACAAATGTGTCCTGCACAATATGTGTTGATATAAGTTTAATATAGCAAATTCTGAATAATGAAAAATGAGGAAAACAAATATAAAGATTAGTCGTATTTTTTTTTTATTTACATTATTTACATTTTTAAAATGTAAATAGTAATGTTACACAGCAAAGGTAATCAGTTTAAAGGCAGATTTCTTCTATGAAAATACACGCATTACTGACAAATATATCGAATGATTTTCATTGCTTTTTTTAATATTTAACTATTTAAATATTTAATTCTATGATTATTAACCTATATTATTCATAAGGTACATACAACACTAACAGTTTCTTTTTCTTTTCTTGCTTTTGGAAAAAATATCCAGAGAGCTTCTGTACTGCCCAACCCCCACCCCATTCTCTATTTACATGAAATGGTCCGGTCTGTTTAACCGTACTCGCTAGCAGTAAATCGCATGTGAGGAGTGCTGGTGGAGCATCATGTCTCAACTTCCTAAATAAAATTCTGGCTTCCAAAAATGGAAAGAAAGATAGAAAACCAGGAGAGAGAAAAGAAAAGGCGAAAGCATGTCATCCAAATTTTCACAAAGAAAAGTGGATATAGTCCGTGAGTGGTTGAAATGAACCTGTTAGCTTAGTCCACAGTGAAATAGGCTATTTTTGATCCACTAACATTATTTTCTTGATATCTTCATAGACAATTGAATGTTTACATTTCAATCCTCTTTTAGCCAACATTTAGTGCAGGCAAACATTTAGCAACCTATTCATATCAGTTGTCCCTGCCCTGGTGCAAGGTCCAACAGATGCGGCTTCAGGCTCAGAAGACCTGTCTCCGTATTAATACCCAGAGCCCTACTAAAGAACCAGACCTGTCTTCCCATCCACACATCTCTACCAGGAAACCAGCCCTGTAATGTAAACGGTGAATCATCTGTCCTTGCAAAAGTAAAGTATGGTGTTCCACAAGGCTCTGTTTTAGGACCTATATTATTCACAACATATATGCTACCACTGGGCACCATTATCAGTAAACAAAGCATCAATTTCCACTGCTATGGCGATGACACTCAGTTATATATATCAAGCAAACCGGATGATAAAATTAAACTTAGCAAGATTGAGGACTGTATAAAAGACATAAAAGACTGGATGTCGAGTAGCTTTCTCCTACTTAACTCGGATAAAACAGAGGTTCTGCTTCTTGGTCCAAAAGCTGCAAGAAACAAACTGTCTAATTTAACACTTAACCATTTCTCAGTTGCGTCAGGTTCATCTGTAAAAAATCTTGGTGTCACGATAGATCCTGATTTGTCCTTCGACGCACATATAACTAATATTACTAGAACAGATTCCTGCATCTCCGCAATATTGCTAAATTAAGAAATGCATTCTCTCTACAGGATGCAGAAAAGTTAGTTCATGCATTTATTACTTCAAGGCTAGATTACTGTAATGCCCTGCTGGCTGGATGTCCCAGCAAAGCCTTAACAAGCTTCAGCTAGTCCAGAACGCTGCAGCCGGAGTCCTCACAAGAACCAGGAAGTTTGACCATATCAGCCCAGTTTTATCAACCCTACGCTGGTTGCCAGTTAAATTTCACATCGATTACAAAATTCTCTTACTGACCTATAAAGCTCTAAACAGACTCGCTTCCAGTCAGTGTTCGGGACTCAGACACAGCCTCAGTCTTTAAGTCTAGGCTAAAAACTTACTTGTTTAGTCGAGCCTTTGGTAATTAGTTTTCCTGTCAGATAAAAGGTGCAGATGTGGGGGTTCTTGGTCATAGAGTATTATGGTAAACTGGGAGTGTTGGTGCTGTCATCCTGCTGCTCTCACGCGTTCACTCAAGTTTGCTGACGGTGGAGCAGAGGGGCGCCGACATCTCAGGGAGCCTCATGTCTCTGTTACCTTCTGGTTTCTCCCTTGTAGTAAAGGGCTACAATAACTAGACCTGTCAGAGTCTCTGCTGCTCTGTTAACCCTGTAATCTGTGATCAGTGACTCTTTACAGAACTAACTCTGTGTGTTCTCCTTTCTTTGCCGAGTGGAACAGCTGCCCATCCTGTGCGTCTGATGCTGTTGCTTCTTCTGCCTTGATCGGGTGCCCACTGCTCACCAGCTTTCTGGATCGGCTTGATCACCATTGAGCTTCATGCTGTACAAGGCTGTGCAAACCTCAGCCTCATGAACTGACCCTCCTGAAGAAGCTACTGCTGCTGCTGCTGCTGCATAAACTAAAACTAATCTAATTAAACATTGCCATGCCTGTTTTCCCCGTTTTGTACTATAATACTTTATACTAACGCTCTTTGCTATCTGGTGTCGACCAGAGGAGGACGGGTTCCCCTTTTGAGTCTTGGTTCCTCTCAAGGTTT
Source organism: Colossoma macropomum (assembly GCF_904425465.1). Classification (NCBI taxonomy): domain Eukaryota; kingdom Metazoa; phylum Chordata; class Actinopteri; order Characiformes; family Serrasalmidae; genus Colossoma; species Colossoma macropomum. The sequence goes on from NW_023494807.1 coordinate 24,202,965, forward strand.
TTCCTCCTGCTCTTAGGGAGTTTTGCCGTGCCATTGTCACCACTGGCGACGCTCATGGGGGCTCGGACCTGGATTTTCTGTCAAGCTTCTTTGTTACAACACCTGTTGCAAAAAGCGCTATATAAATGAACTGTGCTTTGCAAAATGGATCATTCATAACCTGCATCATGACACATTTGGAATTTTTTATTTTAAATTATTAATATTTAGTCTAATGTAAACAATTAATATTAGATGCTAGTGGGTGTAGTAGAGTGCACTGAGCATCATGTTATGAGACATAACAAAAGCAGTAAACAAGCAAAAAGCTAATTAAATGTCATTTAAGATCCCCTAAGCCCCTAGGATCCGAGTAACTGTACTCTGAGTGAAAATTCAGCAGTACAGTAATCAAGCCTGGGTGTGTCCAGTACTCAATCCTAATTATCAACACAATTTGGTTCATTGGTTGACTGAGTAACTAAGGGTGCATTTATTTTTTCACACAGGGCCAGCTGGAGTTAGCTAACTGTCTAAGTGTTTAATGAAATGATCATCATGTTTTGTGTTTACTCAGATTGTCTTTGTCTTGTATGAAATTTTGTTTGAAGATCTGAAACAAGTGTGATTCACAAAAGCAGAAGAATCATTCGGGGGTAAAAACTTTTTCACTGCACTGTCACTCAAACTTTGCCTTTGTTTTATCAGCAATACAACCTTTGGAAGGGAAAAAAGACAATCCCAACATTTCCTATCCAGCATGCTTTGTTAAATGTCTTTTACAAATGACTCATATGGCTGTGCTGATGTCTCTCAGGTCTCTGTAGTGCAGCCTCAACTCTCTCTCAGCAATATTACTTTGTGAATGAGGGTAAGACTTGGTTGGAGGCTCAGAGCTACTGCAGAGAGAAGTACACTGACCTGGCTACTGTAGACAACATGGAGGAGATGAAGCAGCTGATGGCGGCAGTAGATCCTAAGTACAGTGGTGCTCTGTGGATTGGACTGAACAAGGCCCCCCAAGACGCTGGGGCTGGTCTTCAGGAGAGATCCCACAATACATGAATTGGAGAAGTCTGGAACCAGACGGTGGAGACAGAGATGGACTTTGTGCAGCAAAATATAATCTTAGTGGATGGATTGATGCTAATTGCACAAATCTTTGGGAATTTGTTTGCTACAGCGGTGAGTAACAATATGTAAATACCAATAATGAAAATATGAAGAAAATAAAAATGCCAATAGTAAAATAACCAATTTCATTTTACAGCATGTTCTCTACTCAATACCTACAACCTGAAACTCGGCCAGTTTTTTCCGATTTTTCATAACTTCAGCATAACTTGTTGAGTGTTAAGCAAAATCATAAGGAGTGTTTTGAAGCAGCTTCGGTTTCTCTGTAATTTTAGTGTTTATAATGTTAATATTAGAATGAGGGTTCACAATGTCTGCAATGCAAAGATGACCAATTTTGTTTGTTTTCTAAACAACCAGTGAAGCTATAACTAATGTTTTTCCACACAACATCCTGCATATGTTTCACAGATGTAACCAGAAGATACTAGCTTACTCATCGTCTGTCATAAACAGACAATATTTTTTGTGTCCAGTATTTAATTATGGCTTTATATCTTCTAGAGTCTTGAGTATTTTTTGATACAAGATCACATCTGACCCTGTAAGACTACGTATCTTCTTGTGCAGGATATGCGGTGTTGCCAGATTGGGTAATTTCCTGCTAAATAGGACAGATTATGGTTGGATAGGGGTGGTCTTGGTGGGTGGACAATGTGCCATTGAGATTGTTTTAAAGGATATCATCATTTAAACATGGCCTGTAAAATAAGCAAGTTTTAAAGATGTGTGAATAATTATGCTTCTTTCTGTGTGTGTGCGTGTGCGTATGTGTGTGTGTGTGTGTGTGTGTGTGTGTGTGTAGAACCGACTAAACAATTTATCCATGTTAGCAAACGAGCCAGTTGGAGAAATGCTCAGGATTATTGCAGAAAGAACTACACTGACCTGGCCACCATTCACAATGAGGAGGAACATCAGCACGTTTCAGATCTTCTGGGCAGTGTAGGATACGCATGGATAGGCCTTTTCTTCGACAACTGGAAATGGTCTGACCGTCGAAGCACCTCATTCCACTACTGGAAGGAAGGACAACCCTGGAGCCCCACAGGCAACGCAAGCTGCGTCTCAATGGTGACTACTTGGAATGGACAATGGGATGACGCACTGTGTGACGTAAAGACACGTTTCATGTGTTACAAAGGTCCGTTTGACACATATTCTTCCATGGTGACAGTGACTGGAGTTCAGTCATAGATGTAACTCACTAAAAGAAGTGAACTGAATTACTTGAAAACTTATTACTGACATCAATGTTAGAAACTTAATTTTCCCCAATTGGTCAATTGATTTTATAGCAAAAGTCACATTTAGTGTTGCAATGCAAATAAAAAAGCACAACATATATGATAGTTTACTGTTAGCACTGACTGTATTCAGTATCATGGTAGACCATCTGCCACAGTGCATTTAAAGGGGTATTCCAGCCTAAAACTAGCATTTAAAATGCTTTTTTGTAATGGCTTTAATACGGAGCTCAACATTACATACATACATATTATCATCATAAAAGTTTAAATTTTGTTTGCTTTTTGTGTTTTTATCAGTGAACATTAATTATTGCACTTTGGCATTTCTGTTTCTCCAGCACCGAGACAACGCATAGTGAAACTGACAATAACCTCAAATGGAATAAAGGATCTGGGTGACCCTGCTGTGAAGACAGCCATACTGAGTCAGGTCAGTGAAATCTGTAATGACATTCACTTATAGCTCTCTTATCTTTATCTGCACGTTGCTTTCTAAGGATGCATTTGTATTTTTGCAGTTTACCAGTAGCATCCAGATGAAGGCGATTGATTCTCTTTGGGATTTTTTTTTTTAATCTTTGAAAATTTCACCCATAGTTAAAAAAAGAATGAAGGGCAACAGTTTGATAGTTGCATTCACACTAGACTTTTGCAGTTGACGTTAGATTAGCAACAGAAAGATTATCAGAATGGAGAATATTCTCCATGTCCGTTGGCCAACTTGCCTACCATAAACAGTAAAAACACAACAGGTAACATAATTACATCACTATATGGCCACAGCTTAGTGCTGCACAGTGACCTGAAGCTAAATGTGAAGATCTGAAGCATCACAAATCCTGCAGTAAACAGAGGAAAAACTGATGAAACTGCGTTTAGTGCCACTGGTGATAATGTTTTATGTTCTTTTACAGATTGAGAAAAAATTGAGAACACAAGAAGCGGGTAATGACGGCATCCTGAGCTGGCGAGAGAAAAATGAAAAGGTTTTCCATTTGTACAAGAAGAGGATGATGGAGAACGACAAGTGTGTTTAATGTACTCATATGTGTACAAGACGCAGGCAATCCCAGTTTCCAGCTACCAAGCTTAAGATACAAATGAAAGCTCAGTCCATCATCAGAAGTCACCCCTTGTGATGCTGATAAATACATCAATAGTATACTTGAAATGTATACAGCGCACTAGGGGTGTTTTCAAATTACAGTTTTTCCAAACCGCTTGCTCTGCGAGTTTGGTATGTTTGGTCAAGTGTGCAAGCTGTTTTCAACCCTGGGAGTAGTCCAGAGGACCAATCTCTGGTCCTCCTGAAATGGGTGGTCTGGTTTGCTTCCAGCTAACTCTGGTGTGGTCCGCTATGCGTGTGGAAGCTATCCGCTTCTGGTGGCATGTGTGGGGCTGTGTGATTGGTTAATTCAGATGCTTCACATCACTTCACTTTCTACGTTTTGTGAAAAAAGATTGCTGTGGACAGCAGAGGGGACAGAATGCCATATGACAGTGCCATGTTATCACTATTATGCATCAGTGTATGCCTAGTAAACCTAATAAAACACTTTCCTAGGACTGGAGCAAGGTTGCTCTAATAAGCTTACCTCTGCAGAGTGTTAAAGAGACAAATGTGTGGTCATTTCTAACATTGCTGAAATATCAAAAATAAGGGAAAAAAAACAGAATGTGCCAGGCGAATACCGGAGTGCACATATGTAGATACCTTAGTGGCTCACTGCATTCACCGCCTCAGAACATTGCAACTGGGAAAGCTAAACCATGAAGGCTAGCTAGAGAGAGAGACGGAGAAAACCATCTAAAAGTGTAAGGGGGAGTAGGGGAGACCAGAAAGTTACTTCAACAAGACACAAAGAAATAAAGAAATGAAAGTACACTATTTGTTTAGATATCAGAGTGAGAAACCACAGGGCCAAAGTGCAGAAGGTGCAAGTTAGTCAGTTCATTCTGTCTACTTCACACTACCAGGTGACAAAGCGACAGGCATCCGGTCATTTCGTATGGGAGGATGTGATTTGTACTCATGATTTAGTGACAAGTGGCAGAGCGACTTGAAATTCTCAGTTTTATACAATAAACTATGATGCAGTGAAGTGACAAACTAACTGACTTGCTGAAACAAAATCCTCAGAACAGTGGTAGACATGTGAGTCTGAGGTCCCCAGCCACTGCTCCTTGAACATTTTGTTCCCACAAAACTTCATTCCTATTTCCATAAAATTATTGTGCAAAATATTGAAAAAAAAACTTCTAGACCAATCTAGACCAATGGTTCCCGAACTGTGGCATGTGTGGAAGAAATTTTTTAATTAAAAAAGAAAACAGTAAGAGTCACGATTAATGCTCCTAAGTGATATATTTATTGAAAACTCTTGACCGGAGAGAAGCTCCTGGCACATACCCAGAGTTCTCCGAAAGTCAGTTACAAAGGTTTTATATTCCCTAAGCTGGTGGTGTTACATTTCACTGGTTAACAGAGAACAAAGAAGTTACAATTCATTGATTACAAGTAATTGTGATATAAATAAACAAGAGTAACAAATATGCATAACATGTATAATTAATTACACAGAAAGAAACTCATATGGTAAACAAAGTCTTCTCTGCTAGCCTGCAAGGTCACTGAACAATGATGCCCTGTGGCTATACATATATTTGTATATATATATATATATATATATATATATATATAGTGAAGTTACAAGTAGTGTACATATACATGAAATTATTGGTTACAAAACTACACATATATCTCCAGGAGTACACCAAACAATGCTGAGGTTTCATAAAAAATTCTGATATTTGATGTTCATGCTTAATCTTTATTTCAATGCATTAGCTGGCTCCACAATTGCACAGACGCTTGCCTGATTTAGACAACACAAACAGCTCTGCACTCCACTCACTAACTGCTGAATAAGAGATCCTCACTGACACTCATTAAACTGAACACTGAGTTTAATCTCAAGCGCTGTGCTGTTGTTGGTGTGACTGCAGTGAGTCCCTTTTATTCACTGTTATTAAGGCCGTTAAGGCTTGTTTGATCCTTTCAGTTGTGTTTGCGAATTAGTTTCACTTTCACAGGTGTGATTCAGTCTGTGGTTGTAGTGAGATATTAGCTTGAAGCTGCTTGATTAGCGCTTAGCTGTTAGCAATTTAGTTGTGTGTTTTATGTGTAAGACCACAAAGGAAATAAGCTTTAGGGCTTCATTGTGTTTTACCTCGATGATGCAGCATTATGTGTGTTTGTAATCAGCATTTTGGTTGTGTGTTAGAACTGGATGAATGGTAGGATGTTAAAATTAAACAATTACGGTAAAGTTGGGTCTATATTGGCCGTTCACTGGATATTCAGATTTCTCATGAAATAAAATGTGCAAAAATGACCATACCTACATTTTTCAAAAGTATCCTTCAGTAAATTTTGATGAACTTAAAAGCTCGGAACAGCAAAACACAGACGAGCTACTGTTTGAGGGAGCGTCTGAAAAGTGCATAACCTAAACAGCTGTGAATGTTTACATTTTCACACACTAAAGGTTGTACAGGCTGCTGTGATTATTTAGGGTTATGTCAGCTTATTAAACAGGGTGGTGTTGCTGTGCTGAATGTGATCTGTTAGTGAATGCTGTTAGTCATCACTCATTTTACAGCTGCATACTGTCTTACACATGCACATGTGCCTTCATATAGAGCACCGAGCACTTTTTGAATAACATGATTTATTCAGTTTATCTGGTGTGAAGTGTCATCACTTCATGTTTGATAATTTATGGGGCACTGATTTTTTAAGGCTAAAGGCTAACTCATGCATCATGGCAATATGTGCATCTGGGGGGACACAGCAAGTGGTCAAATAGCTGAAGGGGTATGGGAAGTCTCAAACACAGCAACATAGAGACACTTTCAACAAAGTATGTACAAATTGGCTTGCAAAGTAGAATGCTTCAGGCTATAATGTTAGGATAAGAATAACAGTACTCTACATCAGTGATTGACAGTTTAAATAAGGATCGTATTTGTATATTCAAATCTTCAGTGCAAAGTACACAAAATGCACCTCTTACATTATCGCATGGCAACTAACATCAAACCTAGACGAATTTTTATTCACTGGGTGAAGATAGTTGTGCCCTTCAGAAATTTATTTTGCTAGTTTGTCTTACTGACCCTGTCACTGGACCTGATTACACCATCTGCTCAGTTTTCTGCCCTTGGTAAAGTAGTGCTAACATTTATTTGAATAGTTTCCCATGCAGCCAAAGTCTCGTCTAAAAGATAAACCCCAAACACAACAGCATAGAGGTCCATTCAGTTATTGTTTAGGATTAGTCTACCAGCATATCGTATCAGTCACTGACAGCTGAAACAGGGATTGCATTTGTATATTCAAATCTTCTTCCACTGCACCCACACAACGAACAGCAATAAATAAATGAAGACAACAACAAAGACCAGTGTTTCTAAAAGGTCTCATTTGCAAAATAGGCAACTTGCAGCCTACAGGAACAGATGTTAGAGGCCTAGCATTTGGTTAAAGATAGACAAACATGAGTTTAGTTAATTCAACAAATGAGGGCTTTAATCTAGTAAATGTGCACAAAAAGATAGAAACTCTTACATAATTCTTACTGTTAGCCAAACAGGGTCTATATTTTCCTCGACAACAACATCTAACACAACAGATGAACCCTTTTAGGTAGAGTCTGCGCAAAATATTAAATGAAGGGATGCCAATAATTGTGTCACACACAGATTTGAGAAAAATATTTATATAAGATTGAAATATAAGATTTCAATTTTTTTTCAAACATTGTACCCCAAATCAAAGTTTGATTTTTGTTTCATTTAAAACATTTCTGAACAGAAAAGACCACGATCGGTCTTTCTCTGCCAGTTCAAACCTAAAAACTATATATTAGAAGAAGGTCATGAAACTCATTTTATGACTATTTTACAATAAAAGGATTGTATATGAAAACTCAATAGACCTGTGTTGGTTCACTGGTCTTTTTGGATAGTAAATAAAATGTCTATATTTGTGTGTGTGTGCGTGTGTGTGTGTGTGTGTGTGTGTGTGTGTGTATTGCCAGTCTCCTGCTGGCGGTAAACATTAATAAACACCACAGACCATGCCAGTATGACACATATTTGCATAAACTACTATTCTTCATAAGAGCAAACACTTAGCTCATCAAGCAGACACAAACACTGAACTACAGGAGCTGTGGGGGCTCATGAGAATGCAAATGAACCGAGCACATTCAACACAGGTGCCATGATATGTTGCATCCGTGACAACTGGGCACTCTGAACCTCCTACTTCCCATCTCAAAGTGTTTACATAAAAAGTTCTTGAAAAGCTTTGAACAGTGCAATAAAAAGCTCCTAGAATGGAATGAAAGAGTTGTTAGTGCTTTATTTATTTGAAAAGTCAACGTAGGCAGTGTTGCAGTCTAGACCATTAGAGGCAAAACCGAGAACTGAGGCTGAGTCAAGACTGAGATAGGCCCAAATGAATCTTTAAATGTTTTGTTTCTTTAGTTATGATCTATGTGACAAAATGCATTGCAAACACTTTGTATTTAACCTCCTAAACCCCCAGCTTATTACATACTAAGACTTATTCTTCAGTAATACAGGGACTTCAATGCAAATTGGTTAAGCTATTCTTAGGTTAAAGAAGTGTGCAATAAAACTTTGGGCCTGCCAGTGGGCCAATGGCTATTTAAGGGGTAAACAGAGTAAATAACAGCGAATAAACTGGGCTACTTAAAGGTAGGGTCAAAATTAACACATTTATTTAGCTGTATGTTTTGTTAATATTTTAGTTTAAGTTAACACATCATTAAAAGTAGGGAGTATTTAATACATACTTACATAAATATGAAGGTCTTAAACACTTCAGCATCACTGCTGGACTCAGAATAGTCCACCAACAAAAAAACATCCAACATCCTGTGGGCAGCAAACTGTGACCACTGATGAAGGACTAGAGGATCACTAACACAAACGGTGCAGCAACAGATGATCTACTGTCTCTGACTTTACGTCTTCAAAGTGGACCAACATAGTGGAAGTGTCTAATGGAGTGGACATTGAGTGGAAACACACCAGTAGCATTGCTATATCTGATCCACTTATACCAGCGCAACACACACTAACACACCACCACCACGTCAGTGTCACTACAGTGCTGAAAATGATCCACCACACAAATAATACCTGTATTGTATTACTAGTCTGTCAGTCTACTTAGCCTGGATTTAAGTCAGCAAGAGCCATGAAGCCAAAGAAAAACTAAACTGTTAGCAGTCATGTAACAATCCAACATATGTCTTTAGCTGGTTATTGTTGACAGGAAGGGGGTTTGATAGACATGCAAAACAGCGAACCACAGATTATTGTTTTTGCATGTTATGCTGGTGAAGGCTATTGCAGCCAGTCAAAACAGTGTTAAGATATTCCTGTGTTAAGCAGTTGCTCCTCATTTCCAGTGGAGTTTTCAGTCCATCATTGGAAATATTTTCCATGGTCACATGCTTTTAATGTTGGGTGTCAACTGAGTGGAAAACACTCTTTGCTTCTCATAATATATGTTATAATGTTTGATGTTAGGGTGGCTTACTAGCAAACACACTTACACTCAGCAACATACACTTACATTTAACAACGTTTAGCATGTTATATATAACATAACATATTGGCCCATTCTTCCTTACAGGCATCTCTCGTGATGGTTACAATAACAATAATAACAACGCTGTTATTTTCCTGAACATAATCTGGCACAAAAACTCATAACAGCGTATGACATCTACCATTACACGTTTATGGCATGGTTATGCCAGTGTTATGTAGCAGGGTTAAAGTGTTACCGTATGTCCCAGATTATATGAGATCACTCTTACTGCAACTCATTTAAAACTGGGGATGACTCAGGATATCATTGAACATTTCCAGCTACAGCTTACAGTACCTACTTCACTGGATCAAGACAGAATGTTTGTCTTAAAGACTCTTAAAACTGATGGACTGTTCTTACCAGTGAGAACCATCCAGTTATTTACAACACAGAAGAAGTCTTGTTTACAGATTGGATGTACATGGACATCTTCTGGGTTGAGATTTGGACTGTTCATCATACTGACCCCTTTTGTAAACACACACTTGGCATTTATAAAAGTTCTTTGGTTGATTATTATGCAAGATCTATCTATCTATCTATCTATCTATCTATCTGAAAACAAAATCCTCTGACATTTAACAGTATAAAGGGTTAAATGTATTATAATCTATAATTTTAAGTTGTTGTCTTTCAACAGAGTCCAGTGATGTCTTTGGACTGGTTGGCAGTTCTGTTCAGCTGTACACACTGGATCCTGTACCAGAGTTTGATGACTTATCCTAGGTTTTTAACAGAACTACTAATGTTCTAATATATTATACTGAAATTAAAAAAACTAGACAGCATCCTGGTTATGAAGGCAGAGTGGAGTTCAATGAGGAAACCTACAGCCTGACACTGAAGAACTCACAGAAGACCGATAGTGGACTGTATGAAGCAAAAGCAGCTGGTGACAAGGTCACAGTTGTTCCTGAATACAGACTCTCTGTGTTAGGTAAGCAGGGGTGATGTAATGCACAGAATAATTAAAGGTGTCTGATTGGCCTTTTATTAAAAATGAGATTTATGTATTCCCCCTACTTTGATTAATAACAGGCCTACCCAGTCTTTCTTAAGCTATCATTTTGAGAAAGTGAAATTCTGTGAGAACCATCACTTTATTATGTCCAATCAAATTATATTATTATTATTTTTTGCCATGTTCTTTTCTCATCTCTCCAATCACCACACAGCAACTGTTGCTGTCTGCCATTGCCTTAAGCTCAGTTCTCCCAATTGTCAATGTTGCCAAGATTTAGTGACTTTTCAGACCCCTTTAGCGAAATTCATCTCAAGATTGGTGCTAATTTAAAACCTTCACCACCTACAGTTTTTAGTGGTTTGGCTCTGGGTTTAAGTTTGGTGAAGCTTAAACTGGCTTCCTATTTGCCAGTTTCTTATTTGAATTTTTCATTCCACCTTAAATGGTGCAGAAGTCACAGATGCCAGAATTGTGGCACCAGAACTGCGGCAACATTTAAGGTGGAATGGAAAATTTAAAAAAAGAATCTGGCGGATTAGAAGCTTTTGCAGTGATGTCAAGATGATGAATGGCAGTACTGGACATTGCGGACAGTCTGTGCAGTTTCACTGAAAACAAAGGTTTTGAGTTTTTGCACACTGTGTGTAACTAGACCCATAGAGCCCACAACCACCAGTAGCCCTGAGCAGGTTAAAGTACCCTGCAGTAGAAATCGCACTGCAACCCTGACACAGCCCTGTAGTTGTTAAAGTGCTTAAATTACTTTATCCATTGTTTACAGTGCAATTGAGGTGCAAAGTGGGAATGTGTGGGTGGTATAATTGTCATTTCCGCATCACATGTATATGTGTATCTCAGATCCAGTGGACGCTCCAGTCCTGACACCAGCAAAGCAGAGACACCCATAGGATCACTCTGACCTGCGGAGTTCATGTCTACTGTATCAGCTCCAGCTGTTATGGTGAAACCTGTGAAGATAAGGAAGTGACATCACCTGGAGGTGTCATCCTTTCCCTGTCTGTCAATGGCAGCTCCATCATCTGTAACCATAGCAACCTAGTCAGCTGGAAGGAGGCTGTTATAGAGGTTGAAAAACTTAAAGAACTTTGTTCTCCTGAAGGTAAGATGAGTACACAGTCCTAGAAACTTTGTAGGCAAGATCACCTAAAAACCTTCACCATATTTATTTATTTATTTTTTGGGATGAATCAATATCACTTTCCCCCTTCCAATACAGATCCTCCAGTGTCTGCAGATATCAAGTATAAGATCAAGATACCAATACTAACTCTACCATTACCAAGATTAACTACTCGATAGACGTCTACATGTTATATTTATACAATTCCACTTTTTACATGTGATTTTAGTAAAAGTGGTGTCATAAAAAACTTACTATGCTTGAATAAGTGGTATTGGAAGATGTTGTTGGTGTTCTTCCAAACCAAACTCACCCAGTCATGCCTTTATGGGCCTTGCTTTGTGCTCTGGAGCACAGTCATGCTGGAACAGAAAAAGTTCATTACAAAGTTAGAAGCATACAATTGTCTAAAATGTCTTGGTCTGCTGAAGCATTAAGGTTTCCCTTCACTGGAACTAAGGGGTCTAGGCCAGCCCCTGAAAAACAAGCCCATAGCATTATCCCTCCCACACCAAACTTTACAGTTGGCACAATGCAGTCAGACAGGTAACGGTCTTCTGATAGTCACCAAACCCAGACTCATTTATTAGACTGCCAGATAGAGAAGTGTGATTTGTCACTCCACAGAACATGTTTCCACTAAAGAAAACTACATCATGGAAACCATATTAATCACATTGAATTGAGTGGTTTATTCCTATTTGACACTGGAAATTTCTACATGATGTCATACTAATAATATGACAACCAGTGTTAAAGGATGAAGGTTATCACAAAATACCAAAACAACTAACCTTCATATCTTTGTTCTTTCTTTACAGTGCCCACAGGTGTGTTCGCACAAGTTGGCAGTTCTGTTCAACTAGAAATACAGCATCCTGTACCAGAGTTTGATGACTTAACCTGGGTTTTTAATAGAACTACTAATGTTCTAAAATATAATACTGATTTAAAAAAAAAAAAAACTAAACAGTATCCTGGTTATGAAGGCAGAGTGGAGTTAACCTACAGTCTGACACTGAAGAACTTACAGAAGACTGATAGTCGACTGAACCGAATACCATTCGCCAAACAATGGGCTGTAAAATGCTTTACAGGCTGGCTGGAGCAAAACAACTTTAATATTGGTCTAATAAAAATTGACAAAACTGAGCTAAACTTGATATTGCAGCAGTTTTATGGCTCAGTCCGACTCTGAAGACGAGACTACACGTTTGGCGAATGGTGTTTGATTCATTTCTGGCTAATTGCAGGTTGTTTAGGTATTCTTCTGTCGCAGCTGCCGACTGAAAAAGCTTTCTCAGTGGTACAGTTTCGGAATTTAGTGTAAGGAGCTGGAGAACGAACTGCCAGCTGTGCAGCGAGTGAGCGGAGTTCGATACTCTGCCGTAGCAACGACCTGCTATAAATAAAAACTATAATTTGGCAGAAGGAACTGCTAACATTAAAATATATTAAATGACACGTTCACGGGCCAATTTATTAATTTCTTACTTTATTTATTTAGCTGTTGTATAAAAGCATTAGAACACTCAAGATTGTGTGTTATCGTGAATAACATACTCCCTCTCGTGTTCTATTGCTTAAATAGCAAATATGTCAGCTGGAAGAAGACTTGAGATGGAAAAAACATAATGTGTCCATATCCTTTAGAAATAAACAGGCTGTTTTTGTTGGTGTTGATAAGACTAAAGCATGTAAATGAGCTCTGTTCTGATTGGCTGCCCTGTATTTCAAAACACATTCCAGGCTAAAACTCTCTTTATATTGTCCAAGTAAATGGGTGAATAGGTGGAGATATGTAAATGAATTGGTTTTTCCTGACATCACAGGAACAAACAATTCAAAACAGGCTGTTTTAGCAGCATACTTTCCATATATGGACTGTATGGACTAGGGAGTGAACAACATGTTCTTAAACTTTAACAGTGTTTACATACAGTATGAAACTCGTTTTTCCAAAAAAGGGAGGAAAATTAGTTTTTCCATGATACGGGCCTTTCAAACGACATCATATTCCTGAAGGGAAAGATGTGCCATCCAAATCAGTAACTAAATATCTTGATCTTTATTCTTTCTTTCTTTCTCCAACCAGAAACCCCATGCAATAGCCCACAAGTACATTGCAAAAATGTTCACAAATTTAAGAAGACAGAAAAACTGATAGCATATTTGAAGTATACAGAATACCAAAAGTTCTTTTCTTCACGTATTTTATGGAAATATAATCTAAAATTTAATTTTAAGTGTTTTTCAAAAAAAAAAGTTTTATTTAGTAAAACATTTTAAATAAATGTATTTCTCAAAATACTGGAGCATACTTAAACAAAGGCATGCTTGGAATTTGTATCTTAACAGGTACTTAAGTTAACTTCATTGCAACATTTACATACTTTGATTGAAAGAATTGTTCATTCAAAGTATTTATTTAGATTGAATAAAACTAGTCAATTTACTTGTTACCACATGAATTAATTTTTTTAGGTAGATCTGATGAGACACTTTTTACAGTGTGGATATTCCACTTTAGAACAGAAACTCACACAGGCATAGAGGATGTATTTCAACGTTACTTATGCCTAAATTAGGTATTCACTCCTGTGTTTCATATTAGATCAAATAATCTCAATAAGGTTCAAATCTGGAGTCTAACCAGTCAAAACCATCAGAATAAAACATATTTTAGGCTTGAAATGAACATCGGCGCATTAGAAAACTTCTCTGAGGCAGGGAACACGTCTTTGAGAACTTCCTCTTTCATTTTATAACAAATACATGTTGTTTTAAGTGTATTTAGGAATGATGACATCTAATTGTAGCTCTAAAGTGGGCTGATGAAAGCATCTATGCCAAGTTTGTTGACTCGTATCATAACAGGAGAAGAAAGTAAACAAAAGTAATATTGGAACAACATATGCATTGATGTGCTTTTTATGTCAGAAAAGGTACAGTTTGATCTCATCTGGTCACACTGGGGACACATTTTAGTTAAAAATGTAAATGGAATCTAGTCAAAGTTTATCCACAACACAAAACACATGCTATTGCCAGGCGTAAACAGGCTCTATGTGTTGCAAGTTAGGCTGGAGCAAAAATCTGGACTGTCTGGGGTCCTTTAGGATCTGTTTGACAACCACTGACAAAGAATGGACTTAAGTTCTTAAGCAGCAAAGTTAATACAATGATTGGTGTTATTCTGCTTTTTTCTGCGGATAGGGCTGCCCAGGAATGCAGAGATTAAAATTCCCCATTGTGGGACTAATAAGGGTCACTTAATCTAATTCAATCTAATCTGAAACCCTTAGAGAATATTTGGTCTCACGTTAAATAGAAACACCCATTTGAAGCATCTGTGAAATACTGAGTGGAACAATACTGACTCTTTCTTTCTGTAAAAGACTTTCTGCAAGTTTAAACACAAGACTTTAACCTTTTGAGAAATCAAACAGAAAGCTCTCCCATATAAAGTTAATGATTTGTTAAAATCATTAAAATCTTAATGCTTACCTTAATGGGCCTGGCCCATTTATTTATTTATTTTGCATGGGAGTGTACACTTTAGCTCTTCCTAATCCCCCTCACACCTGCACTGCATGATGCCTATAGATAAAACTTCCAGTGAAGCATAAAGATACACACACACACACACACGCACACACACACACTATCTAAGCCGCTTATCCTCTTGGGTCATGGTGAGGTGCAGGAGCCCATCCCAGTGGTCATTGAGCGGAAAGCAGAAAACACCCTGGACAGGCCGCCAGTCCATCATTGGGCACATAAAGAGACATTATGTGAAAAGGTAATGACATCCTAACAGGATAAAAATGTGAGGATAAATAAAAATGTAAATAATCTTTATTGTCCTTATTGATGCTTGAATTCTTGTGTGCCGATGTTTGCAATTGACTTGTTGACAAAAACCTGAATTTGCATGACAAATGTCTTATTCAGAGGATTCTATTTATCTGTCCTACATGAATCATTCATACTAATAAAGTCATTTCATTTCAACTGTTTACGTTTGTTTATACTTTTTTGTTCTGTTTTGTTAGGAGGCATAAAACTGTACCCCAGTGTCATTACATGTTTATTGGCCACAGATTTCAACAATAACAGCTGGGCTTTTTCAATCAGTGATTGTGAAGCCACATTCATGTGTTTTCATGAGAAGTTTATGCTTGTAACATTCTTGTTCTTGCTGTACTGTCAGCTTCAATCAGCTGTAGTGACAGCCACAAACTGCAACTCTGTCTCAGAGACATTTAATGGGACATAAAACAATAATTTCACAAGTTAGCACATGTATTCCTTGACTTAGATAAAAGTATAACTGGAATTTCAGCCAAAATCTCAAAATACAGTGGTCATGTGAAAAGTAAGGTGAATAGGCTGCCATAACTTACAGACTTTTGCAAAGATTTGGCCCCCTTTTCTACTATAACAGCCTCCACTCCTCTGGAAAAGCTTTGCACTAGATTGTGGAACATTGCCAAGGGAATTTGCTTGCATTCAGTCACAGAAGCATTCGTGAGGTGAACAATAAGGCCCGGCTTGCACGTTGTGTTCCAGTTCATTCTGAAAGTGTTAGCTGGGATTGAGGTCAGCGCTCAGGCCGGTCAAGTTCCTCCAAGGCCAGTCAAGTTCCACCACACCAAATTCTGCATTTCTTGGAACTTCCTTTGTCATGCTGAAACAGGAAAGGAACTTCTTCAAACTGTTGCTACAAAATTACTGTCACACTAAGATTTCCCTTTACTGGAAATAAGGGACCCAACCTGTGAAAAACAGCCCTATTAATGTTGCCAAAATTTACCATTGGCACTGTAAATCAATGTAAAACCACCAGGACAAATTTCCATACTACCATAATAACAATAAGTGTCTCTACAAGTAATGGGGCAGCTCAGGGGGGACATTTCAGGAATTGATTTGTTGGAAAGGTGGTATACTGTGAATGTGCCATGTTTACAGTGACTGAGCTCTTTAGTTCAACCCATTCTACTGTCAGCTTTTGTCTATGGAGACTGCATGGCTTTATGCTTGATTTTATGCACATCTTAGCATGTGTGTGTGACTACAATTGCCAAATCCAGTTAGAAAGGGTGTCCATATGCTTTTGGCCATGTGCTATATTTTACTGTAACAAAAATGTTTCCATCATTTTTATTACTTCACAATCACATTGTAGTCCATCTACAGTTCTCTCCTTCTTGTGTCTATGTGGTAGTCATGCGTGGTAATCCAAAACTAGTGGGGTTTAAACTCACTGTGCAGCAGCCACTACAACTACTGAAATAGTGAAGCGGTAAAGCTGAGAGCAGAGTATAGCAGACTGACAGAGGAGCTAAAGAACAGAAGCCAGACTAACACAGAGGTTTAACTGTTTACCTTAAATATTTTTTTCCCAGGTGAAACTTACGTATTGGTATCTTTTCATAACCTAATGCTTTAAAACAGAACGATAAAATAAAAAGCTTGGAGACGAGACGGGGTGTGTGGAGTCAGTACAACTTAGAAAATATCATTTCAATGGTTTATGGCACAGTTATGTTCCCTCACTAAAGGTACTGAGATGTAACCTTAAGGGTATCACATCAGTGACAAGAGGGGTACTGCCCCAGTGACAGTTTAGAATTTTTTTTTTTTCTGAGAGTGTACTTAGAAATAAGACAAGCTCTCTGAGCCAAAACTTACTCCTTCATTGTAAAATGAACATAGGCACATTAGAAAACTTCTCTGAAGCAGGGAAGACGTCTTTGAGAACTTCCCCTTTCATTTTATTATAAACATCAGCACATGACAAAACCTCTCTGAGGCACTAAGAGGTCTTTTTAAAACTTCCTGTTAAAGAGGCAGTTTCTCACATTCTTTGCAATGGCAATGATGCTGATCTTTGTTCTCTCCACTCTGATCTCTGTCACAGGTAAACAATTCTCTGAACTTCATCACTAAAGAGGTTAAAATGTATAATAATGTATCAATTTTGAGTCACTCTGTATAATACAGTGTGTTAGTGACCCGAATAGAATGTGTTAAAACACATTTTGAAATGTACAACACATTTAAAACTTTCAGATCTTTAGACATCTGTTAATGTCACAGCTGAACTGAATAAGTAAATTAAAAGCAGGTTTAATCTTTTGCACACTTAACACACGTTATCCACAAAAAGACAACTGATCCGACTAAACTGTATATTCTCAGTCTATATCTTAGGGGCTAAAAATAAAAGCCTATTATTAGCTTTAACTGAGCAAACCTACAGCCCACTGCTAAGACATATTTTATGATATTATATCACATGACACTGAAGAGAGAGGGAATTTTTTAGAGAGAAGGATAAACAGGGTTTCGGGCGTGGTCCTTGAACCAAATTTGAGTTATTTCATAACTACATTTCTTTCTTTTCACTCAGTAACATTGCCTAAACAGCAAACAGTATCAAACTAGGCTACATATTATTTAATGTCATGTATGTACTATTTGATGGTTTTACTTACTGAGTTTAGTCCTCCTGCTCTGTAAATACCATTACATGTAGTCATATATATGATGTAATTAACTTTACTGCACATTATTACTCCTCTAAACACTGGACATTCTTTTCATTGCAATTAAATAAATGAAGCTACAGTGAGAGGAAACGCAAATGCATTTAGATCGTTTAGTTATTTAATATTTCACTCACACACACTTAAATTTGCTATTTTTCTGCTAATTTTGTTCAAAATTTATTTTCATTGTCTGAGTTACATATATATATATATATATATATATATAGAGAGAGAGAGAGAGAGAGAGAGAGAGAGAGAGAGATGTAGATAAGTATATGTATATAAAGATGTAGAATATGCGATTACTTTTGCACAGATCACATTTCGTTTTATTTTTTTTACCCTCAAAATGTTAAGTTCATGTAGAATAAACAACATATTATTTGATCAGTTATGTGGCACCAGTTAAAACCCTTTGTTCTATCAATTGCATTGTTTTAAACATCTCTTTGCTTTTGTTTATAAATGCATATTTTTGTCCATATTTATACACACAAAGTCAAAAGACTTTTTTGTGAATGACTGAAGTGAATGTCTGAACTGGAAGTGTATTAAATAACAAAAACAGTTGTGTCTGAATTCTTGTTTGCCTTCACTGTATATATTAACATACAGTATAGAGGTTTTACAATTTAATCATAACATTTTCCCTTTCTCTACAGAGTCCAGTGATGTGTTCAGATTGGTTGGTAATTCTGTTCAACTGGACATACAGGATCCTGTACCAGAGTTTGAGGACTTATTCTGGGTTTTTAACAGAAATAAAAATGTTGTAAAATATTATCCTGAGTTTAAAAAAGCTAAACAGTATCCTGGTTATGAAGGCAGAGTGGAGTTCAATGAGGAAACCTACAGTCTGACACTGAAGAACTTACAGAAGACTGATAGTGGACTGTATGAAGCAAGAGCGTCTGGTGATGCGGTCAGAGTTGTTACTGAGTACAGACTCTCTGTGTTGGGTAAGTCTTATAGAAAATCAGTCAGTGAGAGGAAACATGCAGTCCTGACACAACACTGCTGTTATTAAGTTGTTTGTTTGTTAAGAATATTTTTTCTTTTATTACTATCATTTTTTTTTTATTTTTGGATAAAGAAAAATACAGACAGGGTGGGTCCCAGGATTTGGTGGTCCTGGACCTCTCATTAAAATAAAGGGAGAGAAAATTGAACTTGGGGAGGGGGGTCCATATTATTTCCTTGATTAAAATGTGAATTTTCTGAAAAAATGAATACTCACAAGCGGTGACCATCTTATTTTCTACATTTTTATTGATTTCATCATTAGACTCCTGGACAAATTGTGAACTCACGTAGCATGAATTCATAATGTAATCGTATGATCTAGAGCACAGAGCCACGTCAACCTTGTTTAAAACTGCTGAGAAACAGAGAAAAAGGTGGGTCAGTGAACCTGAAAAATAATATGAACAAATTACCTCACTTCCCTCCCACCTTATCAACTGAAATGCTCAGCTCACTCAGAGACTCTCTCTGATTCTGTGTTTCATACAGAAAGTCACAGTACAGAAGGAAATTCATGATTCACATTGACTCCCAAAAAACATAAGGGTCTGTATGGAAGTCCACTCTTCAGTTCCTACTTTCATGTCTTACAGAACTTACAAATTAGTTTCTTATTGATCATAGCAGTCAGACAGTATATAGTAGTAACACAGTAGTTACAAAATGGTAAAATAGCAATTACATAGTAGTAAAATAGTAATTGTATAGTAGTTGTAGATTCAGCTTAATAATTAAATAAAAGGTCTGCAGCTCAGTGATTAAGACAATCAGTGTATTGCTATACAGATGTGAAATTAAACACCCCAGACAAGTAATATTAGTGAAAAAAAAACACTACAGAGGCAAAACTCAAAAATATGCATCGATAGACCTATATGACACCTCATGCTCAGACTTTTCACCAGAGGACTCTCAAAAATTTCTGCCACAATTTGAACCCTGGAGGGTGCTGAATTACGTAAATGTACACAAATCAATTTCATTTCAATTGAATTGGCCCATTTTTAAATTCTGTTTAAATTATTAGCATTGAAAGAATGTAAGCACCCAAGTGTTAAACCAGGCAAAGTCAATCACGTCAAATAAAAAGTTTTTTTAGTTAATTTTTTTTTTGTTTTTTGTTTTTTTGAGTCGTATTTCCATCTGCTATCACACATACCCAACGAAATTCAGCCTGTAGTACTTAAAATAGGATATATCCCAAATTACTCAACAGTTAGGGGAACTTTTTTGATGATTTCTTGTATTCAAAGATTTCATTGGTTCATGACTCCATCTATTTGCATACTTCCCCTTGTTTTACTTACCATCTGTGTTCTATTTCTACTAGGCTCTACTAGGATCTTTCTAAATTCCTACATATTTCAACTGTTGAGATGAAGTGTTTCAGAGTGATTTGATGTGAAATGGTGCAGTGTACAGAAACTTACTCAATGTTTTCTCAGTGTTGTTAATATGAACCAGGGGTCACAATGTCTACAATACAAGTAAAGCCATTTTATTTACTACTCAAAAAGACTAGTGAGTGTATAACGTTGATAATGGCAAAACATTATTAAATCTGAAAACATAACTTTTCTTTGATGACTAGATTTAAACAATAGAACTTCTAATAGAGCTTCTCAACCAATCAGCTTGCGTGGCTGGAACTAACTGTTGTATAATGCCTTATAACACACTGCATGTAGTTCTCCAACATCAAAAAGCATAAAGCTAAAGCTAAAGCTTTAGCTTTATGTCAAACTATCATGAAACATGTCCGATGTATTTGTAATCATTTTGTGTAAAAGCTTATTGTTAAGGAGCTTTTAGAGGCAGCTGGATGGAGAATTTTTGAAGATGAAAAACAAACAACTATAATTAAGGAAATAATTAATTTAGAAAAATCTTTGGAATTCCTTTTAAAAGCATTAACGAAACGAGATGAATATAAAGCTTGTTTGTTTAAATGGCATTTGATTTTAGCTACGATGTTCTAAATGTAGTTTTGATCGTCAACCCACCAGCTCAAGTGTAAACACTAAAAAGGACAATTGTTATTATTTTTCTATACTTATTTGTCTCTGAGGTCTAATATCAACACCATCACCAACGTCCAGATGGACCTCAGCTACTCTGAAAGATACTGACCAGTTCTGAAAGACTTTTACTGATATGTGATGAGTGATTTATCACTGACTGACTGTCAGCATTACAGTGATGTGTCTGTATATCTTCTACCTCAGATCCAGTGGAGGGTCCAGTCCTGACTCACCAGCTAAGCAGAGACACCTGCAACATCACTCTCACCTCTCTATCAACTCCAGCTGTTACAAGGAAACCTGTGAGGAGAAGGAAGTGACATCACCTGGAGGCGTCACCCTTTCCCTGTCTGTCAGTGGCAGCACCATCATCTGTAACCATAGCAACCCAGTCAGCTGGAAGACGAATGTTTTGGAGATGAGAGAACTTAAACGACTCTGTGCTGATGAAGGTGAAGGTGTGAACACAGATACACACAAACACTGCCTCTAAAATCACCTAAAAGATTCACACCTGTTTTGTTTTTTTCATCAACCTATTCTAAGCAGTAGACTGAATGTATTTCTGCATGGGTGCCTAGAGGGGGAGATTAAAAAGTGAGTTGCATATTTGATTATGACACAGCAAATTATGGTTTTGCTTCTAACATAATAAATTATAAAACCACTTTTATGTTGGTTTTATAATTAGTTGGTTAAATAGTTTGTTATAGCAGGAAAATGTGGTTAATCGTTTAGTAACATTGTTATTCATTCCAGTGACAGTCACTGACATCCCCTGTCCCTGACACATTTTGTCGAAGTGCATACAAGCATCGCACTGGACAAACAGCAAGGGGGACTACACCCTTTATTAAATGAAGCAACCCAATCATCTCCCAATGTAGAGTTAATATACACATAATTAAAGAAAGCAGTAAATGTATTCATTGAAACAGTCAGAGATCTTAAAGAAAGAACAGAAGTTTCAATAACAGATACAGTAACAGTGTTGAGTAACTGCTGTGTATTTATTTAAGCTGTCTGTCAGCTGGAAACTGCAAATAAATAGAAATTGTACACTAAATTTGCAGAAACTTGCAGTGTTTAAGTGTGTTTTTCCTATAGAGGAGTTGTTAACTTATTTTCAATTAGAAAAACATCAAAAAGTTCTCCTGCTGTGAGGAAACACTTACCGGCCTGCCCCACTCACCCTCCTGATGATAGTAATACCTGCACAAACTCAAATTGGGGCTATTTAGTCATAGACATTGTTTCACTCGCCTCACAATATACTGAGTTCTTCAAATATTCATACTAACATATCGTCACGATGACAGTAGTTAGTGATGGTCATTCACTTAACTCTCATTTTCACTGTGATACGCTTCTAACAGTAGCCACTTGTTTTCACAGATCTATTTCTCATTTGTTACTCTGATAAGCCTCTTACAGCAGTCGTTGGTTATCATTGATTAAAACCTTCTGTTTTATGACAGACTGATTTCCTTGAAACAAGTTAGTTTGTTAGTTCCTTTTTTTTGGACATCACATTTAATATAAACTTGGGTTTTTGTTGTGTGTCTTTCAGGTTCAGTGTCTCCCTCTGCTGGTGTATCTGTGTGTTTGCTGAAGACTGTGCTGTATTCCATCAGTCTGACCCTCATGCTGTCTGCAGTCATCACCGTCCACATCAGAGAAAGACTGACCAAATCATCTTAAAGACATGGATGGTGTTGTAGTTACATGATTCTTAGTTATGATCTCTTATTACAGTCTACTCTACTGTATAGCTGTATCTAACAGGCTGATATCACTTGCTGTGTTTTTGAAAGCTGTAGCTGTACAGACCTCTAGCATCACTGCTGTAGCTTCTCAGACGTCAGCTGACTGAATGTACTAGAATACTGTATCTTGTGTAAGTAAATGTTTTATTATATGTATTAAAATGCATTTCGCTTCTGTCAGAACAAAATCTTGTATCGCCAAAATGACTTTAAAGGAGATGGGGAAAAAACAGTTTACATTTAATGTAAGTAACTAGAACCAGACTTTTTTTTTCCCCAAGTAATTTGGGGGTGTTTCATTTGGTTGCTTCATCATGAAATGGGCACACAATGTAAAGGGCAACAGATATTTTCAAATTATACAAAAAACATGCATTTTTTTCCAAATTTTAAAAGATTGTTCCTAAAAACAGTATCACTTGTATTAAAAAGGTAGAAAACTGTCCACATATGGACACCATGCATGAAAGCATTTTCACAGCTTTTTTGTTTTTCAGTAAAGTATTTTGAAATACATTTAATGCTAATATATGAAAGACATGATGTTTTGTCCAGTTAAGCCATTTTAGACAGAGAAGCTAATGAAGAGAAACATGACTAACCACAGAGGAAAACCAACAGGAACTGACAGATATTAAAAATAATTTTGATGTCACACATAATCTACACTAAGAGAGCTGATCTGACTAAACATAGTAAAAATGAAAGCACATGATTATTTTTAACAGAATAAACCTATAATCCAGCTCTGAGACACATTTCATTTCATTTGTCACCTTGTAACATTGTTTGAACAACAAAATATATAAACTATAAACTAGACTACATACTATTTAATGTCATGTATGTATTATATAATGGCTTTTTTTTACTGAGTTTAGTCCTCCTGCTCTGTTGTTCACTCCACATGCTGAGTTTATAGCTGCACAAACAGCTCCAGATAAACACATTTACAGTCAACTAGTTTAAGCCTTTAAACTAGCACTACGTGTAATCAAGTATTTATGATGTTATTAGCGTTACTGTACATTGTCACTCCTCTAAACACAAAGTACTTCAGACACTTTGTTATTTAATACTCACTCACAAACTAAATTTGGCATTTTTCTGCTAATTTAGTGTTTTATTGTTGTAGTTGTTCAATGTGTTCAATTCAGCAAATGAACAGTAATTGTGTATTAAAACGTGCAGAAGTGTGTTCCCTGTAGAGGACATGTAACTTTTACAAAATATCATTTGACAAACTTTTGCATATAACTGTAAATATGACACCAGTTGAAACTTTTTTTGCAGCAGCAGCATGAATATCTAGAAATTAATGTATTTCATTCAAATGTGTTTGAATAATTATTTTCTTATATGTTTAAAATGAAACAGATCTTTCTTCATACTTGTAAATACATACTTTCTGTTCATATTTTAAAAAAAGACATTATGTGTGTAAAGTGGATATATACACTTTAATTATATTAAATAACAAAAACAAAAGTGTCCTCACTCAATATACTAACATACAATACAGAGGCCTTATGGATTAGTCTTTAAGATGCCACACCAGATCATGATAAAGCAAATCACAGTATAACAAAACATTTCTTATATTTTCTAATCTTATCTAATTTAATCTCTCTACAGTGTCCAGTGATGTGTTCAGATTGGCTGGTGATTCTGTTCAACTGGACACACAGGATCCTGTGCAGAAGTTTGAGGACTTGATCTGGGTTTTTAACAGAACTAATAATAATAAGGCTCCTGGTTATGAAGGCAGAGTGGAGTTCAATGAGGAAACCTACAGTCTGACACTGAAGAACTTACAGAAGACTGATAGTGGACTGTATGAAGTAAGAGCGTCTGGTGATGAGGACAGAGTTGTTGCTGAGTACAGACTCTCTGTGTTGGGTAAGTCTTATAGCAAATCAGTCAGTGAGAGGAAACATGCAGTCCTGACACAACACTGCTGTTATTAAGACGCTGTAATTTTCTCTATTCTTTATTTAATTATGTGCAATACTGAGATTCTCTGAAGGCTAAAAACACAAACTGATATCTTTTAACTAAACGCTGCTCAGAAAGAACACAGTCCTGGTTGAGTAAAACACAAGATGAACAAAAATCAGTAAACAAAATTTCTCTCTCTCACTCAAAACAATCTTTAATACTCTTCTGCTGGACAGATATCATGTGGTAAAAATATTCCTTTTTTTTTAACTATTTTGTTTTCTGTTTCTTCATCATTTGATCTGTCATCATCTTCCCACTTACATATTACACTTTATTCATAGTCATTCTTAGTCATTTTCATTTTCTGTCTCCCTTGTTTTGATGGTCACTTTTCTTTTGGTCAGTGAAGTCCTGTGTTATTTCTTTGATTAAAAAGTGAATTTTCTGAAAAAATGAATGCTCTCACATACAGTGACCGTCTTCTTTTCTACATTTTTATCATGTTCAGCATTAGACTTCCCCCTCTGGATAAACTGTAAACTCACCCAGCCTGAATTCATAACATAACCATACAATCTAGAGTATCAAACCACATCACTGGTTTAAAACTGCTAGGAAACAGAAAAAGGTGGCCCACTGAATCTGCTTGTGGTGCGTTTTTGTCAGCTTATAAGACCACCATACATCAGACCAGCAGGTAGTGTCGAGCAGCAGATATACTACAAAGTGCATAGAAACCGACACAGTGAGATTGTTGATAAACCCCAAGTTAAAGATCATTATTATACTTTTTAATATGAATTTAATGCAATAACTTTTTAAATAATATAGTAATTTTCTGACATTTGGTATCAGCTAACTAAACTGCCTGTTTCCAGTGAAGAGTATTTTAGTTATGTTATTACTATTATTTATTTCTTGCTTTTACACCTTTCAGCTCCCATCAAGGGAGATGTAGGCAAGGTGGATGCCAGGTTTTCAACTGAAGGTTCCCCTTAAAAGTAAAAAATAAGTGGTAAAAAAAAATGCTAAAAAATAAAAGGTGAAAAAAGATGTGACTGTAATGAGAAGTTGAGCAGTGCTGATAGTCACTGGATGCCACGACACATCGATGCCAAATGTCTGCACCAGTGTAGGTGCCTTCATTAAAACAATGTCATTTTATTTTTCAGATAAAGTGAGATGTGGCACAACCGGTGTGCAGAGGCATTATGTGAAAAAGTCATTTATACTGATACAGATATCAAAAATTAAGAACTACTGCCTATGCTAGTAAAAAATGATAAAAATCTGGAAAAAAAAGTTTTATGTACAGAATATTTCACAGTGCCCTGCATGTACCTTTAGGCTGCCGCTTAGTTTTCAAATGGATTATATCTTATAGCTAATTTCCTCAAAAATATCTTGTAAAAAAAGGGATGCATGAGGTTTATGATTGTAGCATCAAACGAGAAAGTTATTGAGATCAGTTGAGATCAGTCCATCAAATGTTTCTATTAAAATGGTAGTTAAAGTAGTTACTCTGATAATGTGAAGATCTGAAGCATCACAAATCCTGCAGTAAACAGAGGAAAAACTGATGAAACTGCATTTGGTGCCACTGGTGATAATGTTTTATGTTCTTTTACAGATTGAGAAAAAATTGAGAACACAAGAAGCGGGAAATGACGCCACCCTGAGCTGGCGGGAGAAAAATGGAAAGGTTTGCCAGAATGCCATTTGACAGTGCCATGTTATCACTATTATGCATCAGTTTATGCCTAGTAAACCTAATAAAACACACTTTCCTAGGACTGGAGCAAGGTTGCTCTAATAAGCTTACTTCTGCAGAGTGTTAAAGAGACAAATGTGTGGTCATTTCTAACATTGTGGAAATATCAAAAATAAGGGGAAAAAAACCAGAATGTGCCAGGCGAATACCGGAGTGCACATATGTAGATACCTTAGTGGCTCACTGCATTCACCGCCTCAGAACATTGCAACTGGGAAAGCTAAACCATGAAGGCTAGCTAGAGAGAGAGACGGAGAAAACCATCTAAAAGTGTAAGGGGGAGTAGGGGAGACCAGAAAGTTACTTCAACAAGACACAAAGAAATAAAGAAATGAAAGTACACTATTTGTTTAGATATCAGAGTGAGAAACCACAGGGCCAAAGTGCAGAAGGTGCAAGTTAGTCAGTTCATTCTGTCTACTTCACACTACCAGGTGACAAAGCGACAGGCACCCGGTCATTTCCTATGGGAGGATGTGATTTGTACTCATGATTTAGTGACAAGTGGCAGAGCGACTTGAAATTCTCAGTTTTATACAATAAACTATGATGCAGTGAAGTGACAAACTAACTGACTTGCTGAAACAAAATCCTCAGAACAGTGGTAGACATGTGAGTCTGAGGTCCCCAGCCACTGCTCTTTGAACATTTTGTTCCCACAAGAACTTCATTCCTATTTCCATAAAATTATTGTGCAAAATATTGAAAAAAAAACTTGTTTGATCTAGACCAATGGTTCCCAAACAAACATTGTGAGTCACAATTAATGCTCCTAAGTGATATATTTATTGAAAACTCTTGACTGGAGAGAAGCTTCCGAAAGTCAGTTACAAAGGTTTTGTACTCCCCAAGCTGGTGGTGTTACATTTCACTGGTTTACAGAGAACAAAGAAGTTACAATTCATTGGTTACAAGTAATGTGATATGAATAAACAAGAGTAACAAATATGCATAACATATATAATTAATGACACGGAAAGAAACTCATATGGTCAACAAAGTCTTACACTCGAAGAAGCTAGCCTGCAACCTCAAGGTCACTGAACAAGGATGCCCCCATATACACACACACACACACACACACACACACATATACATATATACATATACATACATACATACATACATACATACATACATACATACGCTCATTAAACTGGATACAAAACTGAATATAAAAAAGTTTAATCTGAAGCGCTGTGCTGTTGTTGGTGTGACTGCAGTGAATACCTTTTATTCACTGTTATTAAGGCTGTTAAGGCTTGTTTGATCCTTTCAGTTGTGTTTGCGAATTAGTTTCACTTTCACAGGTGTGATTCAGTCTGTGGTTTAGTGAGATATTAGCTTGAAGCTGCTGTGATTAGCGCTTAGCTGTTAGCAATTTATTTGTGTGTTTTATGTGTAAGACCACAAATGAAATAAGCTTTAGGGCTTCATTGTGTTTTACCTCGATGATGCAGCATTATGTGTGTTTGTAATCATCAAATAAATTCAATCAATCAATCAGCATTTTGGTTGTGTGTTAGAACTGGACGAATGGTAGGGATGTTAAAATTAAACAATTACGGTAAAGTTGGGTCTATATTGGCCGTTTACTGGATATTCAGATTTCTCATGAAATATATGTGCAAAAATGACCATACCTACATTTTTCAAAAGTATCCTTCAGTAAATTTTAAAAGCTCAACAGGCAAAACACAGACGCGCTACTGTTTAAGGGAGCATCTGAAAAGTGCATAACCTAAACAGCTGTGAATGTTTACATTTTGACACACTAAAGGTTGTATAGGCTGCTGTGATTATTTAGGGTTATGTCAGCTTACCAAACGGGTGGTGTTGCTGTGCTGAATGTGATCTGTAGCACGTTAGTGAACGCTGTTAGTCATCACTCATTTTACAGCTGCATACTGTCTTACACATGCACATGTGCCTTCATATAGAGCACCGAGCACTTTTTGAATAACATGATTTATTCAGTTTATCTAGTGTCACTTCATGTTTGATAATTTGTGGGGCACTGATTTTTTAAGGCTAAATTTCTAACTTATGCATCATGGCAATATGTGCATCTGGGGGACACAGCAAGTGGTCAAATATCTGAAGGGGTATGGGAAGTCTCAAACACAACAACATAGAGACACCTTCAACAAAGTATGTACAAATTGGCTTGCAAAGTAGAATGCTTCAGGCTATAATGTTAGGATAAGAATAACAGTACTCTACATCAGTGATTGACAGTTTAAATAAGGATCGTATTTGTATATTCAAATCTTCAGTGCAAAGTACACATAAATGCACCTCTTACATTATCGCATGGCAACTAACATCAAACCTAGACGAACTTTTATTCACTGGGTGAAGATAGTTGTGCCCTTCAGAAATTTATTTTGCTAGTTTGTCTTACTGACCCCTGTCACTGGACCTGATTACACCATCTGCTCAGTTTTCTGTCCTTGGTAAAGTAGTGATAACATTTATTTGAATAGTTCCTCATGCAGTCAAAGTCTCGTCTAAAAGATAAACCCCAAACACAACAGCATAGAGGTCCATTCAGTTATTGTTTAGGATTAGTCTACCAGCATATCGTATCAGTCACTGACAGCTGAAACAGGGATTGCATTTGTATATTCAAATCTTCTTCCACTGCACCCACACAACGAACAGCAATAAATAAATGAAGACAACAACCAAGACCAGTGTTTCTAAAAGGTCTCATCTGCAAAAGAGGCAACTTGCAGCCTGCAGGAACAGATGTTAGAGGCCTAGCATTTGGTTAAAGATAGACAAACATGAGTTTAGTTAATTCAACAAATGAGGCCTTTAATCTAGTAAATGTGCTCTTACTGTTAGCCAAACAGGGTCTATATTTCCTCGACAGCAGCATGATTTCGAATACAGCAGATTAACTCTTTTAGGTAAAGGCTGCGCAAAATATTAAATGAAGGGATGCCAATAATTGTGGCACACACAGATTTGAGAAAAATATTTATTTCATTTAAGATTTCATTTTTTCTTTCAATCATTGTACCTCAAATCAAAGTTTGATTTTTGTTTCATTTAAAATATTTCTGAACAGAAAAGACCACAATCGGTCTTTCTCTGCCAGTTCAAACCTAAAAACTATATATTAGTAAAAAATGTCTATATTTGTGTGTGTGTGTGTGTGTGTGTGGTGGTGTGTGTGGTGTGTGTGTGTGTGTGTGTGTATTGCCAGTCTCCTGCTGGCGGTAAACATTAATAATCACCACAGAACATGCCAGTATGACACATATTTGCATAAACTACTATTCTTCATAAGAGCAAACACTTAGCTTAGACACAAACACTGAACTACAGGAGCTGTGGGGGCTCATGAGAACACAAATTAACTGAGCACATTCAACACAGGTGCCATGATATGTTGCATCCATGACAGCTGGGCACTCTGAACCTCCGTCTCAAAGTGTTTACATAAAAAGTTCTTGAAAAGCTTTGAACTGTACTTATAAAAAGCTCCGAGAATGGAATGAAAGAGTTGTTAGTGCTTTATTTATTTTAAAATTCAACATAGGCAGTGTTGCAGTCAAGACCATTAGAGGCAAAACCGAGATCTGAGGCAGAGTCAAGACTGAGAATAGGCCCAAATGAATGTTTAAATGTTTTGTTTCTTTAGTCATGATCTATGTGACAAAATGCATTGCAAACACATTGTATTTAACCCCCTAAACCTCCAGCATATTACATACTGAGACTTATTATTCAGTAATACAGGGACTTCAATGCAAATTGGTTGAGCTATTCTTAGGTTAAAGAAGTGTGCAATAAAACTTTGGGCCTGCCAGTGGGCCAATGGCTATTTAAGGGGTAAACAAAGTAAATAACAGCAGATAAACTGGGCTACTTAAAGGTAGGGTCAAAATTAACACATTTATTTAGCTGTATGTTTTGTTAATATTTTAGTTTAAGTTAACACATCATTAAAAGTAGGGAGTATTTAATACATAAATAAATATGAAGGTCTTAAACACTTCAGCATCACTGCTGGACTGAGAATAGTCCACCAACAAAAAACCATCCAGCATCCTGTGGGCAGCAAACTGTGACCACTGATGAAGGACTAGAGGATCACTAACACAAACGGTGCAGCAACAGATGATCTACTGTCTCTGACTTTACATCTTCAAGGTGGACCAACAAAGTGGAAGTGTCTAATGAAGTGGACAGTGGGTGGAAACACACCAGTAGCATTGCTATATCTGATCCACTCATACCAGCGCAACACACACTAACACACCACCACCACGTCAGTGTCACTACAGTGCTGAGAATGATCCACCACCCAAATAATACCTGTATTGTATTACTAGTCTGTCAGTCTACTTAGCCTGCATTTAAGTCAGCAAGAGCCATGAAGCCAAAGAAAATCTAAACTGTTAGCAGTCATGTAACAATCCAACATATGTCTTTAGCTGGTTATTGTTGACAGGAAGGGGGTTTGTTAGACATGCAAAACAGCGAACCACAGATTATTGTTTCTGCATGTCATGCTGGTGAAGCCTTTTGCAGCCAGTCAAAACAGTGTTAAGATATTCCTGTGTTAAGCAGTTGCTCCTCATTTCCAGTGGAGTTTTCAGTCCATCATTGGAAATATTTTCCATGGTCACATGCTTTTAATGTTGGGTGTCAACTGAGTGGAAAACACTCTTTGCTGACAGTTAAATCAAACTTCTCATAATATATGCCATAATGGTTGATGTCAGGGTGGCTTACTAGTGTACACTTAGCAAAGATTAGCATGTTATATAAAACCTAACATATTGGTCCATTCTTCCGTATAGGCATCTTGTGATGGTTACAATAACAATAATAACACTGATACATTCCTGAACATAATCTGGCATGACAACTCATAACAGCGTATGACATCTACCATGACATGTTTATGGCATGGTTATGTCAGTGTTATGTAGCAGGGTTAAAGTGTTACCGTATGTCCCAGATTATATGAGAGAACTCTTACTGCAACTCATTTAAAACTGGGGATGACTCAGGATATCATTGAACATTTCCAGCTACAGCTTACAGTACCTACTTCCCTGGATCAAGACAGAATGTTTGTCTTAAAGACTCTTAAAACTCATGGACTGTTCTTACCAGTGAGATCCATCCAGTTATTTACAACACAGAAGAAGGCTTGTTTACTGATTGGATGTACTTCTGGGTTGAGATTTGGACTGTTCATCATACTGACCCCTTTTGTAAACACACACTTGGCATTTATAAAAGCTCTTTGGTTGATTATTATGCAAGATCAATAAAATCACATTTGCTAGTCATTTATCAGGAATACTGTGGAGCAGTCTACAACAGCAAGATAACATTCAAACAGAAAAGACAAGCAGAAACAGAAAGCTCATCAGACTAACCACAAAAATACACCAGCTGAACCAAATAAGGAAGAGAACTTGTGCTGCAATGGCAATGCTACTACAACTGATCTTCACACTCTCCTATTTGGCTTCAGTCACAGGTAAAAAAATCTGACCTTTACCAATACAGAGGATAAATGTATAATAATATTTCTATCTATCTATCTATCTATCTATCTATCTATCTATAAACAAAATTCTCTGACATATAACAGAAAGGGTTAAATGTATTATAATCTATCATTTTTAAGTGGGTGTTCTGATTGTATATGTACTTGGTGACACTGAAATGTCTTTGACCTAAAATTACATGTAGTCATATAAATGATGTAATGCATTTTATACACCGTAAATATTGGAAAAGCTGTTTTTTTAAATGATGCAATGTATTAACATATGGTATATGTTAATACATGG
The DNA here is from genome assembly GCF_904425465.1 of Colossoma macropomum. Classification (NCBI taxonomy): domain Eukaryota; kingdom Metazoa; phylum Chordata; class Actinopteri; order Characiformes; family Serrasalmidae; genus Colossoma; species Colossoma macropomum. Next base: position 24,235,031 of record NW_023494807.1, read on the forward strand.
CAGTGTGTTGTAATTTAGTTAATGTGATATGCATTACTGAAGCATGACAAAGTCATGATTATATAAGAAAATAAGTTTTCTTTGTTCTTTCTCAACAGAGACCAGTGATGTGTTCAGACTGGTTGGCAGCTCTGTTCAACTGGACACACAGGATCCTGTACCAGAGTTTGATGACTTATTATGTTATATGATAACAAGTCTAAAACTACTATATACTATTTTGATTATAAAGGCAGAGTGGAGTTCAATAATGAAACCTACAGTCTGACACTGAAGAACTTACAGAAGACTGATAGTGGACTGTATGAAGTAAGAGCATCTGGTGATGTGGTCACAATTGTTGCTGAGTACAGACTCTCTGTGTTGGGTAAGCAGGGGTGATGTAATGCACATAATAATTAAAGTCTGATTGGCCTTTTATTAAAAATGAGATTGTGTTTCTGTGGGTATTAAATTGTCATTTCAGCATCACATGTCTATGTGTATCTCAGATCCAGTGGACACTCCAGTCCTGACTCCTGTCCTTCACCAGCAAAGCAGAGGCACATGTAGGATCACTCTGACCTGCAGAGTTCATGACTACTGTATCAGCTCCAGCTGTTATGAGGAAACCTGTGAAGAGAAGGAAGTGACATCACCTGGAGATGTCATCCTTTCCCTGTCTGTCAGTGGCAGCTCCATCATCTGTAACCGCAGCAACCCAGTTCCAGAAACTTTGTAGGCAAGATCACCTAAAAACCTTCGTCATATGTATTTATTTTTTTGGGATGAATCAATAGGCAAGTCCCTAGGCCAGCCCCTGAAAAACAACCCTCCACCAAACTTCACAGTTGGCACAATGTAGTCAGGAAGGTAAAGTTTATCTGACAGTCAACAAACCCAGACTCATTCATCAGACTTTTAGATAGAGAAGCGTGATTCGTCACTCCACAGAATATGTTTCCACTAAAGAAAACTACATCATGGAAACCATTTTAATCACATTGAATTGAGTGGTTTATTCCTATTTGACACTGGAATTTTCTAAAATATGTCACACTAATAATATGACAACCAGTGTTAAAGGATGACAGATATCACAAAATACCAAAACAACTTACCTTCATATCTTTGTTCTTTCTCTACAGTGCCCACACGTGTGTTCGCACAAGTTGGCAGTTCTGTTCAACTAGACACTCAGCATCCTGTACTGGAGTTTGATGACTTAACCTGGGTTTTTAACAGAACTAATAATGTTCTAAAATATTATCCTGAGTTTAAAAAAGCTAAACAGTATCCTGGTTATGAAGGCAGAGTGGAGTTCAATGAGGAAACCTACAGTCTGACACTGAAGAACTTACAGAAGACTGTATGAAGTAAGAACATCTGGTTATGCAGATAGAGTTGTTGCTGCGTACAGACTGTCTGTGTTGGGTAAGTCTTATATAATATCAGTCAGTGAGAGGAAACATGCAGTTCTGACACAACACTGCTGTTATTAAGATGCTGTAATTTTATGAATGATGCGTTTGTTTCTGTATGCAATTACGTGAGTGGAACTCTTTTGAGTGCTGACCAGCAGGTCAGAAGCTAAACAGTGAAAAGAAAGATGAAGGACACACAAGGCTGGAGTACTACTTGCACTCTGAGCCAATGAATGCATCCAAGCTACACTATATTTCCAAAAGCATTCGCTCGTCTGAGATCCCATTCTTAATCCATAGGGTTTAATATGATGTTGGCCCACCCTTTGCAACTATAACAGCTTAAACTATTCAGGGAAGGCTTTCCACAAGGTTTAGAGTGACTTTATGAGAATTTTTGACCATTCTTCCAGAAGCACATTTGTAGTGGCGCTTTACATCACTGCATTCAACACTTTGCATTGCGCTTGCTGAGGCTTGGATGCAGCTGCTCGGCCATGGAAACCCATTCCATGAAGCTCTCTATGGTGTTCTTGAGCTAATCTGAAGGCCACATGAAGTTTGGAGGTCTGTAGCGATTGACTAAGTTGGTGACCTCTGCGCACTATGCGCCTCAGCATCCTCTGACCCCACTCTGTCATTTTACGTGGCCGGCCACTTCGTGGCTGAGTTGCTGTCATTCCCAATCACTTCCACTTTGTTATAATACCACTGACAGTTGACTGTGGAATATTTAGTAGCGAGGAAATTTCACGACTGGACTTGTTGCACAGGTGACTTCCTATCAGGGTACCACACTGGAATTCACGGAGCTCCTGAGAGCGACCCATTCTTTCACTAATGTTTGTAGAAGCAGTCTGCAGGCCTAGGTTCTTGGTTTTATACACCGGTGGCCATGGAAGTGATTGGAACACTCAATGATTTGGATGGGTGAGTGAATACTTTTGGAAATATAGTATAAGCTTGTTGACCTTCTCATAACAGGAGAAAAAAGCAAACAAAGTAAAATGGAAACATCTTAAATGTTGCTTTTTATGTGGAAAAATTACAGGTTTTTCTCATCTGGTCACACTGGGAACATATTTTAGTGAAAAGTGTAAATGGAATCTGGCCAAAGTTTATCCATGTTTGATCAGGACACAAAACACATGATAATGGCAGGTGTAAACAGGCCCTGTGTATTGCATGGTCCGTTGGAGCAACAATCTGGATTGTCTGGGTCTCTAAGTATCTGTTTGAGAATGCCTAGAATAAGCTAAACCAATAGTATGTAGAGAAACAGATGGACTACAGTGTGTAATTGTAGAAATATGAGTGTAGATACAAGGAGGTGTACTTAATAAAGTGGCTGGTTGGTGTTCATGTAAGTGTTACAGTGATAGGAGAGCTCTGACCTGGGGACACATTTTAGTTAAACATGTAAATGGAATCTAGTCAAAGTTTATCCACAACACAAAAAACATACTATTGCCAGGCGTAAACAGGCTCTATGTGTTGCAAGTTAGGCTGGAGCAAAAATATGGACTGTCTGGGGTCCTTTAGGATCTGTTTGAGAACCACTGACAAAGAATGGACTCAAGTTCTTAAGCAGCAAAGTTAATACAATGATTGGTGTTATTCTGCTTTTTTCCAGATGGAGTCGCGCCCTCTGCTGGTTGGTCCTGTGTGATTACTGAAGACTGTGCTTTATTCCATCATTCTGATCCTCATGTTAGCAACAGTCATCATCCACATCAGAAATAAACCAAATCATCTTAAAAACATATATGGCCCTTTGTTATAGAACACAGCACTGTGCATAAAAAACAAAAACAAAACCCCTGAGCTGACAGTAAAGGAGACTGAAATGCCCTTAAACAAGGCACCTGACCCCCAACTGCTCCCCAGGCGCCGCAGATAGGGCTGCCTGGGTTAAATGCGGAGAGGAAATTTACCCATTGTGGGACTAATAAGGGTCACTTAATGTAATTTAATCTAATCTGAAACACTTAAATAGAAACGACCATTTGAAGCATCTGTGAAATACTGAGTGGAACAATACTGACTCTTTTTTTCTGTAAAAGACTTTCTGCAAGTTTAACAACAAGACTTTAACCTTTTGAGAAATCAAACAGAAAGCTCTCCCATATAAAGTTAACGATTTGTTAAAATCATTAAAATCTTAATGCTTACCTTAATGGGCCTGGCCCATTTATTTATTTATTTTGCATGGGAGTGTACACTTTAGCTCTTCCTAATCCCCCTCACACCTGCACTGCATGATGCCTATGGATAAAACTTCCAGTGAAGCATAAAGAGACACACACCCACCCACCCACCCACCCACCCACACACACACACACACACACACACAAACTATCTAAGCAGCTTATCCTCTTGGGTCGTGGCGAGGTGCAGGAGCCCATCCCAGCGGTCATTGAGCGGAAACCAGAAAAAACCCTAGCCGCCAATCATTGGGCACACAAAGAGACAATATGTGAAATGGCAATGACATCCTAACAGGATAAAAATGTAAGGATAAAAAAAAAATGTAAATAATACTTATTGTCCTTATTGATGCTTGAATTCTTGTGTGCCGATGTCTGCAATGACTAATGTTTTATTCAGAGGATTCTATTTATCTGTCCTACATGAATTATTCATACTAATAAAGTCATTTCATTTCAACTGTTTACTTTTGTTTACACTTATTTGTTCTGCATTGTCTACAGGCATAAAACTGTACACCAGTGTCATTACATATGTTTATGTGTTGGCCACAAATTTCAACAATAACGGCTGGGCTTTTTCAAGCAGTGACTGTGAAGCCACATTGTGTTTTCATCAGAAGTTTAACAATATTCTTGTTCTTGCTGTACTGTCAGCTTCAATCAGCTGTAGTGACAGCCACAAACTAAACATTGTCCCAGAATGTCTCAGAGACATTTACTGGGACATTAAACAATAATTTCACAAGTTAGCACATGTGTTCCTTGACTGGTACAGTCAGTCCTTACAATGTTTTTTTTCCAAAAACCTTTGCAAAAGTCTGTAAGCTATGGCAGCCTATTCACCTTATTTTTCACACAACCACTGTATTTTGAGATTTTGGCTGAAATCCCAGTAATTCTTTTAGCTAAGAGTATTGTATCTTGGGCAAATCATGTCACCTTTTATTGCCTAATATCATGAACAACCTGCTTCCACATCACTGGATCTACAAAGCTAATGTTGTTAAAAGTAATGTAAGTCAATAATATCCAAAATTGTTTCCATAACTGCATTGTATGACCAAAATTATGTGGACACCCAAACATCACATCCATACATATTTGTTGAACAGCTCGTTGGCATGATTATGGAGTTGGCCCCCTTTTCTGCTATAACAGCCGCCGCTCTTCTGGGAAGACTTTGCTTTAGATTGTGGAACATTTCCAATGGAATTTGCTTGCATTCAGTCACAGAAGCATTTGTGAGGTTGGTGAACAATAAGGCCCAGCTTGCAGTTTGTGTTCCAATTCATTCCAAAAGTGTCAGGGCTCAGGCCGGTCAAGTTCCTCCAATTCTGCATTTCTTGGAACTTCCTTTGTCATTCTGAAACAGGAAAGGAACTTCTCCAAACTGTTGCCACAAAGTTACTGTGGCACTAAGATTAACCTTTACTGGAAATAAGGGACCCAACCTGTGAAAAACAGCCCTATTAAATCTCTACTGCCAAACTTTACTATTGGCACTGTACAATGTACCACTGCCAGGACAAGTTTCCATACTACTAAGTGTCTCTACAAGTAATGGGACAGCTCAGGGGGGACATTTCAGGAATTGATTTGTTGGAAAGGTGGTATACTGTGAAATTGCCATGTTTACAGTGACTGAGCTCTTTAGTTCAACCCATTCTACTGTCAGCTTTTGTCTATGGAGACTGCATGGCTTTATGCTAGATTTTATGCACATCTTAGCAAGTGTGTGTGACTACAATTGCCAAATCCAGTTAGAAAGGGTGTCCATATGCTTTTGGCCATGTACTATATTTTACTGTAACAAAAATCGTTTTTATTACTTCACAATCACATTGTAGTCCATCTACAGTTCTCTCCTTCTTGTGTCTACGTGGTGTTCATGCGTGGTAATCCAAAACTAGTGTGTAACAACTCTGTTAGCAGATAACTCACTGTGCAGCAGCCACAACAAAACTGAAATAGTGATGCAGTAAAGCTGAGAGCAGAGTATAGCAGACTGACAGAGAAGCTAAAGAACAGGATCAAGACTAACACAGAGGAAGTTCAACTGTGTACCTTAAATAAGTTTTCCCAGTGGAAAAGGACATAATTGTACCTAATGCTTTAAAACAGAACAATACAATAAAAAGCCTGGAGACAAGACGGGGTGTGTGGAGTCAGTACAACTGGATGGATTATGGTACAATTATGGATTATAGTACAATTATGTTCCCTGACTAAAGGAACTGAGATGTAACCTTAAGGGTACCACACCAGTGACAAGAGTTAGGTCCTGAGTGTACTCAGTTCTCTGAACTTCATCACTATAGAGTTTAAAATCTATGATAATGTATCATATTTGAGTCGCTCTGTATAATACAGCATGTAAGTGATTACTTCAAGTGCGCATGTTCTGGTGACCCAAACATAATTTGTGTTAAAACACATTTTAATGTGTACAACATGTTTTAATACTTCTTCAGATTTTTTGACATCTGTTAATGTCATAGCTGAACTGAATAAGTAAATTAAAAGCAGGTTTAATCTTTTGCTCTTAACACACATAATCTACACAAAGAGAACTGATCTGACTAAACTGTATACACTCAGTCTATATCTGAATGTATACAGTTTAGTCTAATTTTAATTTAATTTATAGTGAGTAAGATGAAGAGGAAGAAGAGTTTCGGGCCTGGTCCTAGACCCAAACTCAAGTTATTTTACAACTATATTTCTTATTTTTCACCTTGTAAGATAGTCTGAACAGCAAAATGTAACAATGAGTTTAATCCTCCTGCTCTGTTGTTCACTCCACCTGCTGAGTTTATATCTTCACAAATAGCTTCAGTTAAAACAGAGATTTACTGTTTACTGATTTAAGTCTTTAAAGTAGCACTACATGTGGTGAAATGTATGATGTAATTAGCTTTATTACACATTATTACTCCTCCTAAACACTGGAAATACTTTTCATTATGGTTAATTAAATAAAGCAACAGTGAGAGGAAACATGCATCCATCCTTTTGTTTTTGTTATTTAGTATTTACTTCAAATTCATACTCATCGGCCTGTATTCACAAAGTTTCTCAAAGTAGTAGTGCTGATCTGGGACTCCTGTCAGTAAAGTCATGGTAAATAAGAGAGGAATCTGATCCTGGATCAGCACTTCTACTCTTCTACTATGCTTTGTGAATACAGGCCATAATGTCTCTTCTGACTTAGAAATAAAAGCATTTGTATTTATAAAAATAAACAAAGATTTGGTAAAGAAAAACAAAAAAACAAACAAACAAACAAAAAAACAAGAAAGATGGGGACAAAAGTACATAGATACTATATTAAAAATATACATACCGTCATATGCAAAAGTTTTTTTAATTGATTTTCTAATTGAAGATGAGTTAACACACCCTCTACAGAGAAAATAAGTATGGCATTTTGCTGCTATTTTTAGTGCACAATTTCTAGTTATTTGCTGAATTGAACATATTGGGAAAAAAAAAAGTAAAACATAATAACAAAAAAGTAATTTCACCAGAGGTGCCCAAATGTTTACATACAACTGTAGAGTGTTACATCAGTTTATTTATGTTGATTTTGTAAGTGCAACTAAGTTAACACATCTTCTTCAGAGAACACATTTGAATATGCCATTTTTCTACCAATTTTGAACACTTTCTGTTTATTTGTTGAGGTTGACATATTGGAAAAAATAAAACATAACATATAAAATGTGTCATAATTTTTGCACATGCCACATTTTATCACTTATTTTTCTTCAATATGTTAAAATCAGCAAATAAACAGTAATTGTGCATTTAAATGTGCAGAAGTGTGTTTTCTGTAGAGGATGCATGAACTAAACAAAACAAACATGTAACTTGACCGGGACACCCAAACTTGAGTGTCTGAATATTTATTTCCCCACTAATATACACTACAGAGGTTTTATAGATTAGCATGCCACACAGTCCCAAAGCATGACAAAGTAATCACAATATGACAAAATATTTATTATATTTTCTAATATTCTTTTTTCTCTCTCTCTACAGTGTCCAGTGATGTGTTCAGATTGATTGGTGACTCTGTTCAGCTGGACATACAGCATCCTCTACCAAAGTTTGTTATCCTGGATGTTTAATAGAACTAATATATTTTTTAACATTTTCATAGATTTAAAAAAAAATAAACCATATGCTTATGAAGGCAGAGTGGAGTTCAATGAGGAAACCTACAGTCTGACACTGAAAAACTTACAGAAGACTGATAGTGGACTGTATGAAGTAAGAGCGTCTGGTGTTGAGGTCAGAGCTGTTGCTGAGTACAGACTCTCTGTGTTGGGTAAGTCTTATAGAAAATCAGTCAGTGAGAGGAAACATGCAGTCCTGACACAACACTGCTGTTATTAAGATGCTGTATTTTCTCTATTCTATTTAATGGAACATGCAGCTCTTTGTAATGTTCTGTACACCCAAGGAATGTTGAAATGCTAATATCAATATAATTCATTTAAATTCAGTAAAGAAAACCCTTGCTAGTAATGTTCTACAGTGTACAGTGCAATCTTTTAATACTGCATTCACTTTAGTCCTCTCTGTAGGCAACTGTAAACACAACTGCTGGTAATTCAGAGTGGTTTTATGTGAAATAGTTAATTGTAGAAAAACATACTGACTCTGATTTTTTCTTACAGTGGTGGTAATAGGAAACAAGGGTCACAATGTCTGCAACACAATATAGCCATTTTATTTACTATACAAAACAACCTATGAACTTGCACATGTCTTCAGAGAATATATAATGAGGGTAAAATAGTGGTAAATCTAGAAAAAAAATCTTATATTAATTAAGTAATTAATATAAGATAATGTTACATCAGATCAACCTGCATGTACCTCTGCACCAGAAAATATGTTTTAGGCCAAGACCTCATCACAAAACAATTAAAAAACTATATTTCAAGCATCAGGCTGTGGATTCATGACTTTATCATGCAATAATCTTATATAAGGGGGTTTTTAAAGGCATTAATAACTTCACACATTTGGATCCCATCACCAAAACTGCGAATAATTTGGCTCTGTAAGTTTCTCTAGAATGGCCCATTAAATCACTGGTAATCGTGTAATCATGCAGAAATTTTGAAAATCAGTGGAATTCCCCTTTGAAAGCATCACTAAAAACTACTAAAAACTAGGTCGGTATAAAGCTTGTTTGTTTGGATTTTGACTTATAACTATAACATTTAAACAGTGTTTAGTGATTAACCTCATCCCACCAGCTCGAAAGTAAACACCAGAAATTCTAAGGTCACTTGCGACTGTTATAATATCGTCTAATATTAACATCATCACCAACGTCCAGCTACTCAGAAAAGATACTTACCACTTCTGAAAGACCTTTACTGATCTTTGTGATCTGTGATGAGTTATTTATCATTAACTGATTACATTACAGTGATGTGTCTGTATATCTTCTACCTCAGATCCAGTGGAGGCTCCAGTCCGGACTCATCAGCTAAGCAACGACACCTGCACCATCACTCTCATCTGTAGAGGTCATGACTACTGTATCAACTTCAGCTGTTGCAAGGAAACCTGTGAGGAGAAGGAAGTGACATCAGGTGGAGGCATCACCCTTTCCCTGTCTGTCAGTGGCAGCACCATCATTTGTAACCATAGCAACCCAGTCAGCTGGAAGACGGATGTTTTGGAGATGAGAAGACTTAAACAACTCTGTGCTGATGAAGGTGAAGGTGTGAACACAGATACACACAGACACAAACACTGCCTCTAAAATCACCTAAAAGATCCAGACCTGTGTCTTTGTTTGTACATCAAGCTATTCCAAGCAATAACATGGGTGCCTAGTGGGGGAGATTAAATGAGTTGGGTATTTGATTATATCACAGCAAATCATAGTTTTGCTTATAACGTTATGAATTGTAAACTCAATTTCAAGAGTTTCAGAATGAAAACTTTACATTAAACTGTGGTTAACTGGTTAGTAACACATTCCAGTGTGTGAGGAATTCAGTAAGAAACAAAGCTTGCTCTCAATGCACTGATTTTGTGGACATCCCTCTTCTCTCTGGACATATCCTGTTGAAATGCTGACTGCACGCATCACACAGGACAAACAGCATGTGTTGCTACACACCTAAATAAACGAAGCAACATGATCATCTCTTATTGTACAGTGAACACATCATATGTGAAAGAAAGAACATGCATTCATTGAAACATTCATAGGTTTTAAAGAAAGAACAAAAGCTGTGCAGTAATAACAAGTGCAGTAACACAGAGGTGAGTAAACATTGCATATTTATTTGAGCTGTCTGTCCCAACTTTTTTGAAACATGTTGCTTACATTTAAAATTGGCACATTTTTCAAAAAAACAATAAAATATCTCAGTTTCAACATTTGATATGTTGTCTTTGTACTATTTTGTAATTACGTATAGGGTTTAAAGGATATGCCTGTCACTGCATTCTATTTTAATTTACATTTTACCCAGTGTCCCAACTTTTTGGGAAACGGGGTTGTGCAGTGTTTGGTCAGAACAAATAATGGTAATCTTAGTAAATGGTAATCTCAGCTGCTGAATCATGAGTCTTTTCTTCTGTGTTGTAGAGAGACTCAGCATCTTCCTCCTGATTACATTAGCCGTATAATTTGAAAGTTTTAAGTGAACAGGGAATCGACTGAAATATGAAACAAGTTAGTTCTTTTCTATTTGTTAATAATATTTAATCCAACAGTGGGTTTTGTTGTGTGTGTTTCAGGTTCAGTGTCTCCCTCTGCTGGTGTATCTGTGTGTTTGCTGAAGGCTGTGCTGTATTCTATCAGTCTGACCCTCATGCTGTCTGCAGTCATCACCGTCCACATCAGAGAAAGACTGACCAAATCATCTTAAAGACATGGATGGTGTTACACAGTTTATTATAGCTGTTACAGTTACATAATACTCTATTATATCATCATTGATTATAATCTACTCTACTATATAGCTGTACCCAACAGGCTCTCATCACTTACTGTTTTTCTAAGCTGTAGTGCACAGACCTTTAGCATCACTGTTATAGCTTCTCAGACAAAATGAAAATATTAATGTATAAAATTAGATAAATATATAAAGTGTATATATACAGCTAACCACAGAGGAAAAAGAAACAGGAACTGACAGACATTAAAAATAATTTTTAATGTCAGGCGTGTCATTAAAACATAACATGAAGACACAGTTCATTGAACTGAATGATCTTTAAACATAAACTGTTGTTACCAGTCATAATGTGTTCAGTGTTGAGAATGAACTTCTGCATATCATAGCATCAGCGCATTAGTAAAACTCTCTGAGGCAGTGAGGAGGTTTTTCAAAACTCCCTCCTTTATTGTAAAATGACCATCAGCACATCAGTAAACCTCTCGGAGGCAGTGAGGGGGTCTTTCATAACTTCCTCCTTCATTGTTAAAGAGGAAGTTTCTCACAATCTCTGCAATGGCGTTGTTGCTACAGCTGATCTTCGTTCCCTCCACTCTGATCTCAATCACAGGTAAACAATTCTCTGAACTTCATCACTATAGAGGTCATCTATGATAATGTATCGTGTTTAAGTCTCTCTGTCAGGTACAGAGTGTAAGTGATTATTGCAAGTGTGCATTGTCTGGTGACCTGAATAGAGTGATCTGAATTTATGCTAAAACATTTTAAATTGTACAACACATTGTAAGACATCATTAGACATCGGTTAATGCCACTGCTGAGCTGAACAAAAAATGAAGCAAGTTTTATATTTCATACTTTAACAAGACCTTGTGAGACGCTTCTGGATAAAAAAAGCAAAAGAAGCTTTACTAGTCAGTTTGTGATCCAAAGTCAATGTCAAAAAAGTCATGTCAGCTCCAAAAAAGACAAGATACAAAAACAGATAAACATAACAAAAAACGATCAGGCACACAAATGTAAAAGGGAACAAAAACATAGAAGTAAAGTCAGAACCGGAACAGTATAGAAACACACAGAAAAGAACCCTCAGTAGCTTTTAAGAGAAGCAAAACCTTGCAAAAGCAATACCTCACAAAGACTTAAACTAAAGCCCAGGCTTAAAAAAACTATCTAACATAGATCATATGACACAGAGAACAGGGGAGTAGAATCAGTAATCCAGTGAAACAGGTCTCTGGTAGGTGGTTTGTGGTGACGTCATGGTCATGTGTTCATTCAGAGGGTTTAAGGAAATGTCCAACAGAGAGTCAGGGCTGGACTCTACACAAGGAAAGCTGACCTGATTAACCAAATTAATTCAAAATGCAATCCCTATTTATAAACTATTAATCTAACCTCTTAAAAGTTTAATTCTAAACTGCTACAACCAAAGAATAGCCATTTTGCATTGAAGTCCCATTATTACATTAATAGGTAATAAGCCTGGGATTTTAAGGCATTAAATATTCAGACCATTATATTCAGACACAATTCTATTTCATTATAAATTTTATTTTATATTTTATATTTTATTCATTATGAAAATGGAAAACAATAGAGTGTTATAAGGTCTTTCCCTGTAAGTTTATTTTTGGCTGCAATGCAAGGTTTCTAGTTAGAAACACAACAGAAAACATTTCTGCATGTATATAAGCCCATTAATAGTTCATAACAATAATAATAATGCATTTTATTTACATAGCCGTTTTTTCCAACTTTACAAAATCCACAAACAAAACAATACCAGGCAAACAAATTAGCAAAACAGAAATTTGGAGCCGAATTCAGTCGCAGAGCAGTTGTGGCTTGCCGTTCACGCTGCATCACTCCATAGTCTACATCTGAGTAGTTCAATAAAACTTCCTTTTCTATCTGCTTTCCTTTGTTTTGCCTGATCTGTAGCTCATAGACTCAGTAAATACACTTCCTAATTATTGAGTTCAGGTGTTCAGGAAATGGGTTTAGAGTATTTTACTGTAAAAATATTTTATATGGATTCTTAAATAATGTAACAAAAAACAAATGCAAACTTCATAAAATACAAAACAGCTAAACATAATGTACTTACATTGCAACGTAACAAGAACATAACCAAATATTTTTGTCTCTCTCTATAGAGTCCAGTGATGTGTTCAGATTGGTTGGCGATTCTGTTCAACTGGACATACAGGATCCTGTACCGGAGTTTGATGGCTTATCCTGGGTTTTTAACAGATCTGAAAATGTTCTAAAACATTATTCTGAAGTTAAAAAAACTAAACAGTATCCTGGTTATGAAGGCAGAGTGGAGTTCAATGAGGAAACCTACAGTCTGACACTGAAGAACTTACAGAAGACTGATAGTGGACTGTATGAAGCAAAAGCAGTTGGTGCACAGAACAGAGTTGTTGCTGAGTACAGAGTCTCTGTGTTAGGTGAGTCTTACAGTGTGAGATACAATGGCAGGAAAAATGCATTTCTGACACAGCACTGCTACTGTCAGTCACAATCTTACATTCTTCTATCTTTTATTTAACCACTCTGCTGCTTATTATTAATAACTCTGCTGAGTTCTAAGGTCTTGTTAATTAGAAAGGACTGATCATTTTAAAATTAACTAGTGATGTTCAAAGAACATTCATAATCTGTGTTGAAGTAGTCAAATAAAGTGATTCATTACTTCATTACCAATTATTTCTCTCAGACTGTAATAGGATTACTTTACTCATTACTTCCTGTTAAAAGTAATCTCACTACTCATTAGTATAATTTGACATTACTCTTAAAACCCCATATAGATGGAAAAGTACAAGGGACAATGCAGCAGCCCTTTCAGTACCTTTTAGAGATTTAGAAATTAGAGTTTACAAAGAATCAGCCAATCACAGTGAAAATAATAATAATAATAATAATAATAATAATAATAATATCTAGTAATGCTAGATTAAAATGATGAAAAAATGCAGTTTGATAACTTAAAATTTGAAATCAACCAGTAGAAAGAGTTCCAATACAAGCGTCTCAAAATAACATATTTATGAATACAAAGTAAAGCTGAGCAGTTTACAAGGGAAACTCTAGTCAAGTGATGTTTTAAGTGAGGTTGTTGCTCTCCTTCAGCTGAGGACAGCACTGCTCATTTTCACAATCAAGATTGCACCGTAAGCTGTCGCAGGTCCTTGCTAGAAAAAAAAAGCGCAGATCAGACCAGCAGCATGAATTCCATGCTGGTTTTCCAGCAGAGGCAGAACATGTACAGACAAAATGTACTTTTTAAATGCAGCGCAGGGACGTGAGAAGTGAGAGTGCTGACTTTGTGGCAGCATTAACTGTTTGTTAATGCTGTTTTTCATTGCCACAACCTGGCGTAATATACTTTCTGCACTTAATCATCTAACATCATAATGTTTTTTGTTTATTTATTTACTTACTTACTTATTTTAACATATATATATCTTGCTTGCCATGACACAGACAGGGATAATCTGGGATATTTTTAATTAAAATGTAAAATCACATAAAATATTTCCCCACAACTCTGTTAGCAGATGAACTAGCACACTGTTGGCTCTCTGTGTGAAATGCTTTGACTCTGTGTTGAGCTGCTAGTGAGCAATGAGTGGTTAAAGGGGAGGGGTGAGAACCCCCTCCCATGAAAACAATTCATGCCATTGCATAAAGATGGCTGTGCCAAGACAAAACAAGCAGCACAACTGCAGCTTTCTTCATATCAGACAATTGACAAATAAAATATAGCATTTAAACACAGTAAAAACACTTTTTAAATGTTGGTTTTCTTGCTTACCTTTAAAGATGAAAATAAGGTTCCCTTCCATTTTGTGAAGTGAACACATTACCATGAAAAATAGGGAGTAGCTTTATTGAAGACAAAAATGCAGAGTCTCTAAAGGATCTCCAAAACAGGCAGAAATTACATTTTATGGTTCCCATGAAAAGGGGTTAATTAAACTTTTTGACTATTTAGTCTTTCTTTCGTATTGTATGTTATGTTTGCAGCTATTATAAGCATCATTTGGTTACTGAAGTGCTGCAATATTATTATTATTGTTATTATTATTATTATTGTTGTTGTTGTTGTTGTTGTTGTTGTTGTTGTTGTTGTTGTTGTTGTTAAGTAATCATGTTTGAGTCCAGGCCTCTAAGACAGTTTATAGGATTTCACGATGTCCTGAGACAAACAGATACTGAAGTCACTAATTCATAATTATCACTCCAACTGATTTACTGTTGTCTGGTTTTCAGTGTGATTACCTGCACTGCACTGATCTGTATGTATGTGTACCTCAGATCCAGTGGAGGCTCCAGTCCTGACTCACCAGCTAAGCAGAGACACCTGTAACATCACTCTCACCTGTAGAGGTCATGACCTCTCTATCAGCTCCAGCTGCTATAAAGAAACCTGCGAAGAGGAGGAAGTGACATCACCAGGAGGCGTCACCCTTTCCCTGTCTGTCAGTGGCAGCACCATCATCTGTAACCATAGCAACCCAGTCAGCTGGAAGACGGATGTTTTGGAGATGAGAAAACTTAAGCGACTCTGTGCTGATGAAGGTGAAGGTGTGAACACAGATACATACAGACACAAACACTGCCTCTAAAATCACCTAAAAGATTCAGACCCGTTTGTTTGTTTATTTATTTTCATTAAGCTATTAAGCGGTAGCCTGAATATGTTTCTTCATGGGAGCCTACCCAATTATTATTAATCATATTTTATGTTGTTGATTGCTATTTTTAGAGTCATCGCTTTGAGATCTCCAGTATTATGTTAAAGCAATAAGCCGTATGTTACTGCATTTTTATTAGACTGAAGGGTGTTCTTAGGCATGATGCAAAGCAGAGCATGTAAAACCCCCTTCCACTGTGATAAAATTACAATAATGCACAGCCTTGGGTGGCTTATTGCTTTCAATGAATCAGCAGCCAATGTAAAATATGATAATAATAATAATAATAATAATAATAATAATAAGAAGAAGAAGAAGAAGAAGAATAGTGTATAGTAGTAAGTTCAATTTATATAGCGCCTTTCTCAAACCAAAGGATGTTTTACAAAAACATTTCCAACAGCTGGCGAGGGGGGATTACAATGACCACAATATAGAGTCACTTAGCTAGCCTGAAAAGAGTCCTTAGCTGCAGCGGAAAGTGTCACTTCATAACTACAGTGTGTCCCACAGGCAGCCAGCCTTGGAAGCCTCAAAGGCCGAAAATATCCTTAGCCACTGGGGGCATTTTCCTGCAGCCAAACACCACCAATCCAGGATCAATTACACAACTTTCAGAAAATAATTTAAGTTATTATTAATAATTATTAACAGAAACAAGGATTCTGCTGAAAGAGAAGAATGTTCGGTTTGGTCAGATTCTTACTGAAGATGTTATTTCTTTTCTATTTGGTCATCATATTTAATCCAACAGTGGGTTTTGTTGTGTGTGTTTCAGGTTCAGTGTCTCCCTCTGCTGGTGTATCTGTGTGTTTCCTGAAGACTGTGCTGTATTCTATCACTCTGACTCTCATGCTGTCTGCAGTCATCACCGTCCACATCAGAGAAAGACTGACCAAATCATCTTAAAGACATGGATGGTGTTGTAGTTATATGATTCTTTGTTATGTGATCTTATTACAGTCTACTCCACTGTATTGCTGTATTGCTGTACCTAACAGGCTGTTATCACTTGCTGTGTTTTTGAAAGCTGTAGTGTACAGACTTTTAGCATCACTGTTGTAGAACAAAATCTTGTACCTCCAAAATGACTGGAAGAGAGGAGACGGAAAAAACAGTTTACATTTAATGTAACTAAGTAGGACCAGACTTTTTTCCCCCCCAAGTAATTTGGGGGCGTTTCATTTGGTCGCTTCATCATGAAATTGACACACAATGTAAAGGGCAACAGATTTTCAAATATCCAAAAGTTCAAATGGATTTGTACATACTGTTTATGCATATGATTATAAACATCACTAAAGACAGTGATGCCCCACAGCAGTATTTTTAGTGAAGTGTTAAAATTGACTTTTGGGTGGGCTTAAATGTATGAGCAACCTAATATTGAAGTGCTAGCATTATTACTGTAGTTCATGCATTTTTTTTTCCAAATTTTAAAAGATTGTTTCTAAAAACAGTATCACTTGTATTAAAGCGGAACAGAACTGTCCATGTATGGACACCATGCATGAAAGCATTTCCACAGCTTTTTTGTTTTTCAGTAAAGTATTTTGAAATACATTTAATGCTATATATGAAAGGCATATGATGTTTTTTCCAGTTAAGCCATTTTAGACAGAGAAGCTAATGAAGAGAAACTCAACTAACCACAGAGGAAAACTAACAGGAACTAATAGATATTAAAAATAATTTTGATGTCAGACGTGTCATTAAAACATAACATATTTCAGTTAATTAGTTGAATGATCATTGCAGGTTATTAATTCTATAAAAATACACTCTGCTACCACTTTAAAAACTACTGCTAATAGTTATATTGTGCTCAGTGTTCACTGAACACATTAAACTGAAGGTTCTTTTTGTATGTATGCCTTAAATAAAACTGCATTAAATTATGTTTTTAGTGTAGAATATTCTGTCACCTTTTTCTCATAATGCCTACATGAACATCAGCACATTAGTAAACCTCTCAGAGGCAGTGAGGAGGACTTTCAGAACCTCCTCCTTCACTCATAAAGATGAAGTATCTCAGAGTCTCTGTAATGGCGATGTTGCTATAGCTGATCTTTGTTCTCTCCACTGTGATCTCAGTCACAGGTAAACAATTCTCTGCACTATTCTTCAGCACTATAGAGGTTAAAGTGTATGATAATGTATTAGTTCAAGCTGTGGTCCCACAGTTAAAAAAAATATTTAACAAAACAATAAGTATTCATATCTATTCTAACCTGTTTACATGTATTATGTTTAAATCTAGTTAAACCTAAGACATTAATTGAGATAGTAATAAGCAAAATATATATAAAACCATCATTAGTAATGATAATGTATCATTATTGACTCGATCTGTTAAATAAAGTGTGTAAGTGATTATTGGTTTAATCCTCCATAGTGTCATAATCTACACTAAGAGAGCTGATCTCACTAAACATAGTAAAAATAAAAGCACATGATTATTTTTAACAGAATAAACCTACAATCCAGCTCTGAGACACATTTCATTTGATTTGTCACTTTGTAAAATTGTTTGAACAACAAAATGTATTAAACTAGACTACATGCTATTTAATGTCATGTATGTGTTATTTGATGGTTTTGTTTACTGGGTTTAGTCCTGCTCTGTTGTTCACCTACTGAGGTTATATCTGCTCAAGACTAAACACACATTTACAATTGACTAGTTTAAGCTTTTAAACTAGCACTAAATGTAGTCAAATATTTATGGTTTTATTAGCGTTACTGTACATTATCACTCCTCACAATTCACAACTTCTGCTAATTTAGTGCTTTTTTGGTGAGTTCAACATTGAAAAAAAAATATTAAATATAAAATAGAGAATGTGCCAGAACTTTCAGAGAAATCACATTTTGTTTAATTTTTTCCTCAATATGTTCAGATCAGCAAATGAACAGTAGCTGTGTATTCAAACGTGCAGAAGTGTGTTCTCTGTAGAGGACGTGTAACTTTTACAAAATATCGTTTGAAGAAGGGCACCCAAACTTTTGCATGCAACTGTAAATATGACACCAGTTGAAGCTTTTTTTTTTTTGCAGCATCAGCAGCAGCAGGAATATCTAGAATTTAATGTATTTTCATTCAAATGTGTTTGAATAATTATTTTCTTATATGTTTAAAATGAAACAGATCTTTCTTCATACTTGTAAATACATACTTTTTGTTCATGTTTCAAAAAAAGACATTATGCGTGTAAAGTAAAGTGGATATTTACACTTGAATTATATTAAATAACAAAAACAAAAAGTGTCCTCACTCAGTATACTAACATACAATACAGAGGCCTTACGAATTAGTCTTTAAGATGCCACACCAGATCATGATAAAGCCATCACAGTATAACAAAACATTTCTTATATTTTCTAATCTTATCTAATTTAATCTCTCTACAGTGTCCAGTGATTTGTTCAGGTTGGTTGGTGATTTTGTTGAGCTGGCCATACAGGATCCTGTACAGAAGTTTGAGGACTTGTTCTGGGTTTTTAACAGAACTAATAATGTTCTAAAATATTATACCGAAATTAAAAACAACTTAACAGCATCCTGCTTATGAAGGCAGAGTGGAGTTCAATGAGGAAACCTACAGTCTGACACTGAAGAACTTACAGAAGACTGATAGTGGACTGTATGAAGCAAAAGCAGCTGGTGATGAGGTCAGAGCTGTTGCTCAGTACAGAGTCTCTGTGTTGGGTAAGTCTCATAGAAAACCAGTCAGTGAGAGGAAACATGCAGTCCTGACACAACACTGCTGTTATTAAGACGCTGTAATTTTATCTATTCTTTGTTTATTCTTGTGCAATATTGAGCTTTTCTGAAGGCTAAAAACATTGTTTTTTTTTTAAAAAAAAACTTGTTTCTGTCATTGACAACAAACCTTATAAAGTGGTGCTAAAGAGATACACTCTAAAAAGTGATTAATGTGTTAAATAAGAACACACTTGTGATATCCGTTTTAACACTTTGTGTCACATTGTTTTCTGTGTTAAAACTAACACAAAATGTCATCTCTAAGCAGGCAGAGAAAAATTAACACATTTTGTGCTAAAGCTAACTCAAAATGTGCCGTCTCCAACTGAACACTCTGCTGTGTCTAGTTAGAGACAGAATGCGTTGTTTTGTAACACATCTGTTTTTCAAGCGTAACGTGGTCACATTTCACAATTTTTAAAACTTCTCTCATTACTGCCTTCCTTCCTCCTGCCTCTCATTTTGTTTTCTGTTTCTTCATCATCTGAGCTGTCCTCATCCTCACTCTTACATATTTCACTTAACTCAGTCATTTTCTCCTCTGTTACACTCTCTCCCCCTCGTTTTGACGGTCACTTTCCTTTTGGTCATTAGAGTCTGAACACTGAAGAGTTGAGTCAACATGAGCTCTTTTATTTATTTATTTTTTTCTGTTCAGTGCTGCTGATTTGTGATGAACTGTTTCTCACTAGTGCACATGAGTGCTGTTGCATGACAGTCTGGTTTCTTCCTTACGCAGCCACTAAACCTCAAGTTGGCTCAGCAAACACGAAGTTATTCTGTCATTTACATCTCTACTTATATCAATTTTTCACTATATGTCTGTTGAGGGTAGTTTTGAAGTTTTATTAGTATTATCTGTATATTCTTAGGCATATCTCTGAGAGGGTGCTAGGGGTTCCTGAACCTCCCATAAAAACGAAGGGATCCCCTATAAGTCTGACAAAATTGAATGTGGGGGGGCCCTGTGTTATTTCCTTGATTAAAATGTGAATTTTCTGACAAAATGAATACTCTCACATAAAGTGACTGTCTTCTTTTATACATTTTTATTGTGTTCATCATTAGACTCCTCCCCCTGTATCAACTATAAACTCACCCAGCCTCAATTCATAATGTAACTATACAATCTAGACGCTGAGCCATGTCACTGTTATAAAACTAGAGAATGCAAACTGCTGAGAAACAGAGAAAAAAGTGGGCCATTGTTCCTGCATGCCGAGTCTTTTGGCTGTTTTATAAAAGCAAAAAGCCACTGGAGGCCCTGTGTTAATGTACTTTTATCACAAGGAAGGGTGTTTTCTTTGGCATGATGCGAAGTGGAGTGCCTAAAACTCCCTTCACACATGCACAGCCTCTCTTGGTTTATTGCTTTACTAACCAATAATATCACGTTTGATCTCTCCCTCACCTCCTTCCATCTGTTATCAATTGAAATGCCCAGCTTGCTTAGAGACCCTCCCTGATACTGTGTTTCATACAGAAAGTCACAGTACAGAAGGAAATTCATGATTCATGTTGGCATTCAAGTCTTTGCCAAAAAGAGGTCAGTACACTCTCAAAAAACCACATGTAGGGCATTATTTTTAAAAACATCTGTGTGTTCCCTTACAAGTGGCACATTCTGTGCTACACAACTAGTGTACAATCTTATTTAACCTGAAAACATTACAGTCTTTTTGGGAGTCGACACTTCAGTTCCTCACTTCTTATGTCTTACAGAACTTACAAATTAGTTTCTTTGTAATGACTGAATAATCCATAGCAGTCACTCGGTACAGAGTAGTTACACAGTAGATACAAAAGAGTAAAACAGCTGTTACATAGTAGTAAAATATTAATTACATAGTTTAACTTAATTAGATAAAAGGCCTGCAGTTTAGTGACTAATACAGTCAGTGTAAGGAGACATAGATATGAATTATGCATTAAATTATGGATTAAAAACCTCTGACAAGTATTATTAGTGAAATCAATAGTCTTATATGTCACCTCTTGATCAGGCTTTTCATCAGGGCTCTCACCAAGATTTCTGCCACAATTTGAACTCTTTTATAAATGCACACAATGTAGAAAACAAATCAAATTCTTTTTAATTGAACTGACCATTTTTTAAGTTGTATTTGCATTGAAAGAATGGAGGTATTCCAAGTGTTAAACCAACCAAAGTCAAGTAATATAAAAAGAGAAAAAATTGTGTTTTTTGAGTCTCGTGTGATTTCCACCTGCTATCACAAGACACATACCAAAATAAATCTGTTGCACTTAAAGTAGGATATATCCCATGTTACTCAACTGTTTTGAGTTAGAGAAATATTTTTGATGATTTCTTGTTTTCAAAGATTTTATTGGTTCATGGCTCCATCTGTTTGTAAATGTTCCCCTTGTTTTATTCACCATCTCTGTGTTGTAATTTCTACTAGGCTAACTTCCCTTGGGTGTATACTTGTAAAGGAACATTGAGATATTAATATAGATAAACTTAATAAAAAAGTATGTTCACTTACCAAGGCAGTTTGAAATGCTGAAAGAAATTGAACAGACATGCTTGCTGCAAATGCTCTCCAGTGTACAACACACTCTTAATACTGCATCCATGTTTTTCCACTCTGTAGGCAACTTCACACACCACCACTGGACAAGCTATTGGAGCTCATTTGTACGTCCTCCCAAACAGCTAAACACAAACATGTTGATCTGAAGATAAATGCATTAAAAATTGTGCATTTACTTTTAAAAAAAAAGTGTTTTTTTTAAAAAAGTGATGAAATAAAACCTCAACTCATAATTATGGATTTTTTTCCTCTCAAACACTTCTCTGAAGAGATTAAAGTATGCTCAGTTAAAGTAAGTCATTAAGCCTAAAACTGATTGTACAACATAGCATTGTAAGGAGCTGTTTTTGCCAATGAACACATATTTGGCATGATTAAAAGGATTTTTGATTTGTCTTCCATGGTTTGAATGTAAACAAAGTCATTCTGAGTGATTTGATGTAAAATGGTGCATTGTACAGAAACTTACTCAATTTCTTTTCAGTGTTGAAAAGAAAAAAACAAAAAAAAAAACAAAAACAGGGGTCACAGCGTCTTCAAAACAACTATAACCATTTTATTTACTGCCCTAAAAGAGTAGTGAATATGTAAATATTGATGACTGTAAAATATTAGTATATCTGAAAAATATGTTTTCCTTGGGGACTATTTTGCCTTAACACTCTGCATGTAATTCTCCAACATCAGTACATTTAACTCCAAAACCTTAAGTCAAAATTATCATTAAACATTTCCAAAGTATTTGAAATCATTTTATATAATATCTTGGAATGAAGAAGCTTTTAGAGGCAACTGGAAGGAGGATTTTTTTGGAGATGGAAAAACTTAAACGACCCTGTGCTGATGAAGATGTGTACACAGATACATACAGATTTTGCATGTTTGATTTGAACCCCTGATTACTGTCACAACTATTATGAACAATTCTGACTCAGAAAGTTTCATTAGCACAGTGCATTTCCCATCAAATCACACTGAATTACTTTATTTACATCTCAACCATTTAATGACCATTGAATTGACTTAATTTACATCTTAACCATCAGTGGAATTTAGAAGCGTTATTAAAACTAGGTTGATGAAAGACTTTTTTGTATAATTGGCATTTTGATTTTAGCTACAGTGTTCTAGATGCAGTTTAAGCCCTGAACCCACCAGCTCAAATTTAAACACTGAATAGGACAGTTGATATTATTTTTCTCTACTCATTTGTTTCTGAGATTCAATATCAACACCATCACCAACGTCTAGATGGATCTCAGCTCCCTCTGAAAGGCTTTTAATGATCTCTGTGATCTGTGATGAGTGATTTATCACTGACTGACTGTCAGCATTACAGTGATGTGTCTGTACATCTTCTACCTCAGATCCAGTGGAGGCTCCAGTCCTGACTCACCAGCTAAGCAGAGACACCTGTAACATCACTCTCACCTGTAGAGGTCATGACCGCTCTATCAGCTCCAGCTGTTACAAAGAAACCTGTGAGGAGAAGGAAGTGACATCACCTGGAGGTATCAGCCATTCCCTGTCTGTCAGTGGCAGCACCATCATCTGTAACCATAGCAACCCAGTCAGCTGGAAGACGGATGTTTTGGAGATGAGAAAACTTAAACGACTCTGTGCTGATGAAGATCAAGGTGTGAACACAGATACACACAGACACTGTTACCAAAATCAAAAGATCCAGATCAGTTTTTGCACGTTTCTTTTTTTGTTTATTTGTTTTATGTTGTTTTTTTTTCCCACAATCATACTATTCAAAGCACTAATCTGAATGTATTTCTGCATGGGTGCTGTCACGCATTTGCCAGTATCACAGCAAGATATGGACTCCAACACCCACAATCCTCAAGGGGATCACATGACTTCTGACCATACATCGCGCTCCTATCAGCGCTCTCGCTCTCCGGAGTATTTACTCTTTGCACCTGTGTTTTAGATCACATGATCAGTACAGCATAGCTTATAAGCCTTTGTGAGGCTTTAGTGAGGATCAGTATGAGGTATTGATTCTTTACGAACCTACTGAGCGTCTCTTCTGATCTATTGTCTATTGTGTATTTGACCTTTGTTTCTCGTTCTCGACTCTGCCTTTTGCCTTACCCCATTTGGATACTGTTGCTAGTTTTTGTGCTGTTCTGTGTTTTTGACCTTTTTGGACTGTTTTTTGACCTGCCCTTTTGTCTTACCCCTTTGGTTTAGTTCACACGGTGATCTGATCATCGTTGTGTTTTGTGGCTGCTTTTTGGTTTTGACACACGCTTGGTTTTTGACTACGATTTTGGTTAACTCCATTAAACTGCCTTTCGCCCTTTTACACCGCGAGCGTCTGGATTCTTTTGAATTGTCACAGGTGCCCAGTGGGGGAGATGAAAGAATTATGCAAAGAATTATATTTGATTATGACACAGCAAATCATAGTGTTGAATCTAGCATTATGAATTACAAAAAGTCATGTATTAATAGCTTAGTAAGATTATTAAAACTGTAAAACATGATCACCTTTCTGCAAAGCACTCTGAGTTACCACCAATATGAAAGACATATTTTTTTTTTTATTAGGTGTAGGAAAAATGCAGTTCAGAACACAGCCCAATTAAAATATATTTTGTTGGTAATCTCAGCTGCTAAATCATGATCTCCATCTAGAGTGACAGATGTTTTAGGGGAGGTATAAACATAGATATATAGATATAAATGTACAACCCCATTTCCAAAAAACGTTGGGACACTCTGCAGAATGTAAATAAAAACAGAATGTAATGATATCTAAATCATGTAAACCATATTTTTAAAGGAAAATACCATAAAGACAACATAAAAGGTTGAAACTGAGAAATTTCATGCCCATTTTGAATTTGATGCCAGTGACATGTTCCAAGAAAGTTGGGACATGTTTGCCACTAAGTGTTTGGGAACTGAGCAGACACTGCTGTAGTTTTGAAAGTGAAATGTTTTCCCATTCTTGTTTGATACAGGATTTCAGCTGCTCAACAGTTCGAGGTCTCCCTTGTTTTGTTTTGCATTTCATAATGCGCCAAATGTTTTCAGTAGTGACAGGTCTGGACTGCAGGCAGGTCAGTTTAGCACCCAGACTCTTAACATGGAGCAATGCTGCTGTAATACATGCAGAATGTGGTTTGACATTATTTCAGCAAGACAATCAAGGCCTTCCCTGAAAAAGACGTTGTCTAGATGGCAGCACATGTTGTATTTATTGTTCAGTATTAATGGTGCCTTCACAGATGCCCATATCACCCATGCCATATGCACTCATGCACCCCTATACCATCATGAATACTGGCTTTTGAACTGTGTACTGATAACAAGCTGAGTGGTCTTTAGCCCGGAGGACACACCATCCATGATTTCAAATGTTAATTTGTCAAACCACAGGACACTTTTCCACTTCCCCTCAGTCCATTTGAAATGAGCTCAGGCCCAGAGAAGGTGGTAGCATTTCTGGATCCTGTTTACATACGGTTTCTTCTTTGCATTTTAGAGTTTTATTGTGACGCACCCCTCAGGCTCAGAGGGACTCCATTTCCCAGAATCTCAGGGGGGGTCACATGATTCTCAGCCCTCCATCTTGCTCCAAACACCACTCTCTGTCGCCTGAGTACTAACTGGTTACACCTGTTCTGGTAATATTAGCTCAGTATAAAGCCCGGGCTTTTAGTCTAGTCCAGTGTGAGGTATTGCTTCTTGTTCAAGAGCTACTGAGGGTTTTTTCTTCTGTCTATTGTGATTTTTCCGGTTTTGACTCTGTTTGCTGTTTTGACTTATGCCTTTTTGCCTTTGCCCTTTGGACTTTGTTTGCCTTATGTTTTTGTCTTTTGACTCTGCTGGATTTGACCTTTGCTTGTTTTTTGACCACGTTTTTGGATTACAATTTGAACATTAAAGTCATTTAACCATGAGCGTCTGAGTTATTCTGCCTTGTTACATTTATCTTGCATTTTTGGATGCAGTGATGAACTGTGTTCACAGGCAGTGGTTTTCCTGAGCTCATGCAGTGATTTCCACTAGAGAATCATGTCTGTTTTTAATGCAGTGCCTCCTGAGGGCCCAAAGATCACGGCCAGCAAATACTCTTGTCCCTTGCATACAGAGATTTCTCCAGATTCTCTGAATCTTCTAAATGTTATGTTCCGTAGATGATGAAATGCAAAAGTTCTTTGCTATTTTATGTTGAAAAAAAGTTACTCTTGAATTATTATTATTTGCTCATCCAGTCTTTCACAGAGTGGTGAACCCCTCCTCACCTTTTCTTCTGAAAGACTCAGCCTCTCTGAGATGCTCTTTTTATACCCAATCATGTTTCTGACCTGTTGCCAATCAACCACTAGGTGTTCTTTTAGCATTACACAACTTTACCAGTCATTTGTTGCCCCAGTCCCAACTTTTTTGGAACATGTTGCTGGCATCGAATTCAAAATGGGCAAATATTTTTCAAAAAACAATAGAATTTCTCAGTTTCAACATTTGATACATTGTCTTTGTACTATTTTCAATGAAACATAGGGTTCAAATGATTTGCACATCACAACTTTTTTGGAAATGGGGTTGTATTAAAATTTTCACTAAATGCCACACAGCCATTAACACAGCCATTTTTCCTTCAAATAAAAGCCAGCAGTGCATGTGCTCCATTAGCTCAGTTGTTAACGTGCCTATGTATTTACAGGTGTATGCAAAAGTTTTAACACCCCCAGTATGGTAACATTTTCTGTTGATTTTCTAAGGTAAAATAAGCTACAGAGAAAACACTTCTTGTACTGCACACTTACTACTTATTCACTTAATTTAACAAATTGGAAGAAATAAAAACAAACTGTAGCCTGGGCAAAGCTGTTTTTTTATTTTACTACAGTTTAATTATATTACAATTTAAATTTTATTGTTGCTGTCCAATAAAAAGAGACACAAATGTCCTTTTTTATTCTAATTTTCTGAGCAAAGCAGCTTTCCTTTACATTGTGTAAAATTTCTATGATGAATGGACGGATACAAACGCTTTAAAAGTACTTGGAATAAAATCTCTTATATTACATTAAAATTAGAGAACGTGTTTGCCTTCTTCTGTAAAGTCACCCTTTGAGATACTTTTTTTAACAGCCATGTAATATGTGTAATAATAGAGTGATGATGATGATGATGATGATGATGATATGTTAAAATCAGCAAATAAATAGAAATTGTGCACTAACATTTGTAGAAAAATGCCATTTTTAAAGTGTGTTCTCTGTAGAGGATGTGTTCACTTATTTTCACTAAGAAAATCAACAAAGCATCGAATTTCACCAGGGGTGTTCAAACTTCTGCATATGACTGGATTACACTTCCAGTTTTTTTAAAAGGTAGGGGCTTTTATTTTAAAATCGACTGAAATGTGACATTTTAAGTGAACAGTGTAGAGAACAGACTGCTAGGTATTTCCTATATTTTTGTTCATCATATTATAGACAACAACCGCGACCCTATCTGGACTAAGCGGTTAACGATGATGATGATGATGATGATGATGATATTATAGACAACAGTGGGTTTTGTTGTGTGTTTCAGGTACAGTGCCTCCCTCTGCTGGTGTATCTGTGTGTTTACTGAAGATTGTGCTATGTTCCATTATTCTGACCCTCATGCTGTCTGCAGTCATCACCGTCCACATCAAAGAAAGACTGACCAAATCATCTTAAAGACATGGATGGTGTTACACAGTTTATTAAAGCTGTGGATGTGTTTTTGTAAGTGTAGCCTAAGGGCTCAGCATATAGTGTATCTTGAAGGCATCCATTCTCAGACAGCAAGGGGATAGGGGGCCACTGGTGGTTAAGCAGAGTATTATAAAATTTCACTATTTATTGCTCATTTTTGACTCACAGCCCAAAGAATTATTTATTTTCCCTTCATTTCTTTTTGTTATACTTTGTAAATTAGTTTAGTGAATAATTTTACAGCTATATCATAAATAAAGCCAGTTATACAGCTGTAACCAACAACACATTATCAGCAACAACATTTTCAAAACATATCATTTTGTATTAAGCCTAGTCATTTTTTTTCCTGCAAGTAGTTTGTTTTCCATAATAAAAGACTGTATGCATTTAATATCTGTTTGAGGAGGTCAAAATCTAGTCTAGACACATTGTTGTCTGAGAGCAAGAAGAGGGCACAGAGCCATTTGAGTGCGAGGTGAAGAGATATATAGTGGATTGGTTGTGTCTCTCACATCTGTTTTACCACCTGAGGGTGGAGCCTCCGCTCTCCATGCAGGGGGTTCCCCCTAGAAAGGAGATCTGCCCTCCTAGAGATCCTTAAATCAACACAAAAGATTCCTTTTCTTTTCTTTCTTTCCTTTTTTTTCCCCCACAAAAAAAGATAACAGAGACTAAAGACAGACTCAAGAGTAGAGCTTTTCTTTTCCCCTTTTTATATATTTACGCTGGTGAATCCTTCAAGAGAGGAAAACACTCAGAAGTCAAGACTAAAAGACTTTTTATTAAATACTGGCTGAGTCAGGGCAGCATGTCAGCAAGAACTCAAGACTAAGCAGAAAGCAGCATGTGAGCACCCCTTAAATAAGGTGTCCACAGCTGTCACCACTCAGCCTTAATTAGCCCTTCCTGCTCCCCGGCTCCTCCTAGTGGCCGGAGGAGTCCCTGCAGGCTACCTGAATGTTACACAACTGCAGTTGCACTGTCCCTCTGAACCAGGACATCATGACTGCAGAGGAGGGGGAGAAAGTGTTTTAAAGCTGGAATAATGCAGGGTATTAACCTTGTTAATTTCTTAAAATTGTTACTTATTACTGTATATACAATATGTATGTAAATAAAAAAATGAACTAAAGATAAAAAATATAAACTCTGTCCTATAATATCAATATAAACATAACTAAAATCTTTACACTATAAGGATATTTACAGGTTTTGCACATGGAATACTGTACAAGACATGCTGCACATGAGGTGTGATTATATTTCACATGGGAATGGTGATGAATTCAAAGTTAATTTCTGTAGGCATGTAATGTCTAACAGGGGTGGGGGGGGGGTTCTACTGGGAGCAGTGCTGGTTGTACAGTCTAACAGCAGCATGACTTCAAGACATGTGCAATGCACTTATGCACTTCAAAAACTGTGCTAACAAAACAGCATAAGAGGGCCATTCAAGAAGACCTAGAACTCCACTTTGCACATGTTCAGAGGTGAAGTGGTTGGTATAGCGTAGTGGGTAACACCCCTGCCTTCTACGCTGTAGACTGGGGTTCAATCCCCTGCCTGGGTAAGCACCCTACTCTATACCAATAAGGGTCCTTGGGCAAGACTCCTAACACTACCTTTGTCTACCTGTGTAAACTGATCAAATTGTAAGTCGCTCTGGATAAGAGCGTCTGCCAAACGCCGTAAATGTAAGCTGAAAGGAGAGAGGAGCAGAAGTGTGCCTTGAACATGTATGTAGGAGAACATGGGAAGTTTACATGTCCAACCACAGAACAATGGGATATCATCTTGAATTTTGAGCAAGACACTGGGCCCTATGAAGGAAGTGACTCCTGATATGAGCAAGGCAGAGGCCTTGGTCACCTGCATCATCCCAAGCATTGCAGTGCTGAAGATGCTGTTGGTCCCACTTCTGCAGGGATCAGAACATTCCAGGAGACAGAGTTGCAGAGTTTGGAAAAAAGATTTTCCAAAATGTTTGAGATCAAATGTTTGATGCTGGCAACACTGCTGGACTCTAGATACAAGGCCCATGTCATTGCAGCAGAGAATATACCTGAATAAGGGAAAACAATGGCTAAAATAGGAACAAGCCACTGCCTCTAGGTCTGAACAACAAGAAACCACAACTGGAGACCAAGGATTGAATCCTGCACAAATAAGGACGGAGGAAGAGAAACCCTCTGGTTTTGTTGACCAGACGTATGCAAACATTCTTGGGGCTCACAGAATAAGGACAAAACCAGTGACAAACTAGCTCAGCAAGGAACAGGGAGCAGTGATCCAGAAGGGGTTTGTGACAAACCTACAGAATAATCTTTGATTTGGAGCTACAGTGTCATATTAATTTATCTTAAAAAAATGTGTCGGTTCCCAATGTTTGCCTATAAGAGTTGATGAATATCATTCTCACTTCTCATCATGGTTTGGTTGTTGCATTAGCAGGAAGACTGTCAGCACGCTGGAGATGAATGAGGGTAAGACAGTGACACACGGATTTAAGTAGTGGAAGCAAATGAACGCACCTCCTTTTGAGCATGAAAGTAGGATTAGATTAACGCAGTATAAACAGTTCTTTAAATCTGAAGGTGGCACAATCATCAACCAGCTCACTTAGGAATAAACACCAGCATATTAATTTTAACAAGTTATAATGCTCATTATTGCAATGTGTGCAAAGCGAGAGACATGGGTTTATATAGTTTTATTTGTTTTTGACTAGCAAGAATGTCCAACTGCAGTTTTCTCTCTGTTTTTGTAGCCTATGTCTGTCTGTGAGATTGAGATTTACCCCACCCACAAATTTGTCATGCTCATTTAAAACAGCAGTACTGGAATGAGAATGTCTCTGGCGACTGCAGAGGAGCAAAGCAACTGTGTTGGAGTGAGAAACTGTAATGAAAGCTGTGTGTTGCTGCATTTGTACAGTACTGGAGCTCATACAGGGGTTAGCAGCTTGGTCTTGCCAAGTCTTCTATATATTGTGGCGTCTGCCACTTGCTCCCCGTTTCAACAGGGGCTTTAGCGGCATGGTATGCAAAGCTGCGCCCACACTTGCCGCCACCCCCCACCCCCCTCCATTTAAAGGACATTTCTTGCTGTTGTTATTGTTGTTGTTAACGGTGTTTATTAGCTTAAGATGTGTTCATGTGTTGCTTAACATAACTGTGTTTTATTGTGTTCTGCTGTGAGCGTGGTTGTAATGGTCAGCTGATGTTTTATGGCTAGAAATGACCTTCCTCACTGTTTTCCCTGCAGTTGTTTTGAAGTTGTTTTCATCGGAATATATATATATATTCCGATAAGTCTAAGTGTAGTTTTTAGGTGACTACAATAAAACGGAAGTATGAATAGTGATACCAATGTGTGTGTGTGTGTGTGTGTGTGTGTGTGTGTGTGTGTGCGTGCGTGCTTGGACGTCTGGATGTCATGGAAGATTCTCGAGTGAGGAGAAAAAGCAGGAAGAAAAGGAAAAGGAAATGAGAGACAGTGTAAATGACCATTCATGCAGAGTTACTACTGCGTCATCTTGTGGCTGCAGGACGAGAGCGGGTGTGGCGGTCCCGCAGCGCGAGGACGCTGGATAGCCTGGAGTTTTTCACTTTCACTTTCAAATTCTCTCAGTTTACTGTTGCTTAATTGGAGAGTGAAGCTCTCAGAGTCACAGTTTCTCTGTGTTCGCTTCTGTGACTGTTCTTCTCCACTGAAGAGCGTCTCTGGTGTTTTATGGTGAGGAGCTGGGTGGGCGCTTTTCTGCTGCTTGCATTTGCGTAACATCTTAGTTTAAGAGAAAAAGCTAAACACTTCGTCAAACTTGCACGCAGGCGTGGGGGGTGTGGTGGGAAAGGGTGCTTCCAGCTGTGCTTTATCAGCTTCAGCATGACAGTATAATGACAAGCTGTTTACAGTAAGTATATTCTGTATAATGACTTTATATTATTTACTGTCTTGTTTATGTTTCTTCATTTGTTTTCTGCTCCTTAGTTTAGAAACTCCCTCACATGATGGCGATGGCAGCGCAGATGATCTTTGTTTTCTTCAGTTTGGTCTCGATCACAGGTAAAAAAAAATTACTGCCTATCACATTATAGAGCTTCAACTGTATTACATCCAGTGATCATCTTAACCAGTAATTAGTCGTTATTTGGGAAAGTAACCATTCATTTATGAAGTGTTGAACAGCTGGTCTCTGAACATTGTAGCACCTTGGAAGTGTCCCAGCATTCCTTGCTGTTTGGCTAGTTCTGTCATCTACAGATTCTGTCACTTTAGTTTTTCTTTGCTAGTTTGTTTTAATCTTATTCTTAACCCGAAAGTACGAGTGAATGTAATGTTATGCACTTGTTATTCCAACCATGATGGTGTTTTGTGTTGTGGTTTACTGGTTCATGAAGAAACCAGTTTCACACTGAAACAGAGACTGGATTACTGCCAGATTTGCAGGCATTAAACCGTTTAATGCTGTCATGATTAATAGTATGATCGTACTGTTGGCTTCATTGGGACCCTGGATAATAACACACTTTGACTCAAAAGTAAATAGCTTAAACTATTAGACAATGTTGGGGAAAAACACAATTATATTTTATTATAAATTTTATTTTATATTTTATTCATTATGAAAATTGAAAACAATAGAGTGTTATAAGGTCTTTCCCTGTAAGTTTATTTTTGGCTCCAATGCAAGGTTTTCTAGGTAGAAACACAACATTTCTGCATGTATATAAGCCCATTAATAGTTCATAACAATAATAATGCATTTTATTTACATAGCCGCTTTTTTCAACTTTACAAAATCCACAAACAAAACAATACCAGGCAAACAAATTAGCAAAACAGAAATTTGGAGCTGAATTCAGTCGCAGAGCAGTTGTGGCTTGCCGTTCACGCTGTATCACTCTATAGTCTACATCTGAGTAGTTCAATAAAACTTCCTTTTCTATCTGCTTTCCTTTGTTTTGCCTGATCTGTAGCTCATAGACTCAGTAAATACACTTCCTAATTATTGAGTTCAGGTGTTCAGGAAATGGGTTTAGAGTATTTTACTGTAAAAATATTTTATATGGATTCTTAAATAATGTAACAAAAAACAAATGCAAACTTCATAAAATACAAAACAGCTAAACATAATGTACTTACATTACAACGTAACAAGAACATAACCAAATATTTTTGTCTCTCTCTATAGAGTCCAGTGATGTGTTCAGATTGGTTGGCGATTCTGTTCAACTGAACATACAGGATCCTGTACCGGAGTTTGATGACTTATTCTGGGTTTTTAACAGAACTGAAAATGTTCTAAAATATTATTCTGTTAAAAAAACTAAACAGTATCCTGCTTATGAAGGCAGAGTGGAGTTCAATGAGGAAACCTACAGTCTGACACTGAAGAACTTACAGAAGACTGATAGTGGACTGTATGAAGCAAAAGCAGTTGGTGCACAGTACAGAGTTGTTGCTGAGTACAGAGTCTCTGTGTTAGGTGAGTCTTACAGTTTGAGATACAATGGCAGGAAAAATGCATTTCTGACACAGCACTGCTACTGTCAGTCACAATCTTACATTCTTCTATCTTTTATTTAACCACTCTGCTGCTTATTATTAATAACTCTGCTGAGTTCTAAGGTCTTGTTAATTAGAAAGGACTGATCATTTTAAAATTAACTAGTGATGTTCAAAGAACATTCATATTGAGTTCCAATACAAGCGTCTCAAAATAACATATTTATAAATACAAAGTAAAGCTGAGCAGTTTACAAGGGAAACTCTAGTCAAGTGATGTTTTAAGTGAGGTTGTTGCTCTCCTTTAGCTGAGGACAGCACTGCTCATTTTCACAATCAAGATTGCACCGTAAGCTGTCGCAGGTCCTTGCTAGAAAAAAAAGCGCAGATCAGACCAGCAGCATGAATTCCATGCTGGTTTTTCCAGCAGAGGCAGAACATGTACAGACAAAATGTACTTTTTAAATGCAGTGCAGGGACGTGAGAAGTGAGAGTGCTGACGTTGTGGCAGCATTAACTGTTTGTTAATGCTATTTTTCCATTCGAGCACAAACTGGCGTAATATACTTTCTGCACTTAAAAATCATCTAACATCATAATGTTTTTTGTTTATTTATTTACTTACTTACTTATTTTAACATATATATATCCTGCTTGCCATGACACAGACAGGCATAATCTGGGATATTTTTAATTAAAATGTAAAATCACATAAAATATTTCCCCACAACTCTGTTAGCAGATGAACTAGCACACTGTTGGCTCTCTGTGTGAAATGCTGTGACTCTGGGTTGAGCTGCTAGTGAGCAATGAGTGGTTAAAGGGGAGGGGTGAGAACCCCCTCCCATGAAAACAATTCATGCCATTGCATAAAGATGGCTGTGCCAAGACAAAACCAGCAGCACAACTGCAGCTTTCTTCATATCAAAAAATTGACAAATAAAATATAGCATTTAAACACAGTAAAAACACTTTTTAAATGTTGGTTTTCTTGCTTACCTTTAAAGATGAAAATAAGGTTCCCTTCCATTTTGTGAAGTGAACACATTACCATGAAAAATAGGGAGTAGCTTTATTGAAGACAAAAATGCAGAGTCTCTAAAGGATCTCCAAAACAGGCAGAAATTACATTTTATGGTTCCCGTGAAAATGGGGTTAATTAAACTTTTCGGCTATTTAGTCTTTCTTTCGTATTGTATGTTATGTTTGCAGCTATTATAAGCATCATTGGTTTACTGAAGTGCTGCAATATTATTATTATTATTATTATTATTATTATTATTATTATTGTTGTTGTTGTTGTTGTTAAGTAATCATGTTTGAGTCCAGGCCTCTAAGACAGTTTATAGGACTTCACGACGTCCTGAGACAAACAGATACTGAAGTCACTAATTCATAATAATCTCTCAAACTGATTTACTGTTGTCTGGCTTTCAGACCTGCACTGCACTGATCTGTATGTATGTGTACCTCAGATCCAGTGGAGGCTCCAGTCCTGACTTACCACCAGTTAAGCAACGGCACCTGTATCATCACTCTCACCTGTAGAGGTCATGACCTCTCTATCAGCTCCAGCTGCTATAATGAAACCTGCGAGGAGGAGGAAGTGACATTACCTGCAGGCGTCAACCTTTCCCTGTTTGTCAACAGCAGCACCATCATCTGTAACCATAGCAACCCAGTCAGCTGGAAGAAGGTTGTTTTGGAGATGGGAGAACTTAAACGACTCTGTGGTGATAACGGTACACACACACACACACACACACACACACACACATTCTCAAACACAAACACATTCTGTTATTTAAACACATGAACTGTTAATTAATAACAATATTTGAATCAAATTTGATCTTAGCTCCTTTCTGCTCTATTTTATTTTATTTTATTTCACTATTTCATTGCAGCTATTTTATGTGATGTTAGTTCTTTTACTTTTCTATTTTATTTTTTTCATTATTTCATAGAACAACTTTAAGAGATTTAGATTTTTTATGGCTTATTTTCTTAGTTGTTTTGTTTTTATTTCTAATAAAATAAAAAAAACAAACTTTCTGATTTGGTTTTTGTTTTAGTTGATAAATTTCATTTGAATATTTTTTTTTCAATCCCTGTTTAATTCGCTCAGCTACACTGTAAATAAGGGTCAACCTCAATGTATTTCCAAATAAAGGTTGATTGATTGATCTTTTTCCCCCATTAGGAAGTAAACGTGAAGAAACCCGTGGCCCAGACTCAGGTTTAACAGTGCCTGTCGTGGTTGGCGTAGTGGTTTTCATCATTCTTATTGCTGCCTTCATCGTCATATATCACTACCGGAAGAAATCAAGAGGTATTGACTTTTTGTTTCCAGTGCATGTTCAGTGTGAGTGTAAACAATCATCATTATCCTTCTTCACAATTTTATGTCAGAAAAAGAAAAAAAATTGCATGTCAAAGCAGCTGTTACTGTTAGCTGGTTAGTTAACACAGGCATGTACAGAAAACTGATAAAATGAAAACTATCAATCGAGAGTCAGTCGGGGGTGGTGGGGGGCGGTCTCCTTTTTAGGCACCCAAGAAACCATCTTCTGTTTTGCAAAGTATGTCATTCCATTTGACTATATGATGTGTTGCTGGTGTTTGGATGTTTCATGAAATTACACAAAGTTGAGATGCTTGCAACTGTTGCGGCTGAGTTGCAAGTATAATGCAGGATGCTTTAGTTTCGTGTAGGTTTCAAGTAAATAAAGTTCCATGAAAGTTTCACAGTGTAAAGGCAGCCTAAGGCATCTGAATTCTGCACCAATAGACAACCTTCTAACTGTTCATTTGCAACAAACAACTGTTTAGTGTGAATGTAAACTATACGCCTGTCTTTTTAGCTCTGAATTTATCCTAAGCAGCCATTTCATTCACTGTGGTAGGGAAAGTCTGTGGTTGTTTGTACCAAATTTCTCAAACCTTTATGTAAAGTATTCATATTTGCCTTTTACAAATAACATCAGTGTAGAAATCTACTGCTTGCTGACAAAACAGGCAAGTCTGTGTCAAATACAGTTTGACAGTTTACAGTTTAAGTTCTGTTGTTGCAACCTGCCAAACTTCAGGTGTAGATTTTAACAGTAGGTGGAATATAATATAATCTATTCATAAGAACATTTTTGCTTCCCTTTATTGTTTTAAAAATAAATGCAGAAAACAAATAGGGAAAAAAAACTGAATTTGTGTTGAACTTCTTAGTCCCTCCCAAGGGTTTCCAAACTTTTATAGCTCGCAACCCATACAACCGACTGCAAATTTTAATAAGTTGCTTAATTGAATTAACTTTTAGTAAATATTACATTTTTACTCATGAATAATGAATTTTCAATCGTAAAAATGTCATTTTCACATGTATAAAGTAAATTCCTTTGTAAAAGTCTTTTTAAATTGAATGAAAAATATGATTAAAAGCTAAAACCGCATAAAATATAACAACACTAAATATAATTAGAATCTCAAAATTTACTACAATCCCCCTTCACTTATTTAGATTACAAGCTAAATCTACTTTCCACACACTGAAGGGGGATTTGCCAAGCATTGTATGTAATGCAAGAAGCATTTTAAGTACAGTCACAGATGTGTGAGAGGAAAGAATGTTTTCCTCTGTTAAACCTAAATTTGCATGCCTTATGGTATAAGTTCATGGCAATCTGAATTCCTGCCGGTGTGCTCATATAACAGCAGTTAAAAGTTGTGCCATGATCCTCTGTCCAAACAGATCTAAATGACCTTTTAAATAGATTGCTTATTTAGCTGAGTGGATGTATAAGCATAATTGAAGATGACTTGTATCAGTACCGTCACATGTAAATGATATAAAAGTGTGGCAGCACCTCACAACACACAAGTGGTTAAACATGCCAGTAATTCTCATTTATGAAGGAGCAAATCTGTTATTGCCACACTATTTGCTCTCACTATTTGCACTATTTGCGTCACAGTAAATCTGCTGGAGCCCACTGTCTCTAAAGACACCTGGATTTTATTATAATGGTATATATCTGGCTCTTCATGTGTTGGGCCTGTTCATTATTCTTTAGGCCCAGTATGTTTTTTGTTTTTAAGGATAAGAGGACTGGTTGGAATTATTTATTTCCCAGAAGCTTCAGGTTTGCACGTAGTCCATTTCAGAAGACCAGCAGACAAAGATAAATAAGATGTATCTGTAGTCGTAAAACACAGAAACACAGATATTATGTAGCAGAATAAAACAGTTATTGTGCAAGTGGATTATCTTATATCTAATCCCCTCAGAAATATCTCCTGTAAAATGAATAACTTGTGCTTATTGAAAGTATTGCAATGCACTGTGTTTAATTCTGTTTCTTTTCTCTGGGTGTTTTGTTTCTAGCAGTATCTGAGCTCAGGACTGGCTTTCTCTCTAACCTATTTGTAACTAGCAAAGATACTTTCTCTAGATAGACAAAGTACTTTTTGTAAGTCACGCTGCATAAGAGCGTCTGCTAAATGCTGTAAATGTAAATGTAAATGCTTAATGGCTGTTTTGACCAGAAACTAAATAAATGAAGAGGGGTCTCTGACTTTTGCACAGTGCTGTATATGCATTATCCTTAAAACTGAAAATGTAAGAAAAGTACATATTTTTGTGAATACAGTTCTGCTCTAATGGAAAGCTCTATAAGGTTATTTGCCAACTCTTTTATGTCAAATTGGTTTACATTTTGACTTTGATTTATTGCTATAGTCCTTTTAAGGATTTCATTTGACCATTTTTGATTAAACAATGTCTGTAACTTATAACAGTAAGTAACAATAGTTATAAAGTTATAAATTAACAATACTATTTATTCTGAGCCAGTCCTTTAATTTTGCAGTACAGAACCTACATATGTAGTTGCTTGGAATCATACTTGGTTATTGCAAATACTACTTTTTATTCATCATCAGTCATAACTTTGCTTGAAAATATTCAGCAGCAATCTACCTCAGAGGAGCCCAGCATGAATAACAGCTATGGATCAGTTCCAGATCAGGTAAGGAGAACTAAAAGCCCATTCATTCAATTAAAGAGCGTTTAGAGTTTAGAAGCTTCAGTGTTGTTATCCATACAAGAGTTGTACATTTGTTGGTTGAGAAAACCTGCAGACATGTTTTATGAAATGATAATTCTCTGATCTCATTATTGAACTGTGAACTCTCTGAATGTTAATTAGTTGTACTTGTTTTGTGTCCTTTTAAAACCATTTATTCTGCAGTATCACAACCCAGCAAAGCTGTGAATCAAGCCAAATTGGATGAAGCTGCATCAGATGTGAGAAATGAAAGCTGGCACACAGTTGGCTAAGAAGATTGCCAGGGATTTCACGGCCATCTCATGGTAGTCCACAAAAGTACAACAGGCCCTTCTGTAATTGGGTGGGAAAAATGCTGAAGACAGCCAGTCTATGAGTCTTAGGTGATGAATACAGAGCACAGGAGCTTTTTTTTCAGGTATTTTGGGGGCGTTTTTTGTTTGGATTTCTGTTAATTAACCCTTATTTTTCTAATTTCTAAATGCAATTCTCTTTGCAAAAATGTTAGTTTTGTATCACAGCATACTCTCATGATAAATGTGAAGTTTGGATGCATTTGGAGGCATTTTTTTATTATTCTCACCACGATGGTGTTTTGTGTTCAGGTTTACCAGTTCAGTCTATCACCAGGAATGCTAACAAAATGACTAACGTGCATTGAGCTATTATGCATCATTCTAGTTTTCTTTAAGTAATATTTTTAATACTGCACAAAACAGTTCACTTAGCATAATGGAATTGTTTTAATTGATGCTAATACTTTACACAAGGATGAATATTTTATAAAAGTTAGCCTAATTCTATGGTAAATACTACAAGCTTAATGGAAAGCTTTTACATTTATTGGGCTAATTTTCATGTGCATCACTGAAAATTAGAAAGTAACTAACTCATATAGAAAGTTATTTAAACTTGAATCTGTTCTTTAACTTTACTTATTTTTTCAATGCAATCAGTCAGTAAACTACTTTAAGTTTACAGTGTAGACAGTGTGGTGCTGATAAGCAAAGAGGAAGGCGTGTCCTGATGTTAAATCCGGACCCTCTTGAGAAAGCAGCAAACTGTGGTTTAACTGAGACCCGCAATTTTTGGTGCACCACAGTTCATTTGTTCATGCAGACCTGAGTACGGGTGGAGTGTTAACACCTGTTTAACTTAAGAAAAAATTCTATTGGTCCACACAAAACAAAGCAGATCCTGATGAACCGAGACAGCTGTGGTTATAGCGCCCCCTTCATTTGCACCCCTGTAAAATTTCTGGTGCTGGCCTTGATTACAAGGTTTATATACACAGAGACACAATGTACTGCCACAAAACAGGTGCTCTTACCACTTTCCTTACTTCAGCACTTTCACAGAGATGAAAAAGAGATCTGGTCTGGAGTCCACTTGCATGGGCCGAGATGGTCCCCTAATCACTATACCCTGCACTGGAAAATCTGGATCACTATATGGAACACTATGAAATAGAACAGAATTCCTGATGGTGGTAAATGGTTTTGGACACTATGACATACAGGTTTGCTCATTACTGCACACATGAGAAGAACTGACTTACATCTGTAACAGGTCTGAATAGAGGCCTGTGGAGATGCTGCCCTCATAGCTGGACTCGCTAATCCTACTCAGAGAAGTTGCACGAGAATCTTGAAACCAAACAATGCAGTGCATTATGTGTGTCCTCTGCTAGGGTGCATTGGTTGTGCACTACAAATTACAGTGCATTATGGGATTGTTTGAGTGCAGTAAATCTTCTGCACTATATTTTCGGGCACCACTACAAAATGGTGAAACCCCACAATAACACGCTATATAGTGAATAGGGACACAGTTTCAGACACAATTCTGGATTCCAGACTCCGAACAATACTGGGATTGATGTTTACCGTTTCTGTGCTACTCTGGTCTGAATACAGGCTGGTTCCTCCAACTGCCATCCCCCTCTGGATCAGCTCAAGCCCAGTTATGGTCTTTCTTTTTTTAACACTACTGCTTTTAAAATGTTGAATACTTTTAAGTAAAATACATGAATTTTCATTCAGTCATTTAATCTGATGGCAATCCAAATCTCTGCTCTGATTCTCTGCTCTGTTAAGGCTAATAAGCCTTTGTGTGGAGATGCATGTTTTTTTGTTTTTTCTTAACTTGGAGTGTGACAATATCCAACTGTATTTTTTACAAGGGCTGTATCTTTTTTTTTTTAATGTACACTAACATGAACGATGCTCTTTGAGTCAGAATCACTTGTGAAGTTCAGTCTTCTTTTGTTAACAAGAGCTTAGATCTCAACAGACTTACTGTACACACGGTTAAATAAAGGGTTGAGAAAACAATGCAGATTCAGGACTGTGTTTTTCCATCCACTGACTGTCATTCTATCATACCTAGCAAACACAGAGAGTCTATACTCTGCAACAACTATGAATTTATCATTAGATAGCTTCATACTGTACACTATCAATCATCTGAGTTCTTCAGTGTCAAACTGTAGGTTTCCTTATTGAGCTCTACCCTGTCAATGTAAATGGGATTCTTTTTACTTTGGTAAAGGATCCTGTGTATCCAGTGTCAAACTTCAGGAAAGGATCCTGTGTATCCAGAAAAAAACAAGGATATTAAATTAAAGTTCTTTCATTATGCTGTGATAACTTATCTGTAAAACAAATTACATAATTAAAATTTATTTAAATAATTAGGTAATTATGTTTGCTCCATTAAAGTTAATAATTGAGAAAGACATTTATGCTCAAAATAAAAAGACAACCACCAAAACTATGATAATCTCTCTCCAGGTAAGGAGAGAGGACCTGCTCCAGTATAGGTATCTCAGGGTCTTGTTCAAGTGTGATGGGAAGAAGGATTGTGAGATCAGCCACAGGCTGGGCAGGCAGCAGCAGTAATGCGGTCACTCTACTGGACTGTATTGGTGAAGAGGGAGCTGAGCTCTCTGTTTACCAGTCCATCTACATCCCCACCCTCACCTATACTTCGGCTTTGGGTAATGACTGAAAGAAAGAGATTGTGGTGCAAATGAGCTTTCTTCACATGGTGGTGGGCTACATTCTACCTGACAGGGTGAGGAGCTCAGTTATCCAGGAGGAGCTCAAAGTAGAGCTGCTACTCCTCCACATTGAGAGGAGCCAGTCGAGGTGGTTCAGGCATCTGATTAGGATGCCCCCTGGCTGCCTCCCGTTGGAGGTTTACCAGGCATGGCCGAATTGGACGAGACCCTGAAGTCGTCCCAGGACCCACTGGAGGGGTTACATCTCTAAGTTGGTCTGGGAGTGGCCCACAATCCCCCACAATGAGCTGGAGGAGGTTGCGGGGGGACAGCCTCTCTGGGCTTTTTTGCTTCCCCTATTGCAACCACAACCCTAGTTGGATGAAGTGGTTAAGGAGGAGGATGATGATGATAATTATGATAATGATCATGATGATGATCGGCAGCTGTGTTAGCTTGATATTTCCATCTGTCATATGCAGTATTATGGTGCCTTCAAATCCTACTCGGAAGTTCGTACTTATGACTTTCAGAGGTCGTTCAAGTGTTTTGGTTGGAAACAAGATTGATGTGCTGGGAGTAGTACAGTTTTGTTTAGTTTTGCTTTTGCATTTATTTTGCATTACTGCACCAATATGAGGAGCAGAGGATGCTTGAGATTAATAATGTTTTATCCTGTTTGAAGCATCACATAATGTGTTTACACTATATGGCTTTTCACAAGATTTTAGAGTGTGTCTGTGGGAATTTATGCCCATTAGGACAAGGAAGCTTTGGTGGGGTCAGGCACTGATGTTGGATGAGAAGGCCTGGCTTGCAACTGACATTCCAATTCTTCCCAAGATGTGGTTGAGGTCAGGACTCTGTACAGGCCAGGAACACAGGAAGGTGTTTTAAGTTGGGGTGCTGAAATTTTAAGTCGTATATGCGTGATGTGAACGGTGATGGCATGCAAAATCACAGCAAGCATGCGCTCAATCAATCAGCTCAAGGCTTACAGAGCAGCAGGAACGGAGCAATTTGCATAGCTCCGAAGTGATTTGGAATGCAGTGGATGAGATTTTCAGGTAAGTTTGGAAAACCACTCATGTTTGGGCTGTTAAAACCACAGATTACGTAAACTCAACCAAAAACAAACGAGACTTTCTTAGAGAGTTAATGTGGAGTTAACACAACAAAGCTTTCTTCATTTCCTTTTACTGCACAGATGAATGTATAAATAGCTAACTTTAGCTTAAGTTCTTCATGTAGAAAAAGGAAAATATGTTGTTTCTGTCGCTCTCTTTCCAGCTTGCTCACTGGCAATAATCTGATTACTGCACATATTACTGGACATATTATGAAAAGAACCCATTAATTGGAAAAGGCAGTTATGCGTGGAACAGCCAAATGTAAAAGAGAAAGAGAATCACCAGAAACAAGATGGATGAACACAATCAGAGATACCAGGAACAAGCCATTAAAGGGGAATTCCACCAATTTTTGAAAATTTCTGCCTTATTTGGTCATTGATATGTCAACAAAATCATTCACAGTGGTTTGATGTGAGATGCTCTGCCAACTCAGGTTTCTTTACAGTGGTGCTGATAGGAACCAGGCGTCACAATGTCTACAACACAAATATAGCCATTTTATCTACCATCCAAAACCTCCAGGCAACCTACACCTGTTCTCTGAGTTTAATATGTGATGTTGATGATAATAAATTTGTGGTAAGTTAAAAAAAAGTTTGCATGTACCTGTATGTAGGTCTCCACCATGAATAGAGTTTAAAAATACATTTTTATACAAAACTTTGTAACACTTTAATTTAAGAGGTCCTTTTTTAGGTTAAATAAACACCCAACAGACTCTCAGTAACATTTCAACAACATATCAAAGATGTAGCAACAGTGAAAACATTCAGTGGATTATTGAGAGACTTTTAATTAACTTTGAGAATAAAATTTATTTATAATCTGCTGAATTCAGTTTTTCCACTTTATTTGGAGTGTCCAACTGTCCAGCTGTAGATGTTAATCTGAGAGCTCACTGAACATGTAACATGTTTAATACAGACCATGTTAACACCCTCAACAAGTTGCTATAGACATGCTGCTCACACCATTCTGTAAATGGAGTTTAACTGGATTAGGTTTTGGTTAAAGTCAGGGTTGGTCTTAGATTTTGGG
The DNA here is from genome assembly GCF_904425465.1 of Colossoma macropomum. Lineage (NCBI taxonomy): Eukaryota > Metazoa > Chordata > Actinopteri > Characiformes > Serrasalmidae > Colossoma > Colossoma macropomum. The sequence goes on from NW_023494807.1 coordinate 24,278,066, forward strand.
TTGAGGTTAAGTGTAGGGTTAGAGGTAGGGCCAGGATTAGGATTATGGCCAAGGTGGGGGTTTAAATAAAGTTTTGGGATAGGTTAAAGTCAGAAGACAATATATTCATATATTGAATATATTCATACAAATATATTCAAGAAAGGCTATCCAGAGAACGCACTACCATCTACCATGCTCCTTGCCAGGGGTTGGAATCAAAAACTCTGATTGTTAGAAATTTTCTGTGTAACCAGTTTACATTGAGCAATGACATTTTTCTCTGAGGGGACTTTTATTTTAAAAGTATTCTATATTTTGCCATATTGCCCACCCCTAATTCTAAAACCTGACTACATACACCTCATAGACATAGACTCCAAGACATAAGGGTGAACGCAGCATTGTGCTACTAGATATTTGATAATCTAGTGAAGGAAAATAAACCCAGAACTGAGAAAATAACACAAACAGCTTCATTCTGTCACTGTCAGTCATTGTTTACATTAAGCTTGAACAGATTGTGAACAAGGTCTGAAAAATAACTGAATAATCTCACCCATCAGTGCAACAAATATCGAGAAAATAATTTCAAAAATGAAGTTTAATGTCTCACCCAGCTCATGACGTATTTCAGCCCCTTCGGACTCTTACTCAGCAAAATAAGCAGGTGAAGTTTCCCCTCAGCCAATTCCCAACTGCACTTCACTGTTTGCTGCTTACTGTTATTTTCAGTTTGCATAAACAAAACAGGTTTCAGTCATTATTATTATCTGCCATGAACAGATAAAAAATCGTTTTATACAAAAACTTCAATCATCTATCTCTAAATTATTGTATAACAAACCATTAGTCATGGCATTAAGTATCTGTAATCATTTCATGTAATAGCATTCTGTGATGTAGCTTTTAGAGGCATTATGCTTTTCATACACCTGGTCCTTACTACCATCACTATGTATGATTCTGACTCAGCAAGTTTTTCGAGAACAGAGCCTTTTAGATCAAACCACTCTGAATCACTGGTACATCTTGACAATTTAATTAAGCAAAAATTTTTAAAAATTCTCCTTTAAGCCCTGAAGTAAAACCCTGTACATGACGCCAAGAAAAATGTAAACAAGGCACGTCTAATGTAATAATCTCATTCTAATCAGAAAAATAAACCCTCAACCCTTAACCATGTACAAGCTTAGACTACTTCAAAAAGACATTAGAAAAGTAAAAAAAAAAACAAAAAAAAACAGTCACATACAAAAGTGTGTGCGCCCTTGGTCAAATGATGTTTTATTGCATTTCAAAGTGAAAATAAGTTAACAAATCCTCTCCAGACACTTCTACATGTTAAATGCACACATTACTGTTAGAACATAAAATAGAACATAAAATTTGAAAGTTATGACATATTTTATGTTTTTCCAGTATGTTTTCATTCTCAGCACATGTAAAAAAAAAAATGCCATATTTAAATTTACGTGAACCTTTTTTTTTCACATAGACAATCAACAAAACATGTCATTTGACCAGGGGTGTTCAAACATCTCCATTTATATCTATATATCTGCTAGATCAGTGTTTCTTAATCCTGACCCCTGCCCAACATAGCTCTATACATTCCTTGCCCAACACACTTAATCCAGTTTATTAGCTAAATAACAAGGTCGTAATAAGTTGAATCAGGTGCACTGGGACATGGAATGCATGGAAATGTGGATCTCTATATCAGCATGTGACAGTTAATATGTCAATCAATATTACAACCCTCACCTGACATATTTAAAGTATAGAAGCAATCTAAGTATGCAATAAAGTATTTTACACAGCAAATCTGATGGTGTTAATATGGGATGTTGATGACTTACTGGTGTTTCTTGACATAATGGAGACATTTATGGACAATATACATCTGACAAAATTGTAATATATGCAGGACATTTATAAATACATATATATCGTAATATATTTTTAAAAATTAACTAACAACTGGGGCATCACTGTTTGAAACGTTACGTAGCACATCAACAAAAAAACTTAATAGCAATTTTGGCCATGTTAGTGATTTCTGGGGTTAAAACATTTCACATTCTTCCTGTCAAAAATTTAGGCACACCTGACAGAACTTATGTTTTCAATAATCTTAAGGATACTTTGAGCTAAAAATATAAGCTGAAATGCTTGAATATTGTTTTTAAGACAAACAGTATATAAATAGTTGAGCTGATGCCTATATATGAATCTTTTTACAAAACAAAGCTTTAACTCCTTAAATGACCAGGGCCCACCAGTGGGCCCAAAGTTTTATTACACAGTTCTATACCCTAAGCCAGTTAGCATGGAAGTCCCTGTAGTTACTGAATAATAAGCCTTAGTATATAAAAAGCCTGGGGTAAAATTTAAAATACCTTTTCAAATGGCAATTTTCACCAGCAGCAAGCCTCTGTGTATGTAGAGCTTCTTCAGTCCTGATAGAAAAGCATGCTAGATGGCATTTCATGAAGGTGCTTTAGAGAAAAGCTCCATCAAGGCAAAAGAGGTTACTTTGAAGAATTTAAGATAAAAGATATTTTTCATTTGTTCCATTTGTTCAATTTGTCAAATCAAAATTTTATATTTTGGATTGTTTAAAGTAGCCTTTTATACATAGACATCACGGTTTAAATTCAATTAAGAAACAAATCCCAAGCTTTTAAGTGTAAGCCTTTAGATCAAAATGTGTTTATGAGATTATAAAAAATAAATTCAATAAGGTGTGTCCAAATGTATGACTAGTATACTGTTAGAGGTACAGCAAATATCTGATGAGGAACAAATAGTTTAGAAGCAACACTTAATTATAGCCACACTTTTTTTCCATAGAAACATGTACATGTACATGAACATGTAATCAAGCACACAACTAATCTTTGATAATACATTTTCCCTATTGCTGGGCTTGAATGAAATAAGTAATCCTATAGTGTCTTTAGTACCTGTTATGATTCAGAAAAGACAAAACATCTTACTTTACCTTACAGATTCCTAATTCTCTGTGAACATCTCACTTTTTGATCTGCATCCAGTAAGTAACCATTCAAATGTCAGAAAATGCAATAGAACACTGTTTAAGCTACTTGTTTTATTGTATGTCTCTTGTTCTGTCTTTTTTAATCTGTCAGTACAATATGGCTTTCTCAACACCTAGGGTGTCCAAAGCTAGGGTTGATGAACAATTACAGTCTATCAACGTAAATGAATGGGGGAGTGGGAATTTCTATCAATTGCCATAACCAGATGACAAAGACTTTGAAGACTGTCTGTCCAATGTTGACAATGAAGAATTTTTTGATGCCTATGACTCCATTGAAAGCAAATCTGACACAGACTCAGATACAGACTTCTAAGCCTCTCTGCAAAGGAGTTTGGCTTCATGGGCTGTCAAGCACAACATTACACATTGTGCGTTAAATGGTCTCTTAAAGATCCTTTCAGATTACCACCGAGAGATCCCTCACGATGCAAGGACATTACTTGGAACAGCTTGTTCAACCAAAATTAGCCACAAGGATATAGCTGGGGGTCAGTATTATCACTTAGGTGTGCTTGAATCTATTACGCATCTCTTAGAAGAACACAAAGATGTTGTGAAGGATACACACCTTCTGGACCTCCAGGTCAACATTGATGGCTTACCTTTTTTCAAGAGTTCCAGCACGCAATTTTGGCCTATTCTAGGAATTACTGAAAATCTTCCAGAACATGACCCAGTTATAATTGGTTTGTTTTGTGGGAACCAAAAACCAGGTTCACTGGATTCCTTCCTGGAAGATTTTGGACCACTGCAGCGATCATTAAAAATGGTAACAGGCTTTCCTTTAGACTACATGCACCTTGTATGCCTGGGTGTTATGTACAGGCTGCTCCTGTTGTGGCTTCGGGGTCCCTTGTCCTGTAGATTGCCTGCCTCTGCTGTTGACAGCCTTTCAAACAGCCTTGATCAAATCTGGAAAAATGTTCCAATGGAATTCTCCCGACGACCAAGAGAATTGGACAGAAGGAAAGCTACTGAGTTCCGGCAGATTTTGTTTTTGCTTCAGTTAGTCCAGAACGCTGCATCCAGAGTTCTCAGCAAAACCAGGAAATTCAACCACATTAGCCCAATTTTGTGTACCTTACATTTGTTGCCAGTTAAATTCCGCATTGAGTACAAAATTCTTCTACTGACGTATAAAGTGCTGAATGGCCTTGATCCTCAGTACCTCAGTGACCTTATTTCCTATTATCAACAGACACGCCCACTTAGATCACAAGGTGCGGGCTCATTATTAGTACCCAGAATAAATAAAGTTACATCAGGAGGAAGAGCCTTTTCATACAACGCCCCCCAGCTTTGGAATAACCTACCAGTCTGTGTTCGGGACTCAGACACAGCCTCCATCTTTAAGTCTAGGCTAAAAACTTGCCTGTTTAGTCGAGCCTTTGGTTAATTTGTTTTCCTAACTATGTCCCTCTCATCCCCTCTCCCCCCTACCCCCCCTTCCCCCTCCCCCTCTCTTTTCCCTGAGCTGAGCGGCTGCCCGTCCTAAGAGGGTCTGACGTGACTGATGCGGCCGGCGCACTGCACAGTGCTGTAAAACTGTATCCACTTATACTGTTTTGTGTCTGTCCTCTTATCCGGTGTCGACCAGAGGAGGATGGGTTCCCCTTTTGAGTCTGGTTCCTCTCAAGGTTTCTTCCTCCTGTTGAGGGAGTTTTTCCTTGCCACTGTCGCCAAGGCTTGCTCACTGGGGGCGTGGACCCGGATTCTTTGTAAAGCTGCTTTGTGACAACATCTGTTGTAAAAGGCGCTATATAAATAAATTTGACTTGACTTGACTTTTACACTGTGCCTGTTCTTTTAAACTACACCATAAATATAACAGCATACCAAAATCTTCTTGTAGGGGTGTTTATTTTTATTTGTAGTCTTTTTATAGATAGTATTTACTCAGAGACTATCTTGAGTATGCAAATGATATTTTGCTTTTATTTGCTTATACTATCACTTTCAAGAGCTCTATGGGGAAAAATTCATGTCCTACAACATACACAACCTTGTTCACTTGGCACAAGACATCAAAACACATGGCACACTTGACAATTTCAGTGCATTTAAATTTGAATCTTTCCTTCATCAGATGAAGAAGCTAATTAGAAAACCTGGTTGCCCACTCAGTCAAGTTGTCAGAAGACTGTCAGAGAGGCCCAAACAACTGAATTGAAACAGGAAAAGAATGGGATTATATAAACAGCATGTCTGTGGCCCTCTTCCCCAGTCTATCCGAGCAGCCAACCAGTACCGTGAACTGAGAACACAGAGTTTCTCTCTAAAATTAGATGAAGCCAACAGCTTTATTTACATCAACAACAAAGTCGCCAGAGTGAGAAATATTTTTTACACGGAAATGAGATTTATATTGCATCCGCCTTTTTTCTCCAACAAGAATCATTCTTTGAATACCCAGTTTCCTCAGCCACACTTGGCATCTACGTTATACACATGCTCTCAGGGGCCACTGAATTTTGCAAATTTTCGGAAGTTCAACAGAGAGCACTGTTGTGCCATACAACACGAAATTTGTTTCTATTCCAAATTTTATATAAGCAGACACTCTCTTTTTACCCCAATCATCTTTATTCATTTTTCTTCTTCATGATGATTTCAATCAGAGTTTATTTTGATGACATACTATGAGTGGCATGGTGGATCCTTGTGTGCTAGGAATGTACCTACTAGTTGAATTTTTGGATGAGGGAACCACAAGCCCGGTTTTAGCAGAGTGGTACCGTGAGGGCATATCATGGTGGCCTCCATGCATGGAAAAAAGCAAACTTCTGAAATGTATTCGAACCAACGAGGTCCTAGATGTCAACAGAGGGTGGACACAGCACCAAGCTCGGATTCTTTGGTAACACTTTGCATTAAGGGTCGCTAATCAACATTAAATATATAATAATCAACTATTAGTTTCCCATTATTTAGTTATTAGTTAACTCTTCATTAAGCATTAGCTATTACTTAGTAATTGATTGAGCACTTATCAATTAGTAATTAAGTACACTGTTAGTTGATAAGTTAGTTTGTTGTTAGTTTATGTCTTACTCATTATCTGTGTACTAACTGCTGCTTATTACACTGTTAATTAACTAATAAGTATTTTTTATTAATATAAAGGAGTAAGGTGATAACTTACTAGCACTTATGTGTTAATCCCACTAATTATCTGTTAATTAACTTTCCATCACCTCCATATTCAGTTGCTTCACTTTTCTCACTTTGGTTCTTGTTCATTAAAAATGCTTATGTTCGCATCTGACCGTAAGATGAGTGCACACAAATTCACTGACGGATTTGTTATTCATCACGTTCATCTTGGCATATCTGTACAAACTAACTCATATCTGGTAGGAGTGCATGTACATTTGGGCATAAATGCTGGATTTGTGGCTAATTAACCAAAACTATTATCAACATAATCTGTAATTGTAAAAATAAGAACAACAGTAGAAAATATCAATAATACTAATTTGTGTGCATGAGAGTCCAGTACAAAAGTGGATGTACTTAATTTACATGCACACTGATATAAACAAGTGCTGCAATTATTTCATGTTCCATTTAAAGACACATTACACTTTTGTTTCATACTACTGACTCACAAACACAGCTTCAGTCATACACTGCAATAATACAGCGTTTATTTTAGGGAATTAATTACACTAAACAATCACTCTACTATGTTAACAACGAGTGTTTTGTTTTATTTCACATTTTATTTTTTCCAGTTGTTGTCATTTTAATACTATTAAGTTTGGTCAGCAGGGGAGGAGTGCACTCACTGCTGGACATCAAACTCCACCCACGAGCACGGCCATTAGCTTTCATGCCAAACACTGCCGTTTGTATTGGCTGGCTACTGAAACATCTGCATGAATTAGTGTGTGCTTTATGTAAATGATATGTAAATGAGGTGCTGGTAGGCTGGTTTCATGCACTGAAGCTGATTTATCATTTATGCTCAAATCTCCACTTGTTTCGACATCGTACAAAATTGTTATGAATCAGACGCAGAGCAGTTCATACCTTATAAAAGGTAAAAAACGTGTTCTTTTTTTACGTAACTTTGATGATTAATGGGCCCTTTTCACAAGATTCGTGATTACTTCCGGTTTAAGCATTAGCAGGGTAAAACTCACTTCCTCTCCATATAGCTAACTACTGCAGACGCGATGATAAAATGTTTAGTAGTGAACTGTAACGCTCAAACTCTGAGCTCCAGCAGCTGTATTGTAGTTTTCCTGCACGGTTGTGACAGTGAGAGTAAGAAGTGGACGGAAGCTCTGATTTAACTGTAAACAGAGCTGAGATGCTGAATGTTGTTTTTACTGCAGTTCTGCTGCAGCTGCTTCATATCAGACAGCCTCTGTGTCTTTGTACAACATGCCAGCGATTCTGTAATCTTCTGTTTTCAAAAGAAAGAAGAGCTTTTATATGTAGCATGAATGTTATAGACTCTGTTTATATTAAGCTAGCTACGCTGGCTAGAAGCTACTGCTAACCAAACTAGCCCGGCTAACATAAAGCAGCTTTTTTTCAGATGTTTTTTTTTAAGCTAGGAGTCGTTTTTGACTGAGCAGTGAAAGGTGGATGTTTTCTGAAGTGCTGTTTCAAAAATTGCCATGAAACTATAAGAATAATGCTGTTTGGCAGATCGCTAACATAGCTAGCGTTAGAGCTAACTTAGCTTTAAAGTTTGCTGCTCATACGAAGCTGGTGCTCAAACTGCTAATGGCAGGCTAGCTAATTAGCGACTGTAGCCTGCTAGCCGACCATAAGCTAATACAGTTTAAACGAGGTCTGTAAAATAGACTTAACATATAAAAGTTTTGGTTTGCGTTTATGTCAGAAGTCGCTGCGTCCTGTAGCTAAATGCGTCACAGAACCTGCTCCACGTTAGCCGGCTGGTGGCAGCAGCTAATGAAAGCTAACTAAGTTAGCTTCCTTATTTTGGGAACACAGCTACAGTTAGAAATGGCTTCTAGCGTTGCTAACGCTAGCTAGCTACAGCTAAACAACGTAAAAACAAATTCATACTACATAGAAGAACTTTTATTTCTTTTGAAAACAAAAATCTTACAGAAATTGCTGGCATGTTGTACAACTACAGAGACACTGCTTGATGAGAGCAGCTGCAGCAGTAAGCAGGGCTACACCATACACAGAATTTCAGCTGTGTTTAAAGTTAAATCAGAGCACACTCCCTGTTCTCACTTCTTTTCATGATAGTGCACAAAAACTAACATATGTCTGTTGTAGCTCAGTATTTGAGCATTATAGTTCACTGCTAATGCTTAATCCGGATGTAATCGCGACTCTTTGTGAAAAGGGCCCATGGCCATTAGATCTTTACATTTTGACCATTAATTACTTCTTATAAACAGAAATGTGTCCTGTGGTCCGACGAATCAACATTTGAAATTCTTTTTGGAAATCATGGACACTGTGTCCTCCGGGCTAAAGACTACTCAGCTTGTTATCAGTTCAAAAACCAGTAATCATGATAGTATAGGGGTGCATTAGTGCACATGGCATGGGTGAGGTGCACATCTGTGAAGGCACCGTTCACCATGCTAAACGATATACACGTGTTTTGGCAACATATGCTGCCATCCAGACGACATCTATTTCAGGGAAGGCCTTGTTTATTTCAGCAAGACAATGTCAAACCGCATTCTACATGTATTACAACAGCATGGCTCTATCAAAAGAGTCTGGGCACTAATCTGACCTACCTGCAGTCCAGACCTGTCACCACTGATAACATTTGGCACATTATAAAATGAAAAATATGACAAAGGAGACCCCAAACTGTTGAGCAACTAAAATCCTGTATCAAACAAGAACGGGAAAACGTTTCACTTTCAAAACTACAGCAGTGTCTTCTCAGTTTCCAAATGCTTACAGAGTGTTGTTAAAAGAAGAGGTGATGAAACACAGTGGTGAACATGCCCCTGTCACAACTTTTTTTGGAATGTGTTGGCATATGGGCATATATTTTTCAAAAAACAAGTCTTTGAAGCATTTTCAATGAAATATAGGGTTTAAATGATTTGCACATCATTGAATTTTGTTTTAATTTACATTTTTCACAGCGTCCCAACTTTGTTGTACATTCTACACAAAACTCACCTCATACAAACAATACAAGTTAAACTGTGAAATGTGCAGATGTTGCTGTATATTATGTACCTGCTTTTGAAAATTTTTTTACAAATTCTTTGGACAAGGTTGTCCACAAATGGAGAACATCCTGCGAGACATCAGATCTAAATTCAGATAATGAATCCTCACGAAAACCCAGGTAATTTTATCATTTGTCACACAACATGGTTTAGTACTTTGTGAGGCTTACCATTTGATTTTTTTGTTTTATTTTTTAGACTTAAAAGGCCATTCAAAATGCCAGAACATTCTCCCAAGAAGAAACGGCCCCTCATTAGCCCTCAGAAAGAGAATCTTCCGATGAAAAAGGAAAAAAAACGCCATCCCTACCACCACCACCACCGCTGCCACCAGTCCATCAACTAAATGTTTCAAAAAACCAAAATCATGGAACTAACAGAAGCAGTAAGTTTAACGTTACACAGTATTGTTTACAATTAAAAATCCAATAAAAAAGATGAATCAGTGGGTAATCAGTGTAAAAAACAGCAAGGAGTGATTTATAAATCTACTTATATCTACTGTCTCTATTTATCAATCTAGCTGTATTTAAATGAAAACAGTACAAAGACAAAATAAGAAATGTCTCCTCTCATCAGCTTCATTGTTTCATGTAATATACCCTCATTCTGAAATTCATGCCTGCAATTGTGAAATGTTTAAAAAACACCTTAAACAGGTTATGCAGTCATGCTTGGATTACACACACACACACACACACACATACATACATATATATATATATATATATATATATATATATATATATATATATATATATATAATGTATGTATATACACACACACACATAGTGCATAATATCATCAAAATATTCAAAACATTTTATTCAAAAAATTAAAAACAGGCATGGTTATGTGATGGATATCACACATCCCCCAAACATTTATTAAGTGCTGATAAAAGGAAAGGTGATGTTACATAGTGATAAACATGTTCCTGTCCCAACTTTGTTGCAGGCATCAAATTTAGATTAAGCATGTATTTACAGAAAACAAGGAAGTTCATAAGGTAAAACATCAAATATTGTGTTTTTGTACTGTTTTCAATTCAATACAGGTCAAACAGATTCACTGCTTTACTGTCCCAATTCTTTGTAAGTGGGTTTGTAAATAATTACTACCACATTATTACCACACTGACCATTAGTGTCAGCAATGCAACCTGAAATAATATCTGGAAGGCCCATTACACAAGCGTGCACAAGTGAGTTAAAATATTTCAAGCGCCGTGCATAAAAGCACATAAAAACCAAAAAAAAATTTATATTGACAAAGTACTTACCAAATTATGCTTTCTTAGCCATGTCACAGGCTGAGTGCTTCCGTACAGATGATATCCCAGGGTACTGGCCAGATGAGCCCTCAGAAACAAGACAACAAGGTAAGGCCTCTAATGAACAACTGCGTAAATAACTCTAAAAATAAACAGGGCAAGTTAATTGAAAATCAAGAAATAAAATGAATAACACATATAATTATATACTTTTTATTTATTTATTGATACGAGTGATTCAGCATTAAATTTCTTTGTTGTAAAAAGTATATGAGCTACATTTTCTGACAGACATTTAATACTGGATTAATTTGTTCAATGAATTAATTAAAACAATAAAACAAATTAAGAGTAACAAATAATAAATATTACTGGTAAATGCCAATTTTCTTTTTTTCAGTGATGTCAAAGGTCCAGTCCTACCAGGGAAGCATTCAGGATGCTTGGCTAGATGAAACAACACAGCACAGTAAAGTTACTTTTGACTAAAATCCAGTAATAGAACCCCCCATTTACTAATTATTTATCAACATGAATAGAGGAATATGATCTTTATTTTGTTGTTCTCAAACATAAAAATATCCTAATTACACTAAATCGTCCTATATATAACCCTTACCAACACAAATAAAACGTCATCAGCACATATAGTGACTGCATACCTATTTGCTTTCAGTGATGTCACACAGCCAATTTCTCCATCAAGTCCCGCTATCAACCTACGTTAACATTACAATTAACTGAATTGTTTCTTAACAATACAGTGGTGCATTTTGCTCACTTTATAGATCTTCAGCAAGTGCTGACCATTTTTCCTTCTTCAGCTACTAAAGACAATCAAAGTGCCGGTTTGGAAAAACACCACTGTGACAATCTGTCTGCAGGACAAAGTAAGATTACAACACGCACAAATGACGGCGACTATATAATTGTGGGAATTCTCACTGATCTGTACCTACTTTTTGCACAACTTGTCAGATTTACCTTTACTTCACTGCAAACAAACTAATTTTTTAAATGCCTAATTTGTCATACTTACAAGCAGACCAATACATTTCCCCTGTTTTTAATAGCTAATGCACCTAGAATCCGTCTGTCTACATGCCGACTAGTACCAGGTCAATGCACACGTAAGTTAAAGTAGAACCTATTCTATAAAATTGTTCTTAATTGTCTTAATTAATAATCAGATAGTGACTAGTGAATTACCGTAATGTCGTTGTGTGTCTTTCCAGCAGCTGAGCTGGTCATCTTAGATATGCTGGGGGAACTGCAGGTCCAGATCCAGCATCTAACTTCAGTTGCTACCCAGAGAGTGCCTTTTTTGGGGAACAACAGCCTGGGACAGACTCCACTGGCACCAGTAAATGCAGGAGAGGATGATGGACTCCTGCTGGAAAGCATCCAGGCCTTGGGAGACATGGAAATCCACATTCAAAACTTGTGCTTCAGGCAAAGAATGGAAATCAATTTTATTTTTATCTTCCCAAATTTCCAAAACCTTGGTTTTATAAATAGGGGTGCAACAATAAACTCAGCCCACTATTCAATTCTTAAAACTGGGTTCACAATTTATTATTTCAATGATATTTTGAACAAATTCAAATTAAGAAAAATAATGACCAGCTTATAATCCATCTTACTAATGAACGATGCATTGTCATATCTCTACAATATACACTGTAGAATTTTTTTTGCATCGTGAGATCACAATGTATCAATCCACTGTTTACATCCCTAGTTATGAGCAAGTTATTTTCAAGAAAATGTGTTCAAAAAGTAAATACAAGTTTACTGCTGTACAAAGCATCTACGTTTCGAGCACTGGCATGTCAGGAAAAACTTTCTGAACTTCTGCATTGATTTAGGTAATCCAGTTGGATGCTTTCAGGTTTGAAATTTACATTTTTTGTAATGAGTTTAAATTAGGTCAGGGGTACCCAATCCTGATCCTTGAGATCTAGCACTCTGCAGCTCAAACCTAATTCTAACATACTTGATCCAGATAATCAGGGATTTTGGGGGCATCAGAACCAGAATTGGGCACCATTGGTATATAGAATATGTAAAGACTGTAAGTACAAAATATTTGTTTCATATAAAAGCACAGTCAGTATACAAAGTAGTCTGTGTAATTTAGAGTGCTAAGTAACTGTTGACAATTGGAGTGCTGAGAATGGCAATTCTTGCACCTTTTAATATGAGTGAATTTAATATGAGCGAATATATTTAAAAGGGGAAAAAATCTTGATAATCACACAACATTAACCTATGTTGGTTTCAAATAAACAAATAGCCTGCATTTCTAAATGGTAGAGCACACAAAATAATAATACCCATAGACCTCTGTACTGGTATACAGATGAGAGCATACATATATAGTGCTGCTTGAAATTTTTTGCACCTATTGCCTTATGTGAATTTCTACTCAAATGTGATCTGAAAAGAAAAATAGAACCCAATGAAACAGTGATTCAACATTAAATGTCTTTGTTGGCAAAAGTATGTGAATTTCACCTTAGGTTTTGCCATCCATTTCTAATGGATCTTTGACTTACCCATTCCAAAATGCAACATTTCTTCTGCTTCAACCATGCTTTGTAGACTAACGGGTGCTGTTAGGGTTGTTGTCTTTCTGCTGGACCTTCTGTTGAGCTTCAGGCCACAGATGGATGCCCTAACATTCTTCTGTAGAAATGTAGTCTTCATGCAGTCCAGAATTCATAGCTCCATCAAGCCGTCTCGGTGTAATTGCAGCAAAACAGCCCCAAACTATCAAACTGCCATCACTGTGTTTCACAATTGGGATAGGGTTTTTACGCTGAAATGCTGGGGTTTTGCCCCATCTGTCCACATAACATGATTTCAGGGGTCTTCAGGCTCATCCAAGTGCTTTTTAGGGAACTTTAAACAGGCAGCAATGTTCTTCCTGGAGCATAGTGGCTACCATTACATACATACTATTCTTCACTGTTCTTTGTTTGTCTGATTGTGGACTCTTGAACTTTGACATTAGCCACTGTATGAGAGCCCTGCAGATCCTTAGATGTTACTCTGGGGTTCTGTGTGATCTCCCAAAAATCTCCCCTATTCTTGGGGTCATTTTTATTTGATGACCACTACTGGTAATGGTATCTCTGATGTTGAATTCCCTCCATTTGTACGCTATCTGCCTGACAGTGGATCGGTGAAGTCCAAACTTTGTGGAACCTCTTCCAGGTTAATGAGCATTGGTAAATGTTTTTTATGGTTTTTATGAGGTCCTTAGGAATCTCATTCGACTGAGGCATGGCTTACACCAACAAATGTGTGTGGTAATGACCAGACTTTGATGGTGAAGACTCAGGCTGATATTGTTTAAATAGAGTGTGGTTGGCCACACTCACACGTGATTGTCATCGAATAACTGCTTATGTCATTTGTTTTATTGTGTTCTCTTTGTTACAACTTAAATGACAATCTGATCTCATTTTAGGTCAAACTGATAAAGAAATGCACATAATACTAAAAGGGTTCACAGACTTTCAAGGAACACTGTATATAAAGGTGTACCAGAAGAAAATGGCCAACTGATCAGGGCACTACTTTTATGTCACGCACTTTACACAAACTATATGAATTGTTGGGCATTAAATCGATTTGTACCAGTGTTTACCACCCCCAAATGGATGGACTGGTCGAACGCTTTAACCAAACCCTAAGACATATGATTTGGAAGTTCGTTTACGAGGATGCTAAGAAATTGGAATAAGTGCCTAGAACCCCTGTTGTTTGCAGTGCAAGAGGTCCCGCAGCCCTCCTTGAGGTTTTCTCCTTTTAAATTATTGTATGAGAGGAGAACCAGGGGCATCCTAGCTGTCATTAAAGAGTAATGGGAGGAAGGACTTATTCAAACTGTAAGAATGAAATTCAGTATGTTCTTGACCTGAAAGCAAAACTCCAAGCACTGGGGCACTTAACGCAGGAGAACTTGCTCCAGACACAAGAACATCAGAGACGCACCTACAACAGGGGCACTCGGCTGCGTAGGTTTTCACAGTGAGACAAAGTGCTCGTTTTACTCACCACATCGAACCCCAAATTGCTCGCCAAGTGGCAAGGACCCTTTGAGGTCACACGGCAAGTGGGAGAAGTTGACTAAGAGGTCAGATGGACAGACAGAGGTGGGGCACTTCAGGTATATCACCTCAATCTCCTTAAACCGTGGAGGGAGGCGGTCCCTGTTTCTCTGGCGATGTTGGTTCCCAAGAGAGCTGAATTGAGACTGGAGGCCCTAACCAAACTTAATCACGCTCCAGTCCCCTGTGGGGACCAGCTCTCCCCGTCCCAGAAAGCAGAGGTGGCCACGTTACAAATGGAGTTTTCCAACATGAGGCCGTACTGACCTCATAGAACACCACATTGAAACTCCTCCTGGTGTGGTTGTACGCAGCCGGTCTTATCGCTTGCCGGAGCACAAAAAAACGTGGTTCAGGATGAAATTAAGGCTATGCTTGATATGGGGGTAATCGAAGAGTCCCACAGTGATTGGAGCAGCCCCGTGATGCTTGCCCCCAAGCCCGACGGGACTGTTTGTTTCTGTGTGGACCATAGAAATGTCAATGTGCTGTCTAAATTCAAAGCATATCCAATGCCACGTATTGATGAACTGCTCAAACTGTTAGGTGCTGCTCATTTTTACTCGACACTGGATTTGACCAAGGCCTACTGGCAGATCCCCTTGACTCCAGTATCCCGAGAAAAATGGCTTTCTCCACACCGTTTGGGTTACACCAATTCGTCACTCTCCCTTTCGGGTTATTCGGAGCAAAGGAAGAGACTTAAAAGTCCTAGCGAGTGTCTTGTCTTAATTTATCTGTAGTGGTTTTTGTGTTGTGTAAAAATAAAACGTAGGTCTCCCGTCTCCACACCTGCTCCCCGTGTCCTCACTCCTCCCACCATTAAAAGTTGTTACAGACACTTATGTTAGAATGTTGTTTATCAACTTTACCTCAGCATTCAACACCATCATACCCAAGAAGCTAGTCAGCAAACAGACAGTCAGGATCTAGAACAAATTATCCCACTCCATCACTTTGAAAACTGGAGCCCCCCAGGGCTGTGTACTGAGTCCTCTGCTGAACTCCCTGCTCATCCCTGACTGCATTGAAAACATCAGATCAATGTGTTACCAAGTTTACTGTTAATACTACAGCTGTCTGGCTCATCTCCAACAACAATGAGACTGAGAGGAAGTGAGGCAGATGTAATCGGATATTGTTGCTGATTGACAAGTAAACCGATGACGATGCTTAAAAGGTAAGAATGGCCGAGTTGGAGAACTGACAGAAAACTAAAGACGACAAATAAAACAGCTTTAAACACATTTTTAAATATGCTGAGAAATTGGGATTCACATTTCATTTAGAAGTGTGTTGGTGCACGCCCCATTAGTCAGTTTATTTTTGTTGTTGTTTTTAAGAGATTAATCTTGTAGATTAAGAGAGAGAGAGAGAGAGAGAGAGATAAAGAAGCTGCCTGTTAGTTCTCTCTGCTGTGATGCTAGCTTTACCCAACGGCTCTTGCCTGCTACTCACTTAACATTAAGTGTAGATTGAGTGCATGGAACCAAAAATAAAAGCTCACATGTTTTGAATCTTCAGTGTGACTAGTGGCTGCCATAGACTACATATTTTGGTTAAGCGCAGGTGGGTGTGGGTAGGGAGGCGACATAATCGATAATCACAATTTTTAACTATAAATCCTCACACTAGTTATTTGTACATATCATCCAGGGCTCTTAGTTAGTAGGGTAGAGTGGGGGATGATGGCACAGTGTTCATTTCACAGGCATGTGAGGGGACACCTACAGAAATGAACATTAGAATGTTTTCCCTGTTGACCAACACCTATCTAGGCTCATCAAGTCATTAGAAGGCCACTATCTGTGGGAAAGTATGTCTTTTTTAAAAGAAAGAAAAAAAGTTTTGAAAAATAGTCAACTATGTATTTGCTTTTCACTTTCACGTATTGCACTGTAATCTAATGAAATATTTACATGAAGTTCTAAAGCGACTTTTCATATGACATAATCTGAATTAGGAGGACATAGAGTACTATGCTGCATACAGCTTTAAAATGGCCGAACAGGATGTTTCAGATGTTTTTCTGGCTCTTCATGGCCTTTTGCTGTAAAAATTGCATCAGAGAAATCAGTGTCTGGGTCATGAAGAAGAGGAACTGGATCAGGAAGAAGAGGCAAAATCTTCTGGAGTATTTGGACGTATCCCTGGAGATGATCCACATGGGCTCCATGCAGACTCTCGGCTGGTGTCCCCCAAGGCTCAGTGCTTGGACCGCTGTTCTTTTCTCCCTATATTCACTCTCTCTCTGATCATTATAGTTCGCACATAACACTAATACTAGCTAGGCAATGAAAAAAAAATACATCTTAAATATTTTTGGGCCATTATGCTTTTGGGAACCTTTTGCCCTTTGTCTGAGGGGGTTAAGTTGTCTAATGCCTGGGAGTCTAACTTTAAATTATATGAAATCCCCTCAAAAAAACAAATGTATGTTCCTCCCATTTTCATATATTTAAAAATGCTTATACAATATAAAGATGCATTAATATAAATGCTGATTAATATACATGCATGGATCACTATCATCTAATTTTTTTTAAATATCAACTGACCTCAAAAATGTTCTGGGGAATAAATCCTGATAATGCAGTCACTCAGATAAAATTCAAAATAAGTAAGAGTCATGGCTTCAGTAAATGTGTTGACATTGGCCGTGGCCCCATCATGTAAAAGTCCCCCCATTTTACCATAATTATCAAGATTCAGTTCAATTAAACTGTACTGGCGTTTTCATTGGGCTATAAAAGGCAAAAATGCATTCATGATTATTTCCATATACTTTTATCCTGTGGGGCACTGGGCCTAAAGAACTTACTTAGCTATAATGTATCTACTGACTGAGCATTTGAGATGCACATTTGAGATTTCAGTACTGAAAAACTTATACAGAGGCTCTGTAGAGATGTGGGTAAAAGTGTGAAAAGATCAGTCATCCTTCACCATTTTCTCCATAAATGGGTGAGGGCATGCATGGCACACACCAAGAGAACATGACAGGCCTGAATGCTTGACCTTGACAGTATATAATTTGTGTTCTTTTGTTCTTGTCCACTGTGGTCAGCATAGCTGAATAGTGATGTCTTTTTTTGATTTCTTCTCTTTTGCAGAAAAGTAACAGTGATGATATAAAATATACTGTGTATAGTTTGTGTCTCTCAGGCCTGTAATGTTCCCACCAAGCTCTCTGAATGTGTCTGTGATTTTTTGTAACACTTGTGCTTTTGGGAGTTCAGGCAACATGTTGCCCTAAAAACTGTTAAGAACAGTCAGGTGAAACTATATTATTGTTAAATTTATGTTGATTTATTACTAAGGCGCTGTCTATTAGAATGTTAATGAGCAAACCATGTCGATGGGATCCTAGAAATATGTAGAAAGTTGCATGTTAACATTATGTATTAATCTTTTATGTCAAGCAGTTGTAAGACATTATTAAGCTTTTCCATATCTGTTCCTGGCTTGTAATGAGAAGTGCAGAAAAAAGCCAGTAGTACTAGAGAGAATTATATGCAAGAAATAATTAAACTGAACTATCAATTGTATATGACCAACTCACACTGAAGGCATCACAGATTTTCTCAAATGCAAACTGTTAATGCCATGTATGATCTCTGTAATCTCTGCAGTTGAACACTGGTCAAACAACTGAAGCAGAGGGCACCGTGAGAGAGCTCAGGCCTACACATAGAGCATGATGTCATCTCTGTGGCTGTAATACACACTGCACACATTCTTTTCTGGTGTTTCATGTCTGATCACCACTGAATTATAAATAATTCTATAAGGAAATGGTGTTGGTGAAATGGTGAAAGGGCAGCCTCTCTTTATGGTCACAAAAAGGGGACAAATATTAGGAACAAAATAAAGGAACAAATCTAATTAAAGAGATCAATCGTCTTCAGTCCTGTATGGAGAGGAAATGTTTTTATATGTACTTTACAGAATATGTGTCATTATAATTATAACATACACTGCCTGGCCAAAAAAAGGTCACACACTCTAATATTTCGTTGGACCACCTTTAGCTTTGATTACGGCACGCATTTGCTGTGGCATCGTTTCCACAAGCTACTGCAATGTCACATTTATTTCTGCCCAGAGTTGCATTAATTTTTTCCCAAGATCTTGTATTGATGATGGGAGATTTGGACCACTGTGCAAAGTCTTTTCCAGCACATCCCACAGATTCTCAAAGGGGTTCAGGTCTGGCCTCTGTGATGGCCAATCCATGTGTGAAAATGATGTCCCATGCTCCCTGAACCACTCTTTCACAATTTGAGCCTGATGAATCCTGGCATTGTCATCTTGGAATATGCCCGTGCCATCAGGGAAGAAAAAATCCATTGATGGAATAACCTGGTCGTTCAGTATTTTCAGGTAGTCAGCTGACCTCATTCTTTGGGCACATAACCTTGCTGAACCTAGACCTGACCAACTGCAGCAACCCCAGATTATAGCACTGCCCCCACAGGCTTGTACGGTAGGCACTAGGCATGATGGGTGCATCACTTCAGCCGCCTCTCTTCTTACCCTGATGCGCCCATCACTCTGGAACAGGGTAAATCTGGACTCATCAGACCACATGACCTTCTTCCATTGCTCCAGAGTCCAATCTTTATGCTTCCTAGCAAATTGAAGCCGTTTTTGCCGGTTAGTCTCACTGATAACTGGTTTTCTTCCCTCCGCATTGTGCGTGTGGAAATGCTCTTACTTTCACTATTAAACATATCCCTGAGTTCTACTGTTGTTTTTCTACGATTTGATTTCTTTCCGACCACATTCCTTCCTCGAAGATGATGTTACCCCACTGTCCTTCCGCTTTTTAATAATGCGTTGGGCAGTTCTTAACCCGATTTTAGTAGTTTCAGCAATCTCCTTAGATGTTTTCTCTGCTTGATGCATGCAAATAATTTGACCCTTCTGAAACAGATTAACATCTTTTCCATGACCACAGGATGTGTCTTTCGACATGGTTCTTTAACACATGCATCAGGTAGGGTTAAATAACTTGTTGCCAGCTGAAACATAATCACCCATGCAGTAATTATCCAATGGGAGGCTCTTTCCTAATTGCTTAGTTAAATCTAAGTGGTGACCTTTTTTTTGGCCAGGCAGTGTATATTTAAATGTTATCTGATATCATGTTTTTCAGTGCATTACAGTCTAAACAGAAACAGCTGGGTAGGAGAGTTCTTCTCCAGTCCTTTTATTCCCTCTCTCCACTTGCTGCCACTAAGTATCAAATCTCAGCAGAACACAATCATTCTGGAAGTGAAAGTTTCAGGCTAAAGGGCAAAAGGAATTGTAAGGATCACCTCACCTCACTCTATCTAGGATACCAGCAGAGTTTACTCTTCAATGTAAGTACTCTTTATCTTTCTCTCTCACTCTGCAGAGTACACAAACAGGCTGTTAGTCAGCAGCAGGACTATTAGCAAGCGTTCCATTTAATGTTTTTGTCATGTTAGTTTCAGGCGTGCAATCTGATTTGTAAGGAAAAGCAGGAATCTCAGAACTGAAATGGAAAATAGTATACACTGTTATTTTATTTATAAGTGCAGTGACACTGATAGACAACAATATAATGTTGCAACAATGTTTTCACTGAATTTTATCCATTTGCAACATGCTTGGTCGGTTCTTTTCCAATTACACTGTCCTAAAACAGTTTTTGTAAATGAAGCAATGTGACACTGTGTCTTTAGTTTAGGCACACGGCTTAAATATATATAATGAGTCAGTGTGCAGTTACAGTTAAAGTATAATTAAAATGTTTGGTTTACTCTAAGTGCTCATCAGTTGTCCTTATTAAAAAAAAAAAACACAATCAAGCAAACTTATTTTAAAATGCTTTAAAAGCTCAGATTATATTGTAGTGTGAAGAAAGTGATCAGTAAGAACTTCACCTCAGCTGAGGAATCTACAAGGAACTTTGTATGATAATAATTAAAAAGTATGTATGTAGATCAAACATCTTTTAAAGAAATCAGTAAATAGTAATCAGCTTGATGTAATGTAATCCACTGAGCTGAGATCGTTTTTTAAATGTCTGTTCTCGTACATCTGGTTGTTTGTATTTGCATTTCACTTTTGGACTGTAATCTTATTACATGTTTACATGCAGCTCCAGAATGACTGAGGCCGTGGACCGACTGTGTCTTCTTCAGTTTGTGCTGATCCAAGCCCTGCTTCTCACAGTCTGTTCCAGTGAAAGTAACAAAAGTCAATTCACTTGTGCTAAAATATGTGTGTGTGTGTGTGTGTGTGTGTGTGTGTGTGTGTGTGTGTGTGTGTGTGTGTGTTCAGTGAACTATTACAATACATTGAAGAATAAGGCTTTGGATGTAATAAGCCTGGGATGTTAAGGGGTTAATCTTTGCTTTTGCCACTGTTAATATAACTGTTAATGTAACTGTTAATGTAAATGGTACTTTGTCTTCACGAGTATAAATTATCTGCCTATTATTTTCTATTACAATGCATTGTATTCATTGTTTGTTTTTGTTTTTTTTCTAGATGAGGTCATATGTCAGAATATAAATGGAACGGTTGGGAAACCATTAACCCTGACCTATAAAATTACAGATGAACCAAACTGCAACTGTGTCCAATACAAATGGAAAAAGAATGGAACTGAACTAAAACGTGTCACTGATTGTGTCGGGAATCCCACATTGAATTACCCAATTCAGAACGCATCCATGAAAGACAATGGGACATTTACACTTTGGGTACAACAGACATGTAGAACTATTAAAGTGAATCTCAGTGTGATCTTATCAGGTATGTTTCCTTTGTCAGTAGATAAGTTACATACTGTTAAATTGATCAATTATTTATTCATGAAATTTTAAATGCTTACTGTTAAATTGATCTCAATCTGACTCCACCAGGTACAGTAATTCTTCCTCTTCTATTCCACTGAGTTTATTCACATGAGAAGAAAAAATCATCTTACATGTTTGCAGCGAATAGACCAGTGAATGTATTTTATCAGGACTATTTAAACATGGGCTCTAAAGGAAGACTAAAGGAAGAGAATAAATAACATAAAAACATGTCTGTGATGTCTCTGATAACATCAATGACTATTTCTTTGTCATTTAAATAGACTTAATACAAATCATGGCACACATATTTTGGATGTGAGAAAAATATGTACATATATATTTCAATTTGTTTAGAATTTTGGTGCTAAAATTTTTCATATACTGAAATATACTGGAATTTGAAAAAATATATGCACATATGTTTTTCAACATTTGCATTAAGGTGCTAAGACATCACATATATTGCCATATATTGCACATATATTTTGGATATATTCATATATTTTTGTTCTGTATGGGCCAACCGTGTGTTGCTAAACAGACTCTTCGTCAATGTGAATGTGCAAGAGGGAAATAGTACAACTGTAGGGCACACTGTTAAATTTAATTCAGTCTGACTCTTTTCACAGAGGAGGTCACTGCTGCACCACAAGTTACAGTGTTCTCTCCTTTAATATTCTACTGAGTTTATTCACATAAGAAAAAAACCTCATTTTACATAGTTACAGTAAGTGGACCAGGGAATGAATTTCATTAGAACACTTTAAATGTAGCATCACGTGTAACAGTTAGTAAATAATCCACACAAAGAATGTTATGAATAGATAAATACATTTGTGAACAAGCTGTAAATATCCTGCTGACCATCCAGACTTCCATTCCTCACTTCTATGACTAAAGAATAACAGCTAATTTATATTGCTTTCCATGTAGTTTCTGAAGAATAAGCCTTTGGATGTAATAAGCCTGGGATGTTAAGGGGTTAATCTTTGCTTTTGCCACTGTTAATATAACTGTTAATGTAACTGTTAATGTAAATGGTACTTTGTCTTCACGAGTATAAATTATCTGCCTATTATTTTCGGTTATATTTGGAGTGACTGCTGTGACTGTTGCTTTACATTAATGATGTAATAATGCTGTCTTTACCTCTCTTTTCTTTTCTTCTTTTTTACAGAAAATGAACGTCATCTCGGCAACAGTCCTCGTAATCATCAAGTGGCTGTAATTTTTGTGGCCCTCTTGACCATCTTAGGCCTCACTGGTTTGGCGATTTTCTGCAGAAACCACGTTTTTTTTTGACCTCTGCAAGAAACAAAACACATTTCAGGGAGTGGTGTGACTAGCTGTGTCAGTAGTGCCAATGCTTCATATACAGAAAAGATGGGGACAGTTTTAAGTAAAAAATGCCACTGGCAGGTTTCCAGGGGGGCAGATATTAGTTTTGTGAAATGTTTTGTATGTATGTAACAAATGAAAATGTATTTTTCTGTCTTGCACATTTTATATCTGATTTCTGTGAAAGAACATTAAATTACTGACACAATGTGGTCACTGAATAAATTAGGGGCCATTTTTTAATCAGGCTACTCTCTACTGTGACCACTGGAGTTAGGTATTTCTGGTTATAAAGTCTTATCAGTGCTGAACCATCTAAATTTATTTTCCACACAAACTGTTCACTGTTGTACATCATTAATCTACTGTGCATTGGAACATATGATTGGAAACAAACACTATAGAGTGGCACTAAAGCATTGAATCAACCTTATCTTTTACTTTTTTAGTTTCATATTCTATTTTGTTATGTGTGTTTGATGTACAGATATTGTGGAGTTTATGGATGAACACATATATAAGCTTAAGTAAAGTACTACTAAGAGTTTCTATATATAAACAACTGTAAACTATATGTATGATTGTGGTTTTGTCTGGAATTTGAAAGAAAGGCTTCAATTTTTCTCTTCAGGCTTCATGAGCACTGATGATAGCAAGAAGCTGAAATGTTTGCTTGGTTTATGTCTGCTTTTTTTGGACTCTGTGTAATTAGAATAAATATATATTTTTACTATTTTTTTCAGCAGTATGCGGGCAACGCTTTTCTCAGTCCAGTTTTATTCAGTTTTTTTTTTTTGCTTTAAGCATCTTCAGTAACCTACTTTGTATATTTTATTTTATTTTTTTCTTCTGAAATAAATATGACACAGATCTGATTTTCACAAAAGTTGTACAATACCAAAATAAATGTACATAATTCAAAACTGAATTCTTGTGTGTTCATTGTAGTGTAAAACATATACAGAACACTGGGAAAAATTTAAGGTCCATCAGCAGAAAGTCAGTAATGCAGAAATGACACTTCCTCTTAGTGTGAGACGATCGAGGAAGTTCAGGCTGAGAGAGTTTGATAGTGAGTGTGAGAGAGTTTGATAGTGAGTGTGAGAGGGTTTGATGGTGAGTGTGAGAGAGTTTGATGGTGAGTGTGAGAGGGTTTGATGGTGAGTGTGAGAGAGTTTGATGTGAGCGAGGTGAGTTGAGAGGGTTTGATGGTGAGTGTGAGAGAGTTTGATGGTGAGTGTGAGAGAGTTTGATGGTGAGTGTGAGAGGGTTTGATGGTGAGTGTGAGAGAGTTTGATGGCGAGTGTGACAGAGTTTGATAGTGAGTGTGAGAGTTTGATGGTGAGTGTGAGAGAGTTTGATAGTGAGTGTGAGAGAGTTTGATGGCAAGTGTGAGAGGGTTTGATAGTGAGTGTGAGAGAGTTTGATGGCGAGTGTGAGAGGGTTTGATAGTGAGTGTGAGAGAGTTTGATGGCGAGTGTGAGAGGGTTTGATTGTGAGTGTGAGAGAGTTTGATAGTGAGTGTGAGAGAGTTTGATAGTGAGTGTGAGAGAGTCTGATAGTGTGAGAGGGTTTAATCGTGAGTGTGAGAGGTTTGATGGCGAGTGTGAGAGGTTTGATGATGAGTGTGAGAGGGTTTGATGGCGAGTGTGAGAGGGTTTGATAGTGAGTGTGAGAGAGTTTGATGGTGAGTGTGAGAGAGTTTAATCGCGAGTGTGAGAGGTTTGATGGCGAGTGTGAGAGGTTTGATGATGAGTGTGAGTGGGTTTAATGGCGAGTGTGAGAGGTTTGATGATGAGTGTGAGTGGGTTTAATGGCGAGTGTGAGAGGTTTGATGGTGAGTGTGAGAGGGTTTGATAGTAAGTGTGAGAAGTTTGATAGTTTGTGTGAGAGGTTAGTTAGAATTTTGTCCTAAACGGCCTCTCATCGAAATCGGCCCCCTAATCACTTTACCCTACAGTGGATAATCTGGATCACTATATAGAACTCCATTATAGGGAAGAGAATTTATGATGGTAGTGAACGGACACTATGTCATACGGATCTGCTCATTACTGTGTGATGGCACTATGTTTTTGGACACCACTACAAAATAGTGGAACCCCAAAATAGCGCTGTTTCAGACACAACTCTGTGGCGGCACTGGCCTGGATCTTTACTGTTTCTGTGCTACTTCGGTCCAAATACGAGCTGGCTCCTCTAACTGCCATCCTCCTTCGGATCAGCTCTGGATCAGCTCTGGCCCAGTTTTGGTCACCACTTCTCTTAACCTAGCGTTTTTTTTTTGGCTACTGCTTTTAAAATGTTTTCAAGTACATGAATGATAATGAATGTTTATTCAGTCATTTAATCTGATAACAATCCAAATCTCAGCTCTAATTCTCTGCCCTGTTAAAGCAACTAACCTTTTTTGGCTATACCAGACAATCATGCTGACCAATTATAGACAAGCATGTTAAAATGCATATACCATGTAACACTTAAGTTCTTAAGTCTGTGAAATTGCAAAAATGTTAATTGGCAACAAGATATTATTGTACTTTAAATTAGTAATAATTAGTGCAGTATAATGAAATACATAATTGCATTAAGGCACTAAATATCAGTCTATAAGAAAACAAGTAATTACAAATTTTATAACAGATCTGTTGGTCTTTTTATCAAGAAATTTTCACTCAATGTAAAGGACAATGATGTAAACAAATGGAGATGCATGTTTTTTTTTTCATTGGGGAGCAACAATATACAACTGTATATTTTTAATGTACACTAACATTATGAACGATGCTCTTTGAGTCAGAATTACTTGTGCATTTCAGTCCTCTTTTGTTAACGAGCTTAGATGTACTGTACACACACAGTGAAATAAAGATGAACTCTACCCTATCATTGTAAATGGGATTCTTTTTACTTCAGTAAAGGATCCTGTGTGAAACTTTCTTGATTTTTACCCAGTTATCTCCCCAATTTAGTCGTCTCCAATTCCACCCACTAGTTAGGACTCCCCCAATCACACTATACCATCAACGCTAGGAGGGTGAAGGCTAACACAGGCTTCCTCTGAGACCTGTGAAACCAGCCAGCGCATCCTTTCGAACTGCCGCTCATGCAACGTCATTGGACAACCAACACGCTCGGAGGAAAGCGCCAACCGCCAGATCTGTTACGTCAGCTAACAGATGCCTGCGCTGACTAGCATCGCGTTGGGTGATGGGGGGAGGGGGAGGGGCCATCCTACCCACACAGAGAGCGAGGCCAATTGTGCTCTCTTGGACTCCCGGCCACGGATGGCTGCAGCATCACCAGGGATCGATTTTGCGATCTCCTGATGATAGGGCCAACGCTTAGACGGTTGCGCCACTCGGGAGCCCCCTCAGTGTGAAACTTTGATAAAGGATCTTGTGTGTCCAGCATCAAATTCGATAAGGGATCCTGTGTATCCAACCAAATTGAACACATCACGCTGGATGCTGGACACTGAGAAAGAACAAGGAGCTAAAACATCTTTTGTTATGCTATGATAACACATCAGTGTTACATAATTTAATTAAAATAATTAAGTCATTATGTTTGCTTTGTAAAAGTTAATGAATAAGCAATACATTTATGCTCAAAAACAAAAAGACAACCAACAAAACTGTAATAGTTTATACTGCTACTCCTCCACATTGAGAGGAGCCAGTCGAGGTGGCTCAGGCATCTGGTTAGGATGCCCCCTGGCTGCGTCCTGTTGGAGGATGGTGATGATGATTATGATGATGATAATTTGAATATATGCAGTTCAGCAGCTGTGTTAGCTTGATCTTTCCATCTGTCATATGCAATATTATGGTGCCTTCAATTTTTGCTGATTTGCTGTTTTTCATTTTAATTTTGTTTGATTATTTTAATCAAACAGAGCGTGTTATTATGTGCCATAACACATTATAATGGTTGCCTTCATTTGTGGATCATTCTGAGTGCTTTTATTCATCATGGAGCACATGTTTAAACTGCCTGCATTCATTTGTGGACTTCTGAAACAGTTCTCATGCCAACTTTGGGCACATCAATCCATGTTGCCTCGACCAATCACAGCAAGCATCAGCTGCCTTATTTGGTCATTCACATGTCAACAGAGTCATTCAGAGTGTTTCAATGTGAGGTGCTCCGCCAACTCAGGTTTCTTTACAGTGGTGGTGATAGGAACCAGGCGTCACAATGTCTACAACACAAATATAGCCATTTTATCTACCATCCAAAACCTGTAGGGAACCTACACATGTCCCTAATAAGATAGTAAATATGTGGTAAGTCTGATGAAAAATAAGTTTGCATGTACCTCTAAACCATGAATGGAGTTTAAAAATACATTTTTATATAAAACTTGGTAACACTTTAATTTAAGAGGTCCTTTTTAGGTTAAATAAACACTCAACAGACTCTCAGTAACACATCAACAACATATCAGTGATTTAGCAGCAGTGAATACATTCAGTGGATTATCAAGAGATTTTAAATTAACTTTGTAAATAAAATGTGTTTATTATCTGCTGAATTCAGTTCAACTTCAAATCTGTAGATGATAACCTGAGAGGAACTGAACATCTAACAGGTCTAAGACAGACAATATTAACTGGATTAGGTTTTGGCTAAAGTCAGGGTTAGGATTAGGTTTTGGGTTGGGGTTAAGGTTTAAAAGTTTTGGGTAAGATTACGTTTTTCTCAATGGACGTAACATTAAGTCTACTTAATGTAACATGTCAATAATAATGTATTAACAGTTCATCTTCAAGAAATTTGTTCTGATGCTTCACTACTGCTGTCTCACTGATATGTAACTGATAGTTTGTTGGTTTCTATCAGCACCACTGTGAACAGTTCAGACTCAGTTTGTCTAGAATGGAGCATTTCACATCAAATCACTCTGAATGACTTTACATCTTAATGAATGGATTATGAAGAACTTTTGAAAGACAATGTATTCATGGAGAAAGGCCATCCAGAGAACTATCTACCATCCTTGACAACACTTCCACTGATTTTTTGAAATTTTCTGTGCAATCAGTTTAGAAGTAAAAAAGTCATTCATAGTTATTTAATGTGAAATGTACTGGGGGCATTCGCGGGCTGGAGGTTAGGGAAACAGCCTTGTGACTGGAAAGTCGCCGGTTCGGTCCCCTGAGCCGACAGGACATGACTGAGGTGCCCTTGAGCGAGGCACCTAACCCCCAACTTCCCTGGGTGCTGTGGATAGGGCTGCCCAGGCCTCCGAGAAAGTGTGCTCACTGCCTCCTAGTGTGTGTCTTCACTAGTGTGTATGTGGTGTTTCTCTGCATGGATGGGTTAGATTGAGGAGGTGAAATTTCCCCATTGTGGGACTAATAAGGGTCACTTATCTTTCAATCTTAATCTGTTCACAGTAGTGATAAAGCACCAGACATCTGAAGAGTTTAGTGTCTCTAAAAGCTTCCTCACAGAAAGTTATTATATGAAATGGTTATGAATACACTGCCTGATGCCTGGTATAACATTTAAGCAATGACTCTTTCTCTGAGGGGACTTTTATTTTAAAGAGTAAATAGTGTAAATTCTATATTTTTGCCTTTAGTTGAATCATTTTTATTGCAGTAACAATTATTTTAACTGAAAATCATTTTAATCTTCACATCTCAATAGAGATGCTGCGTATCATATAACTAATATAATAGTTTTCTAACAGAAGACTGTAAAGCCACTTTCTCCACTGTTTGGATTCTACTGGTCACTGTAACCAGGCAGGAATTTGGAACTTTGTGATGTTTCCATTATCAGAGTTGATGAGCATTGTGACATCATCACGTGTCTTTGTGATGGCATTCTAAATCAGTGACGGTGAGCAGCACAAGTTTATTCCTAAACAGAGCACCAACAAGAGCAGTCAAACAAAATGGAGATCTTCAGCTACCTCCTGTGCTGCAGCACCAACCAGGACAGTGATGTCTACAATGACATTTATATAGAGACCTCGTACTTTGGTAGGAAAAGGATGGGAGATGAGAAAGAAAGAGTGAAAAAGGAACCACAGAAGATGTTCTGGAGGAGGATGGGAGAACGTTTTACTGTGTTCAGAAGGAAGCAGGCTAAACACAGCCTAGAGAACCTAATAGAGAGCAGGAGAGTACCAATCATTCCAGTAGACATTTTTGAGATAAAGACAGGAGAAGACTTCTTTAACATCGAAGTCAAGGTTGAGGAGAATCTCACAACTGTGGACAAATTACAGAGTAAGATTTACTGTTTCACATCAGTTACACAAGCTGGCTCAGTGCTTTCAGGGAAAGGTTTAGTCAGCATTGTATTCTTTCATTTCAAGGCCTGATATCATAATAACATTAAACCATGTGGTTTTGATCCTATTTTGGACTTCTTGATTGGTATTTGAGACTTGGCTTTGAATTCTAGGTGTGATGAGCACCTCAGAGATGTCTAAGTCTCTTAACCCTGATTCGGTCCAGTCTGAGATCATGGACCTAATGAATATCCTGCTGGAAGATGATGATCTCAAAGCTCCTGAGAGTGAGGTAAGTGAATATTATGAACTAGAACAGCCTGCTAGTCTTTTATTATTGTGTCCACAGTTAGTGAAACAAAGCCCTGAGTACCAACAAAAATTTGATTGGAATTTTACAGGTTTTATTGACATACTGTAGAGGTTGGGATATATTTTTAAGATTTTGAATGATTGCTCCCCATTTTTCAGTAACATTGACTCATTTTTCTTATTGGATTGTTTTGCAGGGCCCCTCTGGAAATGAATCAATGGTCTCAGTAGAGCTTCACTGTTCTACTTCCTGAATAATTAACATGTAAATAATGTAAATAGTGTAAATATAATGAAAATAAATTTAAATTCTCACAGTACTTAAGTAGCTGATGAATTTCTTGCTAGAAGAGGATGAGCCCAAAGCTCCTGACCTGTGTGAAGTCCTTCATTCTAGAAACTCAGAGTGAGAACTGTCCACAGTGGAGATGGCAACCAGACATCTGAATAGTTTAATGTCTCTAAAAGCTCCATCATAGAAAATCAATACACTACATGGTAACAAAGATGTTGCACAATGCCTGAGACATTGTTTTATGATACATGTGAGAAAAGCTTTTGTTCTTTAACATATTTTTAAAATCAATTTAATGGGAAGTACATGCAAGGTGTTGTACAGTAAATTTCATGAAAAGAAAGAAAATGTAATTTTTCAGATTTACCACCATTTACCATCATTAACATTGCATATAAAAACTCCGAAGACACATTGTAAGAATTTATATTTGAGGAATTATAAGGTCCAATGAAAATTCATGTTCTACCCATGTGCCCAAGCTCAGCAATAAACTCTTTACGGGGCTTAGTAGCCTGACTGTGAAGCCTAGTTAAATGAAACCTTTAAACTTTTAAATGATTTAGTTAGAAATCACAGTAGCACAGTGTAAGTTGAAAGGACAGTAATGTTGCCAACTGACCAACAGTCCCAACTAATGACCAACTCATTTAAAATATAGGCTTTTTTCAAGTTAGAGACAGTTAAAGCTTCAGAGATCTAGATATAAATTGTCAGATTGCATAAGTCAATCATCAATCCATGTTAGTTGTCAATCATGAACAATTCTCAACACTTGAAAATGATCAAAACTACAGAGTTTCTCCTTCACCAAATGGTCTACTTGTGACAGACTGATGAGAGCAGTTATAACGTCTGTAGTGTGTGTATATAAACTTATACCTTCAGCAGTGTTTCTCTTAGAGTGACATTATGAAATACGTTTAGCAATGCTAAGATGAGTTAACCATCAAAATTAGCCAACTTTTTACAGTGGAGTGTGTTCATGTGTTGTAGGTTCCCTTATACAGTGCTGTCTGGTTAGCTTTCCGATCATTAGACAGATTAGACTAGATGTATAACTTCTAACAAGGGTCGCCTAAATGAACTTCTATAGTCTGTCTATATGAAATGTTTTCTTACAGCTCCATTCAGGCAATTATAGTTGTGCACTGTAAAAAAATGATGTATTTAATTAACTTGAAAATAATATATAATCTCCTTATGAATGTCTACATAAGTTACATCAACATGTATATGTATGTTATTGTATGTTATTGTTATTGATGTACTATGTTATTCATTTGGATATGACCGATATATTTAGTTATATGAACAGAAAAAACAAATCACTTTTTTGTCATTCTAAAGTATTACTAATTTATTTATTCATTTATTTATTTACTTATTTATTAGCACTGTGCCACTCTAATAAAATCTCTGAACTTTTCCATGGCCACCCCATTATAAAAGCTCTAGCTACAACCCTGCCTATAACAAATCTGATGAATTTTAATTTAGATTACTGTATTAATATTTAATTCACCTCCATCATGTACTGACACCTTTAATAAAGATTAATCCAACAATATCCATAAACAGCAGTTGAAAACGAGATCATAGGACCCCTTGAAATAAGGAGTATGAGCAAATTCACATCACTAACGCTTGCCAACCTCAGTTGTTTGATTTATCCATAAGAGACGTTATGAAGTTACAGGATAGAGTGAACTGAATGTGTCTGCTGCTGTTTTTAACTGTTAGAAGTACAACAGTGTTGCACATTTTATATCTATTAGAGCATGTCTACTTATTTGTTTGTTTTTTGTTTGTTTGTCTACCTGCCAACCACCTTTAATGTCCTACTCCAGTTGTGCGTAGGCTTATCACCAATGTGAAACCGTCTGCTGAAGGATGAATGTGTGTCCACAAGATGGTGCTTGACAGCAGAGACAAGTGACTTCTGTACAATGTTTTATTCCTTTTTGGGTTGATGTATAAGAGGTGGGACCTATGGCCTTGTTCAGACTGCCAGCCCAAAAAGTTTTTGGCATATCCAGACTGTATCCAGTTTTTAATAGTCTGCACAGCACACGACATCTGATTTTTGCAAGTCCCAACCACATTTGGAGGTGGTTAGAAATGCGATTTCGATCAGATTTTTTAGATGTGTCTCAGACTGGACGTTCTGGCTGCTCAAATTGAATTACCAAGTGTCTTTTGCAGCACTCGCAACCGACAAACAACAAGAAGTCCAGATTGATGGAAGTGCTGGGGTTCAAGAAAAACACTAAAGAGTGTGCCTGGTGTGATGTAAGGGTTCTAAACTGCCACTGGACAGAGCGAAATTTTAAAAATTTGGGGAATAGGGGAGGGCTGACCTGAGACATATTCAGTCTCAGTCAAATTGTCTGGAATTCCAAAATACACTGGAAGAGAATAAATGTAATGACACTTGTGTGCCACTGGGAGATGCTTCTTAAATGCTAGCCTGAATTTAAATAGTCCATTGAATTTTTAGATGCAAAGCTCCTCATTGAACTTGGTTGTAACTACTATACGCCTCTCTTGGGAGAATTTTGCTTCCTTTATATTTAAGTTCACAATAGATCCATTTCTGACAGCAGAATGTAAGAGTAGCATCTATCACAGAATGTAAACTAGATATAGAAGTAATTTATAATAACTAATTTTTGGGATGCAGTTTAACATTTTTTAATGGAAGAAATAAATAATAAAAAAACCCACACATTTTAAAACATATTTCTTTATGATAACTTCAGGTCCTGCGTATGCAAAAATAACTGTTTTTACACCTAGTTAGTCACATTTTCATTTGGTTGGTCAGAAATTTGGAGGAGCACAAGCACTCTGTTACGTTCACATGTACTTTGTCCGACATACTTTTTGAAATGAAACAATATATTTGAAATGTCTGTTTGGGCACGAGCAGCAAAACTGAAGCAGGGTTCATTTGGAAGCAGGTCAGCAGCCATGCTTTTGCCAGAACACGGTCCAGTTCTTTGATAAGGACCAAGTCTGAGTGGTGTGTTCATACAAAGCAAAACAGACTGAGCTAAAGGAAAAGTTTGACAGGTCTGTATTAAACCAGGTAGGTGTGAAAGCACTCATAAGAATGAAGAACACACAGAGCTTGGTGAAGGACAGGGAAGTTGAAAGGAGAAATAGAGAAAGACAGTCAAGTCAGGTTAAAGTTTATTTATAAAGCGCAGTCGTGGGCTGGAGGTTAGGGAACAGGCCCTGTGACAGGAAGGTCGCTAAAAAGGTCGCATAGAAGCCTCTATGAGCGTCGCCAATGGTGACAGCGGCAAGGAAAAATTCGCTAAAAGCAAGAAGAGGAAACCTTGAGAGGAACCAAGACTCAAAAGGGGAACTAACCCTCGTCTGGTCGACACTGGATGGCAAACAATAACAGGACAGCAATATGAGCAGAGAATAGGGTTTGATGCAAAAAAAGACAAAAGCAGGAGAGGCAGTGAGTTTGAGTCTGTGCATGCAGCAGTATCTTCAGGAGGGTCAGTGGTGTTTAGGTTAGGCTTGCACAGTGTTATACAGTGTCAGACAGCACTGTAGAGCTGATTCTAGAGTCAGTTTCAGCATTGAGAAACTATGCTTGTCTGAACTAGCGGGCTGTACAGGAAGGATGGGGTTTTAGGTAAGTGTAGCCTCAGCACCAGCTCACCTTGAAGGCATCCATTCCCAGATAGCAGGAGGATAGTGAGCCATTGTTGGCCTGCTGATGGCAAAGCTGGTGGCCCACTGGCTTTTGCTCAGCGCTTTCTGAGCAGCCCACTAGTGGTCAAACAGAGTATTAGACAAATTTCCATTTTTTCTTATACTTTGTGAATTAATTTAGTAAATAATTTTAACAGCAATATCATAAATAAAGCCAGCTATACAGCTGTGATCATACAGTGTCAGCAAAACAGTGTCTTTTTATATGAGGCCTAGTCATTATTTATTTATTTTCCTTCAGTACTTTGTAATATTTGTCTTAGTTTATTTTCAATGAAATACTGTGTGCGTTTAATATCTGTTAGAGGAGGTTAAATACTAGTCTTGTCTGGAGGACAGTAATCTGGGTGATCTGACAGTGGACTAGCAGTGGTCTATAGTCAGCAGGGTGCTGACCTTACTAAGTCAGTGGACCACTATATGTTTGCTATCTGGGTTTGAAAACATGCTGATTCTGGTTTGATACTAACAAGGTGAAAAAGTACATTTATTTTCGTTGGTGTAGTTGAGTATATTTTTCCCAGTGCTGGTATTTTTGAGCAAAATTAAATCATAGTACTTTCATTTGAGTTCATTTTTAATGAAATACTTTTTCCTTCCTACTTTCATTTTTAATAACATAACAGAGTAAAAATATATTATGACCATATCAGCTCATAAACCGATTAGAAGAAAGCCCAGTTAAATTCAATCCATTCAGTTCTGAAAACCAATCAGAGCAACACAGAGCAGCTCCCAGCCGTAAAAACACTACAGAAGTTCAGAGACGGTGAGTTTAGAGGAGAGGAGAAGAGAATGTTAGCAGCATGCGCAAGGAACACACTTCTGTCGTCATTACACTGGCTACCTGTTAAATTTCGTGTAGAGTATAAGATCCATCTCTCAACGTATAAATCATGAAATGGCCACACAGTATCTTAGTGAATTCATTCAGTCATATGAACCCACACGTACGCTCCGCTCACTTACTGACAGTTTCTAGAATTAGAAAAACCACAGCAGTTGGTTGAGCAATTTCCTGCGTAGCCCCGCAGTTGTGGAATCATCTCCCGACCTCTGATCAGGACTCAGACACACTGTCTACATTTAAACTAGACTCAAAACGTGTCTGTTTGCACAAGCATTTTGCTAATATCCATTGTTTGCACTATTTTTTCTCAGTTTATCTCTCCATGAACTGACCTATCCTGTTAATCTCTCTCTCTCGCTCTCCCTCCCTTTATTTGAGCCCCTGAGCAACGTTTGTCTGAGTCGCCAAATGGGAGCCACCAGAGCTCCATCTCCATTGGCTGATCTGCATGGTTTTGATCACCATGGAGCTTCACGCTGTACAAAGCTGTGCAAACCTCACCTGCATGAACTGACCCTCCTGATGCTGCTGTTGCTGCATGAACTCAAACTATCTAATCAACCATCGCTTCATCTGTTTTTCCCCGCTTTGTATTCTAATATTTTATACTAACGCTATTTGCTATCTGGTGTCGACCAGAGGAGGATGGGTTCCCCTTTTGAGTCTTGGCTCCTCTCCAGGTTTCTTCCTCTTGCTCTTGGGGAGTTTTTCCTTGCCGCTGTTGCCATTGGCGACGCTCATGGGGGCTTGGACCCGGATTTTTCTGTAAAGCTGCTTTGTGACAACACCTGTTGTAAAAAGCGCTATATAAATAAACTTTGACTTGACTTGACTTTATCCAGTCATCTTCAATTATTTTCAAATGGACTAAAGAAAATGGCGTAATTATCAGCTGCTAAATCTGCCTCCTGAATCCACCTGAGAGCTCTGCTTTTCACAACTCAGCTTCAGCCTGAGAAAGCAGCTGCCTAGCTAGCTAATCCTAGCTAAATAGATACCACCCCTGCAAAAAAGAAGTTTATTAAAGTGTGCTATTAGTATACTTCTTTTAAACTAAAAATTAAGTAAGCATGCTTTACGTTTTAGCTACTTATCAGAGATATACTAAACTAAATTATACTTTCTTTACAGTGGTGGTGATAGGAACCAGGGGTCGCCATCACTACAACACAAATATAGCCATTTTATTTACCATCCAAAACCACCAGTGAACTTACACGTGTCTTCTGATATTTTAAATGGAAAGTTGATGATGGAAAATAGTGGAAAATCTGAAATGATTCACACTAAACCTCTCTGAATGACTTTATTCACATCTTATCCACAAGTATACTTGGCTACTGAGAAGTATACAGAAAAGTTTAAGTAAATCTGGCCTCTGCCTGTACTTAATCTTATGATTGAGATAATCTTAAGAAAAGTAAAAGTTTAAGTAAATCTGGCCTCTGCCTGTACTTAATCTTATGATTGAGATAATCTTAAGAAAAGTAAAAGTTTAAGTAAATCTGGCCTCTGCCTGTACTTAATCTTATGATTGAGATAATCTTAAGAAAAGTAAAAGTTTAAGTAAATCTGGCCTCTGCCTGTACTTAATCTTATGCTTGAGATAATCTTAAGAAAAGTAAAAGTTTAAGTAAATTTGGCCTATGCCTGTACTTAATCTTATGATTGAGATAATCTTAAGAAAAGTAAAAGTTTTCTTGCCTTTCACATATAGTTTAAGTATACCTGGCTTGTCGTTTTGGGGTGGAATAGCTTAGAGTAAATAGTATATTTGTGGAACTGATCTTTTATGTATATTATAGAGAAGTACAACCTGTTTGTGGGCAGCCAGGGACAGATTTCAGATACAAGTTCTAATTTCAAACTTCCCTAAAGACTGTCCACCCATGGATACTACCTTATCTGCTATCTAATGGTGCTTATTTAGCAAGTCTATTATGATTTGGGAAGTACATTTACAAGAAGTACAAGAATTTCAAAGAAATGAGGATGTGGGGTTTGAGTCCATAGCAGCTCAAGGCAAAGACATCTGTTCAACTGAGACGAAGAAGGCAATGGTAAACCACTTCTGTACTTTTCCAAGAGAACCACATGGATAGACACAACAGAATGTTCATCAAGATAGTGCTGCTGAGGTCAGAAGGAACTCATGATTGAGGAAGACCTATGGATTCCTCCCATCTCAGAGTACATCTAAAGCCTTCTGGACATCTAGTTGAGTAACAGACTTCAGAGCTGGAACCTTGAATGTTCAGAGTATGAATCACAATAAGCTGGAAGTAGTAAAAAATAGTGAGGCTGTTAATAAGTCACCTATGCCATGCGTACTAATGCACCCCTATACCATCATGAATACTGAAATTTGAACTGTGCACTGATAACAAGCTAAGTGGTCTTTAGTCCCAGAGGACACGGTGTACATCATTTCCAAAAAGAAATTCAAATGTTGATTCGTCGGACCACAGGATCACTTCCACTTTCCCTCCAATTTTAAATGAACTCGGGCCCAGAAAAGGTGGCAGCATTTCTGGATCCTGTTTATATATGCTTTCTTCTTTTTTAAGAGTTTTAACTTGCATTTGTGGATGCAGCACTGAACTGTTCTCACAGACAGTGTTTTTCAGAAGTGTTACTACAGCCCATGCAGCGATTTCTTCTACAGAATCGTGTATGATTTTAATGCAGTGCCGCCTGAGGGCCCAAAGATCACGGCCAGCAAATACTGGTTTTTGGCCTTGTCCCTTGCATACAGACATTTCTCTTAATTCTCTGAATCTTTTAATGATATTATGTACTGTCAATGATGAAAGGCAAAAGTTCTTTGCTGTTTTACATTGAGAAATGTTATTCTTAAATTGTTCCAAAATGGGCATATATTTTTCAAAAAACAAAGTTTCTCAGTTTTAACATTTGATATGTTTTCTTTGAAGCATTTTCAATGTAATATAGGATTTAAATCATTTGCACATCATTGCATTTTGTTTTTATTTACAGCATCCCAACGTTTTTGCAAATTGGATTATATATATCATATATATATATATATATATATATATATATATTATATATATATATATATATATATATATATATATCCCTGCAGTCAGAGATGGATTACATATATATATGTAATCCATCTCTGACTGCAGGGATCAGTTTTTGTTTTCTACGGCACCTAAAGTAAATTCAGTCTCTACACTTAATCCACCATTCTTTCTTTGACAGGCCAATCTGATTCTCATATAAGTCTTGTGTGTAATTTAGTCCTCCAATCACTGCTTCGCCACCAATGCTATCGAACAGTTTAACAATCTGCCCTTACCTTGAAGTTTTAGTTCTTTAGTCAGCATTTCCTGTGTGCTGTGTATATTTTGAATGTAAAGCTCCAGATACTGTCAGATGTGCCTGAGGGACATGATAGCCTGAGAGACTGGAGGCTATTTGTTAACCATTTCAAAAGCCAAAAAACAACTTTAAACATGTCAGGTCTGGATTTGTCTGTGTAGTAAGCCTTTATTTGTGTAGTAAACAGTTTCCAGTTTAATTCGTAATATGAGATAATTTGTAAGCTGTGGCTTGAGTGGGGACAGTTGGGGTGGGGTCAGAATTACATCCTCATGCAACTGTTTAAAACAGAGTGGCTTTCATTGTCAGTAAGGATGTCAACAAGACTGTTGTTGGATAAAATGCTGTGATTTCATGCACAGCCATTCATTACAGTTATACAGGGTTATACTGCTGGTGGTGGGAGACTGGAATGCCAAGATTGGACATGAGAAAAATGAAAACACAGTTGGAAACAGGCTTGAAAACAATGTGAGTTGGTTCCCAGTGTTTGCGTAAAAGAGCTGATGAGCTCTTTCACTTCTCATTTTTGGTTTGGTTATTGCATTAGCAGGAAGGCTGTCAGGAGAGGACTGTGACGTGTGGATTTAGATAGTGGAAGCATATGAAAGCAGCTTATCTTAAGCATATAAGTGGCCAAGCAAACCATATGAGATCAGATAAATACAGTAAAAACAGTTCTCCAAATCTTTTGATTATGGAGGTTAAGGTTAGGTTTATTTGAAGTATTACTTGGCTACAATAAAACAGAAGTCTATCGAGATCCTCACAAGTATGGTGATACCAGTGTGCGTGTGTTTTCATTTATTTGTCCTTTTTGTTGTACTTTGTAGAAAATATGCTCAAGCTGACTTTATATTATTTACTGTCTTGTTCATTTTTCTTCATTTGTTACCTGCTTTCATATGTAGTTAACTATAGGGGGTTTTAGCCTTGCTTACTTCATCAGTTTGAACTTCCTTAGTTCCTTAGAAACTTCCTCACACAATGGCGATGATGGTGCAGCTGTTTTTTGTTGTCTTCAGTTTGGTCTCGGCCACAGGTAAAAAAAAAAATTCTAAACTTCATTACTGCCTTTCATATTATAGAGGTTCAACTGCATTATATCCAGTAATCATCTTAACCATTTTTACATCATAGATGAAGAAATCATCACTATCACTATCACTTAACCTTGCTACTGTCATGATTAAGGTCAATGTACACTTAAAATATAGATTATGAAGTCATGTGGACTTTGTTGACTGTGACAGATAGACTTTTCAGTGATAGATAGTGATGGACAGACTTTTTGATATTTGCTTTATTAGACTAGCTGAAGAATGTTTTTCTTTATAACTGAACTTTTTACACTGATTTCTGTGAACACTTGAAATGCAAAGCTTACTGAATTAACAAACAATATACTATATAATAATGCAAGGCATCTTAAGAAAATGTTGACAGAAATGAAAAATTGTCTCTAAATATTGGCTTCCTCAAAATTGACAACAGTTCCTCAAGCATGAGGCATTTCAAATGTTTTAATGGGAAATCACCTGACATGTGTCACCTGACTTTTGTGCTTATTTTTACAGTTTATCCTTTAAGTTGTATGATGCTAAGGTCAGGAAACTGGCCAGGTTAGGTCATAAGATTCTCATGGACTTTTGTAATGACCAGTTCACTGGTTTCTCAGTGCTTTACATTGGAAACCACATGCAGAATACTTGCGATCACGTCTTATGTGTCTTATAACACTCCAAAATGTAATATTTTGGCCAAATGAATCTCTAAATCAATACTTATAAATCTACTTTCTCAAATATCTGTATTTTATAGGCTTTCATTACTGTGGTAGTGTTCTATTCCTCAAACCGGCTGAAGTAGTTATTGAGTGTGTTGAGGAAGTCAGTGTTGTCATCACAGGGCAGTGGGGGGACCTGTAGTCTGTGATGAACTGGATATCTTGCCACAAGCACCTGGGATTTTTTGAGTCAGTGAAGTGACTCTGGATTTTCTGATCCTACAATCTGAATATTGTAGCACTGAGGGCAAAGTGTTCCAGCATTCCTTGCGGTTTTGCTAGTTATGTCATCTACAGATCCTTTCCCGTTAGTTTCGGTTTGCTTGTTTTAACATTATTTTTACTCTATGGGTATGAGTGAATGTAATTTCATGCATTTTACAAATCTTGTTATTCCAACCATGATGGTGCTTTCCATTGTGGTTAACTAGTTATGAAACTAGTTTCACACTGAAACAGACATTGGATCACTGCCACTTTTGCAGACTTAAAACTTAAGTGCATGCTACTACCTTGTGTAGTTCTACTTGCTAAACTGTTTAATGCTGTTGTAATTAATACTGTGATCATACTGTTGGCTTTATTGGAACACTGGATAATAACACTGGCTGTACTGTAGTGAAAATAGCTTAAACTATTAGACAATGCAGGGAAAAGCACACAAACGTTTTATTCATTATATATTTATTACAAAAATAGAAAGTTCTGGTTTTATATATATATATATATATATATATATATATATACATACACACACACACACACACACACACACTTATGAATATGGTCAGTTTTTCCTTTTAAGTAAGAGAAGGACAAGTAAAAGTAAAATAAAGCTGAGTGTTGGGCAAAACAAAGTGTTTGTAGTTGCCATATGCTAACAGAGGAAGAGAGTATGTGTAAAAAAACATTTATTTCTGAATCTGACACTTCATTTTCAGTGTTTCCACAAAAAGTTTCAACCAGAAGTGTTCACTGCAGCACTGCTTGCAATCCACTCCTTTATAGCTTTTAACAGATAGGCAGTGCAGTAGCTTCTTGCACAATCAAGTTTATTTTGTTTTAGACAGAAACATTACAAAATAAAAAGTTAATTCCCAATTAATTCCTGGTTTTGCCCAGTCCATAAGCACATTTTCAAAACAGCACAGAGGCTATATCTCACCAGCAGCAATGTTAGCTGTAGTAATAATTGTCAGGGACTTCCAAGTCCATCTTTCCCCTTGTTTGACTCTTCTGTAGTCTAGATTGTTGTCCATGCCGGGTCTAAGCTCCATTTCTCATTTTGTCCTGTGAACATTCTTCTCTCGAATATCACTGGATCCTCTGAATTACGAGGTTATTAAAGAGCTGAAATATGAATATTGCTACATGTAAGTTAAAGCTACTGCGCACTGAATTCACGTCATTAGACTGGCAGCCTCCTTAAGCAGGCTTCGTCAGTGGACATTTCCATGTACAGACTGAGGGCAGATGATAAGAAGTCAGAACAAAATAAGCAGGCTTCCCTTCTCTGTTCATCGTCTGATACCCACTGAAACACGATAGATCTTTCTGTTCTGTTCATAGCTTGATTTGAAAAGCTGTAGAAACTTACCTGTACTCAGGCTAATTCAGTACAGACTCAGCTTAAATCTCAAAAATGATTGTTTCAATGCTGGTAACATTTTCTGAGGACACTTTCTCCGGACATTCGCCAGCTTTTTCTTCGAGATTTTCTGTTCCACCCTAAATGGGGCAGCAGTTACATTCTGAACTGTTCCGCCATTTAAGGTGGAATGGGAAAATTCAAACAAGCAGCTGGTGAAAAAGAAGCTGACTTCAGCTTCATGGAGGGTTGAAAGGCATAATTCCTCTAGTTTCTTTAAATAGTTTCTCTATTTCCGCTTAACAGTTGAGTAAACTTATTTTTGCTGTTTCACAGAACCAACAGGTCAGTATTTTGTCTTGTTTACTAATGTTTGTGAGAGCTAGTCACAGCTACTGCACCATTTAAAGTGGAATGAGAACATTCAAACAAGAAGCTGGTGAAAAAGAAGCTTAAGTCCTCAATGAAAGAGTTTTAGCCTATCAAAATATCCTACCAAGAGGTTTTATTCACGGGTATACCCGTAAATATACGCTACGGTAGAACATTTTGATAGGGGAGCACAACTCGTCAGAGCACCGCCACAGCCCGCCTTAGTTTCATGTCAAATTGATGCGCTGTAGCTTTAGCTCACATGTAGCAATATTAGTATTAAGGCTCTTTAACAACCTTGTAATTGAGAGCATTCAATGGTATTTGGGAGAAAAATGTACACAGGAAAAAAATGTATCGGGTTCTAAACATTTTTATTTAACACAGGGGGCGAAACTCAATTCATTCTGGCCATAGAGAAATGGAGCTTAGATCCAGAGTTCCTAATATGGGCATAACGAGGACTACAGAATGACACACGACTACAGTGGTCTGTTACCCACCTGTGTTTAGTTTGTTGCCCCACCCTCTTTTACTGTTTTCAAGTGTCTCTTGTTATTAGTGTGTGTATTTGCACCCTTTGTTTCTTTTGTTCTTTGGTCAGCATTGCTGATGATTGTCTCATGATTTGTTTGGTTTGTTTGTTTTTTTATCTTAGTATCTTGTAAGATTATTTCTTGTTTACTATTTAGTCTTGTATCTACTATGGATTCCCCTGCCCTTTCCACTCCTGCTTGCTTTTTTGACTACCCTGAAAGTGATAGCATTAAAAGACAATCGCACTTGTACCCAATCTCTTTATCTGCCTTGCGATCCACAATATTGCAGAATGCCGGCCCTAGTATGAATATAGCGAGTGCAACCCATCAACAGCATATCAAACTAAAGGAGAGGTATTGCCTCCTGTCTTTTTTCAAGGCCATCCTTCCCAGTGTTGAGCAGGAGATGTGACACTGTCATAGGATGCCACCTTTGCGACAAGTCAGTTTGTGAAATTTCTGCCCTGCTAGATCTGCCCCAGTCTACTGTAAGTGTTATTATATGCATAGGCTTGTATGTCCTTCTTCATGTTGGGTCACCAAAAGTGTCTTTTAAGCAACTCCAGTGTACGGGTTTCCCCCAGGTGTCTAGCAAAAGGGGAGGAGTACCCCCACTGGAGGACATGGGCTCTAACTGAAGAAAGTACATACTGTCA
Source organism: Colossoma macropomum (assembly GCF_904425465.1). Taxonomy (NCBI): domain Eukaryota; kingdom Metazoa; phylum Chordata; class Actinopteri; order Characiformes; family Serrasalmidae; genus Colossoma; species Colossoma macropomum. The sequence goes on from NW_023494807.1 coordinate 24,320,599, forward strand.
GTGGGCCCACCCCCAGGGTCTGGCTGAGCCCGAAGTGCGTCCAGTTACATATAAGTTAAATTCTTGTAAAAACTGAGCACTGCAGGAACAAAAAAAAAAATAGACTTACATCCAAGTTCTTAACTTTTATTTATGGAGACACAAATTAGTTTTTGAGAGGAAAAGTTAAAGAAATCAAACATCTTATCCTAAAGTCCTATAGAAAAAATAAATTATTTATATCAATTCATAACTGTGTGGCTTTATTGTGCCTCAGCATTCTGTCTGTGGGCTTGAGGAGGGCAAAGGACTTCTCCATCACACACAATATCTACCCTGTCATATAAAAAAACAGCTCTCCATACAGTTATTTACAATCGATAAGAAGCATTTTTCAGGGTTAAGTTCACTCTTTACACTCCTCTCTGCAGAAACATGCAGCTCAGCACAAGTTCATTTTATTCTAAATGCTCTGCAGCTATTAAAACACCACAGAAACATCTCAAAATAAACTTATTCCATCAAAACTATACTACTACAACAAACTATACTACTACAAATATATATATATATTTAAAATATATGTATATGTATATTAGGAGTGCGGGAAAAAATCGATTCTTAGATGCATCGCGTTGCGGACGTGAACGATTCTGAATCGATTCACAAATGTCAGAAAACCTTTCCTCAGAAAGTAGATCAGTTTCTTGTAAAATGTTCAACTGTTTTACGAGGCTGAAGTCACTTCTTATTCTCCAGTTTCTTGTTTGAATTTTCCTGTTCCACCTTAAATTCTAACTGAGGCGCCGAATGTAAATGCGGCACCATTTAAGGTGGAACGGGAGAATTAGAAAGAAAAGCTGACTTCAGCTTCGCCACTTTTTAGTGTGTGACAGTTTCTCGTTGCAGATTTATGTACCAGGAAACCAACTGCGCTGCTTATTAATGTGAATAACGCATCGTTGCTAGGTGACCTGCAGTCTGCACGGCGGTTCTCAATCATTGCGAAACACGGCTTTCGCGCTATGTTGCACACGTCCCGTCTCAAAGATATTTTACTGACACAGTGACCCGTCTCTACAACGAGACCAAAACCCAAGTTATAAAATCACTAAAGAAAACGGGTAGAATAGCTGTAACGTGAACATTTTTTCACCGTAACTGCGCATTTTATCGCAGATGAGTAGCAGCAGCTTCTCGTGCTCCAAACAAGAGCACTGAATGAGAGCCGTCTAGTTCACTTGCCACATCACTTCCATTTGTTTTTTTAAAAAAGATATTGGAAGTAAATTCATTATGGATCATTACAAATACTTTGCTTTAAAAGTACCAAGTCACTTTAAATAACAACACTGAGTCATTTAGTCACTTTAAAATGTATATTGTCTCTATATTCTGTGTATATTCTGTGTATATTTTGTGTACAGTTAATATATTTCAGTTGGTTGTTCCCCCTCTGAATCGTAATCAAACGTGTATATACACACACACACATATATACATATATATATATATACACACACATACACACACACACATACATACACACACTATATTGCCAAAAGTGTTCGCTCATCTGCCTTCACACACATATGAATTTGTGACATCCCATTCTTAATCCATAGGGTTTAATATGATGTCGGCCCACGCTTTGCAGCTATAACAGCTTCAACTTTTCTGGGAAGGCTTTCCACAAGGTTTAGGAGTGTGTTTATGAGAGTTTTTGAAAACCAGAATTGTCCGTTGGATTGCCAGATGGAGAATCGTGATTCGTCACTCCAGAGAACACGTCTCCACTGCTCTAGAGTCCAGTGGTGGTGCTTTACACCACTGCATTCAACGCTTTGCACTGCACTTGGTGATGTAAGGCTTGGATGCAGCTGCTCGGCCATGGAAACCCATTCCATGAAGCTCTCTACGCTGTTTTTGAGCTAATCTGAAGGCCACATGAAGTTTGGAGGTCTGTAGCGATTGACTCTGCAGAAAGTTGGTGACCTCTGCGCACTATGCGCCTCAGCATCCGCTGACCCCGTTCTGTCATTTTACGTGGCCGACCACTTCATGGCTGAGTTGCTGTCATTCCCAATCTCTTCCACTTTGTTATAATACCACTGACATTTGACTGTGGAATATTTAGTAGTGAGGAAGTTTCACCACTGGACTTGTTGCACAGGTGGCATCCTATCACAGTACCACGCTGGAATTCACTGAGCTCCTGAGACCGACCCATTCTTTCACTAATGTTTGTAGAACATCCACATTACACCTAATGTCTTCTCTCACCTATATCCTGTGCTGAGCACAAGGTCATCCATTGTGATCAAAATATCTCCAGAAGCAACCGCTCTTTTAGATAGTCCTTACCTTCAAAGTATTCTGTTCAGATAGGAATCAGTTGTCATTTACATTCATTCAATCAACAGTTTGCCTCTATAACCTTTATTCAATTATTTATTTTGGCTTTGATTTATGTCCGATATAGTTTTTGTAATTTAGCAAACTGATTTCCAGTTTATGTTCATGCTAGATTCTGCTAAATTAGGTGCAGCAGTTTTCTACAGTATATTCAAGCTTGAGCTACAGACATTTTCCATTTTATTAGCTGAGTATTCAAACACATTAGGAAACTGTGATCACTGAATTCATACTGTATTCAATCAAGGCAAACAGTTCAAGGTTTGGTCCAAACAAAGTAACACTGTGATGGCACTTGAAGAGTTTTAAAAAAGAGAATGTAGCACTAAAAATGTCTCTAGTTTCTCCTAGAAAATAATAAGATCAGATGGGATAGTAATGACTGTGTTTATCTGCAACTGAACTAAAAACAGAAAACACAATATGAATTCAGTCATTTCTCGGGGCCAGAAGTATTAATTCTATATCCAGTGTTTGAATTGTCACATCTTGCGTGGGTCCTCTGGTGAAAAGTCTGACTGCGAAGTGACCTTTGTATTGTATATTTTGTCACTGTCCGAAAAAAAAGTATTTAATTTACACACACAAACACACACACACACACACACACATTTTCTAAGCCGCTTATCCTTCTGGGTTGTGTGGGGATGCAGCGGTCATTGGGCGAAAGGCAGGACATACCCTGGACAGGTGGCCAGTCCATCACAGAGGACAATTTACATATTTTCACAAAATATTTTGTAAGGTTTACCCCTGTAGTGTTTTTTTCTGTTGCATTCTAGGCGGTAGTCCTTTAACTTTATAGCAATATGTTGGCGTTTGCACAAAGACAACATTTTATCACATGACACAACAGGCAAATGTTAACATTACTTGTTGTATTACCCACTCTCTCCTAACAAAAATATATGTCTTGGTTTAGGTCATGGCTGCTAACAGCATTTGTTTTCTCTGTGTTCATAGTTGCGGCTGACTTAAAACCAAAAGTATCAAAAGCATGTTTAACATTGTCCAGTTTTAAACTGAAGTGACACAGTTCATATGGTAATAATATGAATTTGAGCTGGATGAGTTTACACTTTATCCAGAGTAGTCTAATGATGAACGTTCTTGGGGCAGTGAACGTATGGGGGCAGTGTCCTTACTTTTATGGACTTGCTTGATTCTTGGTTTACGTTTTACCAAAAATACTAAATAGTCCCTTTTTATGGATTCAAACTGCATTATCAGTGTTTTTTCATCTTGAGAAATATGTTTAAAAATGAATTATGTTAGTTTGTAAATCACAACTAGTGTGTTATTGTATTTCAATGGAGGTACCTAATGACCAGAACATAAATTAATATTTTTGTTATTTCTTTACAGTGTCCAGTGATGTGCTCAGATTGGTTGGTGATTCTGTTCAACTAGACATACAGCATCCTGTACCGGAGTTTGAGGACTTATCCTGGGTTTTTAACAGAAATAAAAATGTTGTAAAACATTATAATGAAATTAAAAAAACTAGACAGCATCCTGCTTATGAAGGCAGAGTGGAGTTCAAAGAGGAAACCTACAGTCTGACACTGAAGAACTTACAGAAGACTGATAGTGGACTGTATGAAGCAAAAGCATCAGGTGACAATATCACAGTTGTTGCTGAGTACAGACTCTCTGTGTTGGGTAAGTCTTATAGAAAATCAGTCAGTGACAGGAAACATGCAGTCCTGACACAACACTGCTGTTATTAGTCAAATCTTATATTTTTCTATTCATTATTTAACAATGTGCATACAGTATTATAACTCTGCTGAGATCTATGGTCTTGTTAATAAGAGCAGACCAATTATTTTAAAATTAACCAGTGATGTTAAATCAAAGTACATTTATAATCTTTGTTGGTGTAGACCCATTACAAATCTATAATTCTCTCAGACTGTAATGCGATTACTCATTACTTCCTGTTACAAGTATCTCACTAATTACTAGTATAATTTGACGTTACTCTCAAAAGCCCATATAGATCTGAAAAGTACAAGATAATTAAAAAAAATCCTGTTTGAAAACTTGCTATTTGAAATCAACCAATAAGAAGAGTTAAAATACAATCGCCTCAAAATAAAATATTTATGAATAAGAAATAAAGCTTACAGAGCTGTTTCTGAGGGAATATCAAGTCAGGGCTGTTTAAGGCTATGTTTACACAGCAGGTAAAAGTGGCCCAAATCCTTTTTTTCTTCATATGTGACACAGATGTGTCATCTGTGGGTCAGTGTGAACAGCAAAAAACGCTTTAAATCTGACATCAATTCCAATTTGACACGCTTTCATATGTGGTGCTGAAATTCGATATGTATCTGCAGCAATGCAACTCAGTCTGAACAGTCAGATCAGAATTCATGAGGCTTTTATGTCAATCCAACTCGACATTCATCATCATTTTGCGCTGCTGAGACTTCATAAACATTTGGGGTGATATTTATGTAAAACAGCGTCAAAGAAAAGGTCTGAAAGCAAAGTTTAAAAAATCCGAGGACACAAGCCAAAAAAGTGACCGTGGTTGAATAACGTGCACTTTTTACAGCGAGCTCAGACACATTCTGGGTGATGAGCCCAGCTGAGTCAGAGAAGTTTCATGACGGCTCGTTTGATGCTGGTGAAGATGAAGCTGAAAGCTCCGGGAGCGAGTGGCATTCATTGGCAGTCATGATTGTTTACCTCTGGATGAGCCACGTGAAGCAACATGACACATTGTTCTTTTGCGCTATGCGGGTCAGTTTAGGAGCTGATCTGTTCAGACTAATGTCGCATAAAACAGCACAGACCCGCATCCTGAATTCCATGCTTGTTTTTCTAGCACAAGTAGCACATGTACAGACAAAATGTATCCTTTTAATGCATTGCAGGGATGTGGGAGATGAGGGTGCTGAGGTGCAGCAGCCCCCCATATTTCAGTATTGTTTAACTGCAACTGCCAAAAATTATTTTAAAAAGATTTGAAAATAAACTAAACATAGTAAAGATCTATGCTATGCTTGTATGAGAGTGGAGTGTGTATTTTTATGTCTTCTAAATACATTTTCAAAATTCAAAAGTTGAGCCACTTTTTACCAACTGATGCAAAAAATACAAGCAGGTTGAGGTGCAAAGTGAGAAGGCATATTAAGAGCTTTAGACCAGTTCTGAGCCCCAAAGCGCCCTATGTTTTCTATGCCTACAAAATCATAATAATGTTTTATTTATTTATTTGTTTTAATGCGTATATCATGCTAGGTGTACATTCAAGTACTGAATTTCAGTGCATAACTCAGCTCACTCAGCTCATTTGCTTAAAGCTCATCTAGAAGCAGAGAGCGCAGAGTGAGCAGGGTGTTCATCAGCAGTTTGATGTGCCTGTTATATGTGCATATTGTCATCTCTTGACCACATTTATATCATGTTTTGACATGCTTTGTTAGATATAAATGATCAAATCAAACGGAAAAAGGCTAATCATTTTGTGATGTCACAGTTTATTTCACATACATGCTTCTTACTAAGTTTCAGCACCCTCAAAACTCTTTCCCACATCCCTGATGCACTGCATATAAGTAATATGAGTAATGCAAGTGACTGAATAAGAATTCTTAATAAGTCAGTAACTGTAATATGTTACACTACTTCACTACTGGAGGACATAATCACTGTAACATGTTGCTTTGTACTGTGTGACTCCAATACTGTTCATAATGTTACTGTAAATTAAACCAAACATAATAGAAAATAAAATATTCATGTATAAGTGACATGAACACTCACTGGTAGTTGCAATATTGTATTATTAACCTGTTTCTGCAGCCTCCCTAATGGCCGTTCCATCAGCAGAAGGGAATAATCTGTGATATTTTTAATAATAATAATAATAATAATAATAATAATAATAATAATTGACATGGGGCAAAAAGGGGTTTTTCAGTCAGTGGGTCCTGACTCTGTGAAAGACTAGGTGGGCAAATAGTGCAACAATTCAAGAATAAAGTTTCCCAAAGTATAAAAGCAAAGAACTTGGGGATTTCATCATCTTTAGTACATAATATCATTAAAAGATTCATAAAATCCAGTGAATCTCTGTAGGCCAAAAACCAGTATTGGCTAGCCATGATCTTTGGGTCCTCAGCCAGCACTGTATTAAAAACAGGTATGATTCTCTAGTGGAAATCACTGCATGGCCTCGTTAAACCACTGTCTCTGAACACAGTTCATCGCTGCATCCACAAATGCAAGTTCTAACTCTAAAATGCAAAGAAGAAACCGTATATAAACAGGCATCCTCCACGCTAAATTGGAGAAGGACCATCCAGCTTGTTATGAGCAGACAGTTAAAAAAAAGTCAACTTCTATGATTGTATAGGGGTGCATTAGTGCACACGGCATGGGTGACTTGCACATCTGTGAATATATCATTAATGCTGAATGATATATGCATATTTTGGAGCAACATATGTTGCCATCCAGGCGATGACTTTCTCAGAAGACCTTGCTTGTTTCAGCAAGACAATGTCAAACCACACTCTGCACATATTACAAAAGCATGGCAGCAACAGCATCCCGAATGCGTACGGAGTGTTGCTAAAAGAAGAGGTGATACAACACAGAGGTAAACATACCACTGTCTTAAGTTTTTTTGAAACGTGTTGCTGGCATCAAATTCAAAATGGGCATATATTTGTCAAAAAACAAAACAATTTCTCAGTTTCAACATTTGATATGTTGTCTTTGTACCGCTGTCAATTAAATTTAACTGATTTAAATGATTTGCACATTATTGCAATGCACATTATTATTATGTTTTTATTTACATTTTGCATCTCCCAACTTTTTCAGAAATGGGGTTGTACAACTGACATGATAAAAATAGCATTTAAACGCAATAAAAACAATTGTTTTGCTTGCTAAGTGATGAAGACAAAAATCCAGTTCACTTCCAGTTTTGTAAATCAAACACGTTTCCAAATAGGAAAATGGCATTATTGAAGATTAAAAAATGCAAAATCAAAAGGACTAAACGACCTCCAAATAAAAATTATTATTATTATTATTATTATTATTATTATTAGTTGTGTAACCATGTTTGATTCCAGCCCTTTAACCACATACTGAAGTCACTACTTCCTAGTAATGACTCAAGTGATTTATTGTTGTTTGGCTTACAGTGTGATTACCTGCACTGCAGTGATCTATATGTATGTGTACCTCAGATCCAGTGGAGGCTCCAGTCCTGACTCACCAGCTAAATGGAGACGCCTGTAACATCACTCTCACCTGTAGAGGTCATGACCTCTCTATCAACTCCAGCTGCTATAATGAAACCTGTGAGGAGGAGAAAGTGACATCACCTGCAGGCGTCACCCTTTCCCTTTCTGTCAATGGCAGCACCATCATCTGTAACCATAGCAACCCAGTCAGCTGGAAGGAGACAGTTTTGGAGATGAGAGAACTTAAACGACTTTATGCTGATGGAAGTGTGTATACACATGCATAAACACGAAAACATGCAGTTATTTTAACCCATTCTGTACTTCGGTTGTAAGACTAATAACAATCTTTCCCCCCATTAGGAAGAAAACGTGAAGAAACCCTTGGCCCAGCCTCAAATTCAACAGTGCCTGTCGTGGTTGGCATAGTGGTCATTCTTATTGTTGCTTTTATAGTCAGATATTACTGCCGAAAGAGATCAACAGGTATTGCCTTTTTATTCCCACCGCATGTGTGAAAACATTTATCGTTATCTCTCTTCACAGTTTTTTGTCGGAAAAGCAGCTTTTTAGTTACATAACTTGTTTGTCAAAGCAGCTGTTACTGTTAGCTGGTTAGTTAACACAGCCAGTCACAGAAAAGTTAGCCTTGAGAAACCTCACATTTGTATAACTGTTCATTTGCAACCGTTTAGAATTGTTTAGTGAGCATGTACATTAGACGTCTTTTCTATTGTTATAGATGAATTGAGCCTAAGTGTCATGACTTGGTCTAGTCTCAGGCCATAACAGAGAATGAGAGAGAGCTCTCTCCCTAGACCTGCTGCCAGACCAAGCACAGACCAGAAAACTGATCAGATTTATTTAGATTATTTAGATTATTTAGATCTCAATTGCAAGAGGCTAAGCTGGAATGGGGTGATGGCTTCAGGGGTGAGCATATGCCAAATTAATAAACAATAACGAACAATTACAGAACAAACTAACCTGGAAACAAAAGGAACAAAAATACAGAAGGCAACCCTAACTCCCTACTTAAAAACAGGAGAAAAGATTTAGGAAAGCAAATTTCAAATTGTCCCCTAATTTCCCAAATGTATTCAAAGATTTTCTCAGAAACTAACAAAAGCTTGTATGAATTTAACAACAGAGCAGGCGAAGTAAAGCAGAGTGGAGTGGAGAGTGCCGGGCTAATTCCAGAGCACATCTGAGCACCTTCCAGGCAGTGGCTTTGTGACCTCTTTTATACAGGAGGGCGCATATTGCAAAAAGAGGAAACACACACAATATGGTCACAGACAGACACACAGCAAAGTTATTACGACCAGGGGTCATAACACTAAGCAGCAAACTTACTCACTGTGGTAGGAAAAACAGGGTAACACCGTTAGTCTCAACCTCTGTAATTCTAGCTGTTGTTTGTGCCAAACCTTTCATATATTTCATATATATTACAAATAACAAAACAAGCAAGTCTGTGTCAAATACAAAGAGTTTGGTTATTGTAACCTACCCCACTTCAAGGGTAGATTTTAACAGTAGGTGGAACATAAAATAATGTATTATTAGTATATATATATATATATAGCTTCCCTTTGTTCTTCTTAAATTAAAAACAGGAAACTAACAGGAAAAAAAAAACAGATGTTGAACTAATTAGCCCATATCAGGGGTTTCCAATCTTTTGTAAGTTGTGATCCAGACAACCAATCACAAAGTGTAATAAGTAACTGTTTAATTTAATTTGGTGAATATTAAATTTTCACTAGTAAAAATTCAATTTTGACTATGTTCTCTAGTAAAAAGTGCTATTTTCACATGTATAAATAGAATTTCTTTGTAAAATCCTTTGCAAGATATGACTAAAGATATGGCTAAAAAGCTAACCAACTGGGCATCGGTAAAAACGGTAGTTGGACAAATAAGCTTTGGAAATTACGGGTTGTACCTACAGTTACTATGAAGGGTTAATTTTGCATTTTCTTTTCAAAACTTCATAGATTCCACGCAGTGTGACACAATCTATGCAGAAGTTGAGGTAAGATTTATATAATTCTCATTCCTGTAGACATTTAGACATTAATGACAGTAAATACTGTAATTATTTGATTCATGGATTTAAGGTTTATATAGTTAATTTGTGCCATATCTTCAATCATATCTACAGAACAGTAGTGCAGCAACACCACCTTTTGCACTGGAGACTCCTTCTACTGTGTACCGTGTTGTAGGAAAGAAACAACAACCTCCAAGTAATGGACAGTCCAGTCAGACTCCAGTTCCTGAAAATGAGGTGAAAATGTACAAAAAAGGTCTTAATTTGACTTTTGATAGATCATTCATAACATTTTAATGATAATTCTGCTGCAGCTGGAGTTATTTAATGTAGTTAGAACTGTAAAAACACTACAGTTCAAACTAGAGGAAAATATTAGTGCAATCATTTTTATTCACTTTCTAAAAGGCCTGATTAGAGCTGCAGTGTGGAAAACCTGTCTGCTTTGTGCAGGATAGATATGAGCCTATGACTCATTTGCACCAACAGTTTCTTTCACATGAACATTTACTGGAGGATTGCACAAAAATGGGTGGTGACCGATGGCCAGTGGCCACTAGTGGTAGTCAGTTTTGCACTGAACACTATTTACCAATAGAAAATACTTCAACTCTGTTATTAACACTGCTACCTCTTTGTTACTGAACTTGCATTTTCTCTTTAGCCCCAAGCTTGTTGACCGCTCCTCTATTTTACGCCATAATTTTATTATTGAGCTTCACTAGTCAGCACAGTTAGTACACAGTTGTATGCACCGTATGTGTGATTAGCTAAAGGCTTAGTAAATTATTTCAGATGCATTTAGAATGCATACTGCAGCTGTTTCAAGGAGAGTTTTTGGCTCCCCTGTCACTCTGTGTGAATTCCAAGTGCTGGGTAAAGGTTAGAGACCACCTTTCATTTTTTTTTAATTTCCAGTCAAAATGCCATAAAGTACAAGTTATTCATTTTACAGCACCACATTTATGAAAAATATCAGTTTTGCAGTATTTAGTGTATCCATTCTTTGCTTTCATTACAGCCTCCATTCTTTTCAGGAGTCTTTCTTTGAGTTTTTCTGCAGGAATATTTTTCCACTTGTCAGTTCAATGTTTTTGGTTGGACCTTCTGCTCCTCACACTCCAAGTAATCCCAAACACATTTAATGATGAGGTCTGAACTCTGGGGTGGCCAGTGAATTGTTCTGAGAACACCAGCAGCTTTCTTTGTCTTTTTTTTTCTCAGTACAAATCCTTTCAAACGCACAGCACTGAGTTGTCTTCTCACAGTGGAATAATGGACTGTGTTATACTTTTATTGATCCCCTCCAGCAGAGCAGTGGGGGGGTTAAGGAATATCCAGTCAGTTCTAGGATTTGAACACGTAACCTTCCATTTGCTGACTCAACTCTCCCACCACTACTACCAGCCACCCCACCAGTGGCTCTTTCAGATCTGAAGTAGGAGTGGAGCTTGATTTTCTTCTGTCTCTCACAGATGAAAGCTTTAAGTGCTGTTTATATGGTGGAGACAGTGTTGGTGGTCTACCAGGTCTTGCACGGTTGTTTAGAGTTCCATTTTCTGTGTATATTTCTCTGTATCCAGATATCATAGATATACACATCTTTTTTTCCCACTTATTTTCCTTTGACTTTCCCCTTCCTTATGGATATCTCCTGAAAAATAACTCCTGAGAATGAATAACTTCTTGGTTCTTAGTGGCTGTTTTGACCAGAAATCAAATAAATGAAGGGTGGGCTCTGAATTTAGCACAGCACTGTACACTGTTTAACAAAAGGTGCTGTGCAGGTATATTTTTCATTCATCAAGGTACAAACATTGTAAATGTACCCTCAAAAGGTACAGCAGTGGTTTTAAGGCCCAATTGTTTAACTTAAATACGTTTTTTTTTTTTCCCGGTGGAAAAGTAACCATAACCCAATGTTTTAAAACAGAACAATAAAATAAAAAGCCTGGAGACGAGACGGGGTGTGTGGAGTCAATACAACTTAGAAAATATAATTTCAATGGATTATGGTTCAATTATGTTTCTTGACTAAAGGTACTGAGATGTACCCTTGAGGGCACCACCCCAGTGACAGCTTTGTGCCTTTATTTCTGAGAGTGTATATGCATGATCCGTAAAATTCAAAATGTAAAATTGTTTTCTGTAATTTTTATGAATACAATTTTGTTCTAACAAAATGATTTCTCAAATTGCCTCAGTCAAATTTGTTTATATTTTGAATTTAATGTATTGCTATATTGCTAAAAGCCCAATGATCCAGTTTAAGAGCTTTTTGAACATAAAAGCTTCGTTATCCATACAAGGGTTTGTGATACTTTTGAAACTGTAAACTCTTTGAAAGTTAATTAGTTGTACTTTTTTCTTTGTCCTTTTATTCATACAGATGACACATAACAAGCCTGAAACCATTTATGCCACAGTTTCACAACCCATCAAAACTGTGATTCAAGCGAAACAGGATGAAACCACATCAGATGTGAGAAATTGAAGCCACTCTTGATTCACAGTCGGCTAAGAACCACCATCTCGTGGGAGTCCACAAAAGTACAACAGGCCCTTCTCTAATTGGGTGGGAATGATGGCTTTGGCCCACTGCTGATCACAGCCAGACTATAAGTTTTAGGTCATAAATACAGACCATTCTTTTCAGCACCCCTTAAATTACCTTCAGATGTTACTTAAACATCAGCCCGAAAAGAAAGGTGGTGTCAATGTGGGGAACACATGGGCAAACTGGGTTACAAAACAGATGAAGATATAGATCATTGAAATTTACTGGGCATCATTAAAATGTGCGTTTGTACAAAATTGAAAGGATTAATTAATCTAATCTTCCCTTAACAATTTTTATACAACATTTCTGTTTACAATATGTTTTCACATATCAGTGTTTAAGACAGGGACGTTTTCATTTAAACAGTGTAAGCTCTAGTCTTTTGGGGGCCAAAATGTAAAGTTTAAGTTTACATGAAGTTACTGTTTAAATTACAGGTAATCTTCTCAGCATTCTGGTTCCAGGGCTCTGTCCATGGCACAGTATTTCTTGCTTACACTGCTAACTTTAGGTTTTATCCCTCGTTACCATGGCGACCAAGTTAAACATTAATCATTAGACCCCAGATCGGCTACTTCTTGTTCTCAAATTCTGTTACCTGTTAACGTGTTAACAGAATATCTCTATGCTTGAATGGGTTCATTACTCATGGTCTTGAAACTACCCAGGTTGTCGATATCTGGCCCAACCTAACTTCTGTGGTTCATGACACAATGACATATTTCATTATTGCTTGTTTGCCATTATTTTTGCCGTTTTTTGGCTCCAGATGCATATGTTCTTTGTTTGAGGCATGATGATTTTTTCTCCTCTCTTGAGAATCTTAAACAACATAATGGTACAGTAATAATCCAGAATTAGGGCGCCTCTTTTGCCTGAGGGTCCCTAAGCAGCTGCTTATGTCACTTATTAGGTAGAGCTGGCACCAGGCCAAGAGAATTAGTTTTTTGAGCTACAGGCTCTTAGCTTGGTATATAGAGACAAAATAGTCAAAAGCACTATGAAACCAAACGTGTATTTTTTTTTTCTTTTTGTTTGGTTCTTTTTACAGTACTGCTACAGACACAGTATACTGGAAGTTCCTGCTGACTATCAAAAAAGAAACTTACAAAATGCCTCTTCAGGTTTCAGAACACATGCACTGTCCGAACTACAAAAAGAGTTTTCTGGAAACAAGCTTGTTATCACACTTTAAAAACTGGCATTCATGTGCTGTGTGAGGAGTATCAGAGTGTGGGAGTGTTGGCAGGGGGCTTAATGGAGTAATGGAGTAGTGGACTGTGGAGCTGGAGCCACAAATGTGAGTGCAGCTGGCAGATATGAGCAATAGGTCTACATTGGAGCTAAACCCAAACACTGTGCTTGCTCTGTAGTCATGTCGTCAACCCCCACAAGCACAGCCTCTACTGCTAATGCTAACGCTGCTGCTACTGACCACAGCACAAAACCAGAGCAGAATATCGGTCTCTGCTACTTTATTTGCAGTACAGATTTGAACCACTGCAAGGCCTCAGTGAGTTTCCTAAATGCACTGACCATAAAGCGGAAAGAACCAGAACTGTCAGCCAGTCATAGCTCCCCAGTAGAGTTACACAGCCGCAGTCTGCAGCTAAAGCAGGGACCCTTGTTTTTGAGGATGACTCTCTTAGCTTAGTGCATTACTGACATTGTTCATGTTGGCAAGAATGACACGAGGAAGCAGAAGTCAGAGGTTAAAAAGGGACTTTAAATGATCTCTTTAAAACACTCAGCAAGCTCAATGTCCATTTATCAGTGGTGCTCCACCTACATGAAGAACCAATATGTTCTCAAAGGTTACTTGGATTAAACGCTTGGCTACATAAAAGCTGCAGGTCAAATGGACTGAAATTTGGACTGAGAAACATGTCCACTGTGATTGGAGACACATCAGCATTAACACCCAAGGACTCTGATCACTGCAGTGTTGATTTGTAGTGATCAATCAGCAATTGTATATGAAAAATATAATTATATACAAATACACACACACACACACACACACACACACACACACACACATACACACACACACACACAAATATATATATATGACCAAGTTTGTGTTAGATAGGGACACCTATGGGTGCTCTCTCTCTACTCTTAGTTTTAGCCTGCTGATTTTCTATAAGCTTTCTCCTTAGTTAACCCTTTGCATGTGAGGTTCTGTGTGTTTGCGGATGTGATAACCCGTGATTATTTTTCTTTGTTTTTATCCCTTTTTATATATTTGCTTCCTTTTTCATGTTCCTGTAATCCTGAAAAGCATTTTTCTTAACACATTTTATAATCTATTTTACTTTTGAAATTCAATGTTCATTTTTAAATAAATTGAAATCTTATTCATGCTGTGGTAAATTAACATCATCACAAACAAGTCATATGTAATTAATGATTTTATTACAGCCCATGGGCTTGGTTTTATGGTTTAACAGAAACAGGTTAAATTAACATAGTACTGCAACCAAGTTAACTGAGATGCCTCCACAAAACTTAACTTTATAAACGTCTCATGTGCTGGCAAGAAAGTTGGAGGTATAGCTGCTCTACTTGATTTCTTCCAATGTGAGCAGTTATTGTTTGGTGACTTCACATCCTTTGAGTATCTCTGAGCAGTTGTGAAAGGGGCACTAAGAACATTACTAATAATTGTCTACAGGCCTCCAAAGTACAATGTTAATTATTTTAGTAATGAATTTACAGACACTGTATATTTTATTTCCAATCATTTTAATATTTTTTTCATCAAATTGCTGGTGATTGTAACACACACACACACACACACACACACACTATATATATGTATATAGACAATCAAAGACAGTTATGCTAGGGAACTCCTTATTGTGCCATACTGGAACCTTTTGGACACGCTCAGCATGTGACTGGGAGCACACACTGTCATGGTCACTCTTTAGATGTGATTATCTCAAAGAGTCTCAGCATATCAGCACAAAAATGTGCTTTGCCCCATGCAATTCTTCTGATTCTGTTGATGCTTTGCTATATAACTTCAACTTAAAAAAACTGTTAGTGTTGTAGCTTAAGATTGCATGAGTTAAAGTTAAAACTACTTCACACCAACAGAAAGCACCATTAAGGAATGCTACTGCAGTTGAACTCAGTTCAACAAGAGAATGTAGGAAGACTGAATGCAAATTGCATAAACCAAGTTTCAGATCCAAAATAAATCTTCAAAGATAGGCTGCATGATTACAATACAGTAAAGTGCAGCGCTAGACAATCCTTTTTCCTCTAGCATTATCAATAATAATGTTAACAGTAGTAAATTAGATTGATTACAAATAGTCTTTACCATGGTTACCAAACTCTACTACATATATGGCCCCTGAATTAATATCAGCTGAGAGATGCAATAAATTTGTATACTTTAACGCTAAAACCCATAATATCACACAAGCCATTAGTACCTCTTATTCCTCCAATGAGTCTGTGTTCTCTATCACCACATGAAGATATCATGGTTAAAATCTCTCACTTTAGTGTTATTAATAATGAAATTTTAACTGATACAGTAAGCCATCTCAATTTGCCCACTTGTAGTCTTAACACATTACCGAGCAACTTTTTAGAGAATGTGTTTCACTTAATATCAGTGGCCACACTTCAGATAGTAAACACCTCACTCATGTCAGGCGCTTCTCCTAACACTTTAAAAATTGCAGTCGTGAAGCTCCTCTTAAAGAAAAATCTAGAAGCAACACTTGATGTACTAGATTACTACTATTATGTAACTGCAGACCTACTCAAATTTATCCTTCATTGGAAAGATCATTGAGAAAATCGTCTTCAAGCCACTTATTGGCTTTGTCCTTGAATAGCCAGATTTCAGTCAGGATTCCAGCCTAATCATAGTACTGAGGCCACTCTAATTAAGGCTATTAGTGACACTTATATAAAATCAGATTTTGGAAAAAAATATCTGTTCTACTACTGTTTAATCTCAGTGCTGCATTTAATACTATTGACCATAAAATTGTCATAGATAGACCTGAGAACTGGGTTAGAATCTCAGGAATTGTCCTAAAATGGTTCAGTTCATACCTCTAAGGAAGGAACTACTTTGTCAAAATAGAAAATAATGCTTCTGAGAGTGTGTAAGTGACCGGTGGTGTCCCTCAGGGTTCAATCCTTGGGCCGCTCTTATTTAATTTGGTAATAATTCATTTTGAGAGGTCCTTTTTAGAAGAAGTAAAGACTCAGCAGACTCTCAGTAACATATTGACAACATGTCAATGATGGAGCAGCTGAATACATTCAGCAGATTATCAGGACACTTTCAATTTACTGTGTATCTACAATTTATTCATACTCCTCTGAATTCAGTTGTTTTTCACTTTATTTGGAGCAGCAACTCCAGCAGCACTGCTGTGTCTGATCCGCTCAGACCAGCGCAACACACACTAACACACCACCACCACCACATCAGTGTTACTGCAGTGCTGAGAATGATCCACCACCCAAATAGTACTTGCTCTCCTATATAGTAAGTGGAGCTGATAAAATGGACAATGAGCGTAGAAACAAGGAGGTGGTCATAATGTTATGCCTGATTGGTGTGTGTATATATATATAAAGACTTTTGTCATATATATAAGTTCTGAGTTTTGATAAATGTCACTGATTAACCAATAATATGTTTCACGTCCCACCACCCCCACGTAAAATCAAGTGAAAAGGTCACCAGGGTAACTTTGAACGATATCTTTGTGTCTATAAAATATACATAATATACATATATAAATTTTGCATAATTAATCTCTGGATAATTAAATATCAGGCTGCCTTAAAATGTTTAGTTCAAAACAATATAAGACAGATTGTTCTGTTAACGTTCAAGTAGAGGTTTAATTAAGCAACACATCTTTTTTGCTGTACTGGTTTGTTTGTAGTCAAAGCCTGAGAAGTAAGTTTCATATAGAAATCAACACTGAAACTCATCTATGATTAAAGACTTCATTTTACTTTCAAAGATATTCAAATTATATGAAGGACAGTCTCAAGGACTATTCAAATCCATTCCTAATGAAATCAGATAAGAATGACAAATGAGCCTGTAGATTTGCTGAAGCACTGCTGGACAGACAAAGCTCTACGAGACAGAAGAGCCACCAGGATTTGAACCATGGACAAGAGTTTATTTCTAGCACTGCTGATCTCAGGTATGTGTGAGCTATAGATTTCTGAACAAACACAGAACTGTGCAAAAGTCTGAGACCACATGACAAGATTATATTTAAAATTGTTTATTTGTTTGGAAAAACATGACCAGAATAAATACAAATAAACAATTCAATTCAAATCAATTCAACAATAGTTACTGTACGAAAATAAATACATGTACAGACCTCTCTACTAGACTATTATTTGCAGTTTTCATCCAATATCAGGTTAGTCTAACACTCCATTAAGTTAAAATTTCAATGTGTTGGCAGTTGGAATTCAACAAATCTTTGCAATGGCTGTATAGAAAAAAAAATCTTAGGCATCTCACAAGTTAGGAAATTTGTGGGGTTTTTTTTTTGTTTTTTTTTTGGTTGGTTTCTTGTTTTGTCTGTAACCAAATTGTCCACTTATATTTACTTATATTCAGTGGTAAGACTTCTGAGAGGTGGGACAGTCAAACTTGATGTCTTCATTAAAACCTCTGACACTGAAAAACAATTGCTGAAAATTTTCAGTGCTTATTTTAGAATAAAATAGTGGTTTGTTATTTTACAGGATCCTACTGTAAAAGACATTTAGTGCAGTGCACTGGTTTACAGTAATATCCCAGACAAGGCAAATTAACAGGAATTTCCTGGCACATTTACAGTAAATTCATAGATCATTACTGTAAATATTTTTCACTGTACAAATAGTTGTCATTTATTTAATATTGATAGCAGTATTGCACAGCAAATCGGTTCAAATGCAGTTTTCTTTGAAAAAAGAAAGTACATTACTGACAAATATGTTTAAACTATTTTTTTGGCCTTTGTGGTTTTATTATTATTATTTTTTTTAACCAGTGAAAAAAACACAAAAACACACATCAATATTTTTAAATGATGTAATTAGAAATCTAGAATTAGTCTGATCAGGACCATTTTAAAACATGAGGGAAAAGCCCATGCTCTCCTATTCTTTACATCTTGAGCTTAGATGCGTGTTCAGATTGAAGCAGGTGACTGAACATGAACTGGAGCAGCAGACAAACAAGTTGCCTTGGTCTGAATTTTGTCATTATATCAAGTAAAAAAAAACTCTATTAAAAAATTTGAATAAAAAATTCAAGTGGCTTCACACAGTTAAAGGGTTACAAAAATGTCATCTGTGACACTGAACCCATGAATGAATAAATAGATTAATAAATATACTGTCGCATGCAAGATTTGGAACACCATTCGTCTAGTTACATATTTTGTTGATTCTAAGTGAGAATAAGTTAACCCACCTTCCACAGAGAATATACTTAAGTACGGCATTTTTCTGCAAATTTAAGAGAACAGTTTCTATTTATTTGATGAGTTTAACATGTTTTTTTCCACATATATAAAATGTGCTAAAACCTTTGCACAGGCTACATGTTATTTCCCTACTATGGTAAATTCAGTGAATAAACAGTAATTGTGCATTCTCCACAAACATGCAGAAGTGTGTTCAAACTTTTCAATGCAACTGTACTTGGTTTTTCCCACATTTTTTACAGTGTATACTGATAATGTATATAGCTGTATACACTAACTATGAATTATCTTAGTAGATGTGTCACTATGATTAATTACATGCATTACTTATTACCTCCTTATAAAAAAAATGCCTTAACTTAAATGCCTGTGACCTGCTGGAGGGTCCAAGCAAAATTTCTGCATAATTTTGATGTTGATATGTAAGCGAAAGTCATTTTGATGTAAAATGGTGCAATTTAGAGAAACTCTTTACCGTGGTGGCGATGGGAACCAGAGTTTGAGATGCCGACAATGTGAATTGCCTTATCTTCATTTATCTACAAGTCATCTTAGGTTTTTTCATATTTAATGTTGATCATAGTGAAGTTGTAGTAAAACTGGAAAAGTAGTTTTCTTTGGGGACCACTTGGGATGTAATTTTACTGCAGGACATCTGTAATGTTTATGACCAATTCACACAGGATAAGAAATCTCAGTATAAATGAGATGGGAGTGGCTACTCGATTGGAGCACTGCCTTTACCCCAGAAAAGAGTAGAAACCAGGCCAAAACTTTTAATTTAGCTATTATTTCGTTTACTCTATCCAGCTGTCTTGCTGTCTGAAGTGAATGCGGGTCACTAGCATTGCCATTAGCTTGGGAATTCACAGCCAACATTCAACATCACTGCGTTTTTGTCTGATGTTTCACGTTTTAATGTTCCAAGTTGTACACTTGAGGTACGTAAGCACATATCAATTGAATTTTAGCCACATAGAACACAAGTAAATGCTTCTTCAAGTGCCTCCATAGTTTAGCATAGATAGCATATTTATCAACAATTCTCATGGGATTAATATAACCTGGGGTTACCTCTAAGCCTCGTTTCACAGTAGGTAAAAGGTGCTGGAATCTTTACTGATGTGGGAGCGCACTCTGTAAAAATGACTGACATGGTGCATTCGGATGGAACTAAAATCACAGAGAAAAAATGACATTATCCCATCTTCTCATTTTAAACTAACCCCAACTCAAAAGGGCTTAAAGCTAAAACCTAATCTCAAGACTGTTGTAAAGCAATGTCTGAGGTATCAGGCAGTGTCTGTGTAACAGTTTCCTCATAATGGCTTCCTATGGAGGTAGCTTTCAGCTCCATTAAAAGAGAATCTGTTTCTTATCACTACCACTGTGAACAATTCTGACTCTGTTTCTCTAAAATAATACATTTCACGTCAAGCCACTCTGAATGACTTTGTTTATATCTTAACTGTTCTATATTTGTGCCTTATAGTATCCTGTCCCCTTAATGTACTTATGTTATATCTTAACATAGTCCTAAAAGAACGCAAGTAAAGAAGCCAGTTGGTGAAACACCTTACTCCAGCCTCTGTCTGTTGTCATTGGTTAAGTGATTATTTCATGAGGTGTATTTCATTTAAGTAAATAGACATTTTGAAAAGTTTTTGGAATTCCCCTTCAAGAACAAGCCAGGCTGGTTTGCATTATTTTGTATATGTAATAATATAATATAAATGATAATCATATGCAAAACATTCATGTTACACATTGATGTTACTGTTCATCAGTCACAGTTTTGTCATATTGACTTGCACTCTATGTTCTCCATGTGTGGGGAAAAGATCCCACCACCTTTGTTTGTTGGATTAATTTGTATCTAGTAAGTCACACCACTGTGAAACTGGTGCAATTCAGAGATGGATCAGAATGTGTTTTAACGTGTCTTGTTTTTCTGTAAGAAGTGAATATATGTATAAATACGGGCATGTACTCAACCCTCAGGTCTGCCTGCTTTGCAGCAAATCTAACAGTGTTTTTATTGTTGTCCTCAGGAACCTTTGGCATCTGCTCTTCTGACCTTCAGCAGTTCTACTATGTGAATTTTAAAAAGAGTTGGTTGGAGGCTCAGAGTTACTGCAGGGCGACCTACATTGATCTGGCTACTGTTGGCAACATGGAGGACATGAACAGGCTGAAAGCAGCAGTGGATCCTGCGTACACAGGCGCTGTGTGGATTGGACTGAAGAAGCACTGGGTTTTGTCTACAGGGGAGAATATATCCACTTATAATAACTGGGTCCCAGGGCAACCAAATGAAGGAAATGTGGAAGCAGCATGTGGAGTGTATACGTTGCAAGGATGGCATGACTGGTACTGCTCCTCAATATTCTACTCAGTCTGCTTTGATGGTAATTTAATTTATTTATTACTGGTTACAGATTTCTTTTTTCGGATTATTGTATCTGATCTGGGTTTTCGTGCCTGCAGCCACTGTAGAGTTACTAGTTGGGGCACAACAAAGGGATGGACTGTGCCACTATAGTGTGAAGTATGGCCACCTCAGTTAAACAAAGTGAGACTATCATCATCAAAAAAAGCAGTGATGAGAGGAAGTTCTCCTACCTGTCTTGTGTGAATGGGTACATTTATGGTGAAAATCTTTCATCAGGCAGTAATCAATCAGCTGATGGTGCTCACTCAATGATCAATATAGCTTGTTGTGATACACGTAGCTGAGCTGACTGGCAAGTATGTTCATCAAAACCGTTTTGCTTCATGAGGCAAATTTTGTTTTTCTACGTTAGGAACAACGTTAGTGTGAACATATATACAGTACTGTACATTTGTTTTGTTGTCATGCTTTTTGTGTATCACCTTAGCGAAGTGTTTAACCACTGGTGTAAATTTGGTGAGTGAGACGATTTTTTCACGCCACGCACTTCACTCCACTCTGTGTTTGTGTGGTCTACCACTTCACTGCTGAGCTGACCAGGGCAGAAATTTCACAAACTGTCTTGTGGCGTCTTATGACAGTGTCATGTTTAAAGTCACTGAGCTCTTCCTTATGACTCATTCTACTGCAAATGTCTGTCTATGGAGATTGCATGGCTATGTGACCTGTTAGCAATGGGTGTACCCCAAACACCTGAACTCAATTAGCAGGGGTGTCCACATACTTTTGGCCTTTTTGACGAATGCTGTTTCAGTGTTATGGTTTGATCTTAAGCCAGATTGGAACAGTTTATGGATATTGCACCATATCAATGGGTATTGTGAGAGGACTACTTTTTCCCCCCAAGTATTTTACTCAAAAAAGAAGGGTAGGAAATTGGTCTTAAGTTGCTAAAAACTGAAGAATCAAAGTCTTCAACAAAGGTCTTACGACTGCTGAAAGCAATGTAGGTTCTTGATATCTTCACTAAAACAGTGGTTCCTAGCCCTGGCCCTGGAATACTTCTGTTCAGCGTGAACTACCCCGAGGGATATATGCCTGGCAGGATTTCTAGAACTACTGATTTAGGGAACTTCCTATCAGCGAGATTAATAAAAGTCATCAGATTCATCTGGATTACAAATTACACTTTTCATTGTTCCAGACAGTATTTTTTATTGCAAACCAATTTGCTGTTAAACTAAGTTTTCAAAGTTAAAATGAATTATTTGCAAGCAAATATTTAAAAAAAAAAAAATTAAAAATGTTGCTGTATAAGTGTTCAGCTCCTTCAGATTAGTATTTGGTGGAGCCAGCTTTTGCTGTTGTAGTAGCTTTTAGTCTTTGGGGTAAGTTTCTTCCAGCTTTGTACACTGTTCACAACCGTTTCGCTCATTCTTCCTGGCAGATTTGCTCCAGGTTGTCCAGGTCTGGACTTTGACCTGGTCATTGTAGAACATTCACTTTTTTGTTGTTCAACCATTCCTGTGTTGCTTTAGCCTTGTGCTTGGAATCATTGTCCTGTAAAAGGTGACATTTCTTCCAAGCTTTGGTTTTTAGCAGACTGAAACAAGCTATCTTGCAGCATGTCCCAGTATTTTGCACCATCCTTCAACACACAGCATTTAGAATATTTGCCATTAAGCTTCATTTCTGTCTCTGACCACAAAACCTTATTCTGCATTTTAGCTGAGTC
The DNA here is from genome assembly GCF_904425465.1 of Colossoma macropomum. Taxonomy (NCBI): domain Eukaryota; kingdom Metazoa; phylum Chordata; class Actinopteri; order Characiformes; family Serrasalmidae; genus Colossoma; species Colossoma macropomum. The sequence continues at coordinate 24,343,437 of NW_023494807.1, forward strand.
ATTCTTATGCTTTCTGGCAAAATCTAGAAGTGCCTTGATGTGTTTTTTCATCAGTAATGCTTTCTTTCTAGCCACCCCCTCACAAAGGCCCAGACGTATGCTGAGCTCGACATCATTGACTGGTGCACATTCATTCCAGTGGCTCCGTCAGAGTGACTGTTTGTCTCAGAGTCTCCAAGTTTTGAGGGACAGCCTTGTCTAGGCAGTGCCTGGTGATATGATACAGTTACCATTTATTCACAATTGATCTAACTGTGCTTACTGGGATATCAAAACTCTTGGACATCATTTTGTAGCCTTTCCCGATCTTGTGTATATCTATAACTTAGTTTTCCTTAGACTGCACTTTGGTCTTAATTTTTCTTCCAGATTCACAGTCTGATCTTGAATCAAAGGGGTCTTTTATTCAGTGAACTTTTTTAAAGAGCAATGAGCAACTGTAATAGGATTCACCCAGAGGTGGAATTGAACCCAAGCCTCCAGGTATGGGAGGCCAAAGCATTAAGGTTAAATCGCTGGCTGTGGACAGAGGGGGAGCTCAATGGCAGAGCTCATGGGCAGGTGGCAGTAAAAAACAAAATACAGTGTAACTAGATGTGTAGAAATGCTAGCCCAGGTGCCAGGGAGAAGCCTTAACTATAACTAAGCAAGAAACACCCCATGCTGGGATTGAACCATGGCCTAGAGGGTAACTGACCCATGTGCAGCCAACTCAGCTACACAACCACTCAAAAACTAAACTGAAAGTGGGGGTAGCCAAAGGCTCAAGAAAGGGAAGGAAAAAGACTAATTTGGGGAAAAAATTAGGTAAAAATCCAAAACAAGGCTTAGAGGGACCAGGAGCAAACTCTGAAATACTTGAGAGCAATTACCCAAATACCAGCTTGATCAAGAAGTGCATGCACATGCAAACTCATGACGGAGCACAGAACAAAGAGTCACTCTTAAGTAGAGCAGAACACAGTTGTGACCAGTTGTTTCTAATTACCTAGAGGTAGTTCTCTGCTCCCATCTAGTGGTGGCACTGGGTCTGAACACAGGATGGGTGACAGGGCTCTTGCCAGTGGCAGACTGAGACTGACCTGTCACAGCAACAGCTTTTTAGGCCACTCTTTCCTTCTTTGCTCTCTTTTTGGATTCTGGAGTATCACAGGCGTATCATTTTACGGAATGACACTTCCCAAACAGCATAACATTAACTAGGTTAGATAGCACTGATCAGGTTCCAACACAATAGGCAACAGTGATAGCAATGAAAGTGACCTTTCTGAACCAGGCTCATCTGTTGATACATCAGCCATTCAACTATACATGTTTGAGCCAGTGTGCAACATTTCTAACGTGACTGAGAGACAAATCGATATGGAAATTGATACTGAAGGACTGTCAGAAGACTGTATTTGGTGAGTAATTTAACTTCTTACATGTGGCAACCTTTATAAAAACGATCTATAAGAAAGCATACTTATATAGGGCTGTATAATGCTTGTATAATAATGTATTCCTTTAGTTTTGTTAGTTTTGTTGTAGCCTAGCCTTCCTATGCAAGTTACCTAGGCATATATAACCTAATTTTATATATATATATATATATATATATATATATATATATATATATATATATATATATATATATATATATATATATATTTAATACCTGTTTTTCTAGATTTGTTCACCTGCTCATAGATCAGCATCCTCACATAACATTACTAGTGGCCATAATATGTCATTTCCTATGATTTCACTGTTACAGACTTTTGCACAGATACTTAAAATGTCATTGATTATCAAATTCTAACTGACTGTTTTGACATCAGGTGCTCCTGCACACATTGCTCTGAGATGCCTAGCGTGGAGGAAAGCATTTGTGGCTGCAGAGTCCCTCAGGTATGTCATAGTATCTTATAATAGTGAGTACTAAAACAACATTATTTAAATATCTAAAATAAATAAAACGCCTTTTATTTAAATTATTAAATGACGTTGAGCCAGTATGCCTCAAATCCCTGGGTTCTTCAAACTGAGGCGGCAGCCTACTGTCAGCGATATGGATAATTTTTACTCAGTATGTACAACATGATCCGTAAACACAAATTACGTTCCATTTAAACTAGAATATATATATATATATATATATATATATATATATATAATATATATATATATATATACACATACACACACACACTATGTTTTAACACATCTTTTCCTGTACATAATTATGCTTTCTCTTCCACAGCGGTAACCAGCATCCTAAGTGTTGTTCGTGCAGTGGTGCTGGGGCTATTTGGGATTATTGGTGAGCACAGGCTAAGTGGCCAGATGTTCCTGGAAGGGCCTGGGATTCAGAACCACCTCTGTAAAGTGAAGATTTAGCAGCAGGCTGTCAGCATATTCTTTAAGGGGAGGGAAAATGGCTTGTACAATGCATTTAATAAACATTTAAATACTGTTCAATTGTCTACGGTACTTGCTTACTTACACTTTTGATATCTTGCAAAAAATGGTCTCAATCATTGGTTCTCTATCCTTGTCATGAATAAGCACCTCCCTGCTTGTTATTGCGTTTTACCTGCTCCAGCACACCCAGTTCACCTTTAAACAAGTGGAATCAGGTGTGCTCCAGCTTGTTTGGAATGACAACCTGAGACCACCCTGCTGCCAGTAGAAGACTAAATAATGGCACACAGTACGCTACTGTATTTGAAAACAATATAGTAGTGCTCTATTTGATGATTTACCTCATGTATTTTTTTTAAACACATTTCATTTTTGTTTCTTGCACCATATTTCAAAAAAAAGTTGGGGCAGTAAAGCATTTACCACTATGTAATGTTGCTGTTCCTTTTCACAACAATTAAGATGTTTAAGAACTGAAGACACCAAGTGGTCAAATGTTTTTGGTGAAATTTTGTCTCATTCTTTCTGCAACGAAGTTTTAAGGTGTGCAACTGTGGGAGATGTTCGTTGTCACAGTTAGCATTTTAGAATGGCCACATGCTCTCCTTTGGGGAAAAGTCAGGACTTCAGGCGGGGAAGTCCAGCACCTGCACCCTCTTCATCCACTGCCATCCTTTTGTAATGTGTGCAGAATGTGTTTTGAAATAGGCATGGGTGTTCCTGGAATAGATGTCATTTTGAGGGCAACATAAGTTACTCCAAAATCTATATGTACTTTTCTTCATTAATGGTGCCATTATGGAAGTGTAGGTCACCTCAGAGCCCAGAGAAGTTGACGGCGCTTCTGGGCACAGTTAATATATGGAGGGAACAGCTTCAGGTTTGAGCAGGAGAGCTTTAGCAAACCCCATTTCAATATGGCAATGTGTTTCATAAGTGTAAACTGAGAGCTTCCACAGCACAGGGGATGAATATTTAAGCAAATGGAATTTTCCAGTTAGTCATTTTTGTCACAGAATAGTTCCTTACATAAAGCCTAAATCACTATAATTAGGTAATTGTGAGGGTCAGTCTTTTTAAATAAAATATTAACAGCACAAATGATCAAAGTGTCATTTGTAATCCACACAAATCTGATGACTTTTAAGGGGGTTGAATACTTTTGCAAGGCACTGTATATGTTATCAAAGGTAACAGGTGAGCTTTGTCTGCATGGCACTAATAGATTTGTTTTTGTAATGCTGTCCCACAACAGATAGATCTGATCCCAATGGCACGTTCATCCTAATAAGCTCCAACATGACTTGGACACAAGCCCAGACCTACTGCAGCCAGCACTACACAAACCTCGCCAGCTCCATAACGCACAAGAGCAGCAACAGGTATTTAACCTTCTTGGTGACAGCATCAGCGCATGGTTTGGCCTGATCTCCGGGCAGTGGTCTGATAGAGGATTCTCCACATTCCGGTACTGGGCAAACGGACAAACTTTCGAGTCAATTTCCACTGATGAATGTGCTGCCATGATGATGTCTGATTCTGGGAAGTGGACTCAAAGTCAATGTGACCTACAAAATCCGTTCGTTTGCTATGGAGGTGAGTGACCATTAACAACATTACCACTGGAAAGCTACCTTCATAGGAAACTTAATTGCAACCCTCATCTACACAAGATCGAGCTCTTGGTGGTCTGCAGCAGCATCTAAATGCTAGTAATTGGTGATTTAAATTATGGTTATAAATAAATAAATATACTGAAGGTGAAGGTGGCTTTCCAGGAATTTTCCAGAGGAGATCTCATTTTCATAGATGCAATGGCCTCCAGAATTACTGGCCGCCTTGTTAATTCTGAGCAAAAAAAGGCTTTAAAAATGGTTTATCAGCTTCATTTTGCAATGCAAATAACATATCAGTAAGATATAAATATTCCAAGAACAAAAAACTCTTCATGATCAAAAAAGTAGCATTTTTATATACAGTGATGGTAGAAGATATTATGAACATAAGTGTCCTGCACAACAAACAATAGACATGTTCACTTAAAACATTATTTAAAGCCTACAACCTGCGTCTACAACACTAAGAAAATGGTAGTTTTACCATCCATTAATCCATTCAACATCTCATGCGTAAGTCATCAGTTAATGGTTGTGAAAAATAAACATTCATTCAGTCCTGTTACCTGAACACACCCACCCCTCTGAAATATCTGCAATATGCCACAAGTAGCATGTCCAACAAGATATTGCTGCATTAATTTCCTGAAGATCATGGAAAGATGGAATGTAATCTCTTTTTTCTTAATTTGTGATATTGATTGACAAAGTCACTTTGACATATTAACCCTTTTACCCTAAATTATAGACTGAAAATAAATAACTAATTGAAAGAACTACATTTTAAGTAAAGCATTACAATTTCCTTAATACCTCCAGGCCACGTGCTAATTTTATGCTAAAAAAAACTCAACCCCGTCTTTAAATCCTGTGACTTTTTTAAGCAGTATTCTGCAACAAACCTTGTAAAGTATGAGACAGTGTTCCTGAGATGGATTTAAATTTTTTTAAAGGTTAAATGCATGTTTTCTTAGATTCCGTGTTAAATGGGGCTGATGGGACCACAATCGTGGAATCACCCTCAATGACAATGGAAATAATGCCAATTATTCTTAACCATTCAACATCAGCTCAACATCAGATCAACAAATGCTTTGCTTGGTTTGAGCATTTGTGGTCTGAAATCCCTCTGAAGGCTCTTTTGCAAAGTATGAAAAATATCAACGCAGTATAACATGATTGTGGATTTGAACTCATAATTCATATTTTTTAACTCTTTCTTTTACTACAGGACTTCGACCTCTCTTCCGGCTCTACCGCTTCATAAATAACCCAAAGACATGGACAAAGGCTCAGACATACTGCAGAAACAGATTCACTGATCTAGCTACTGTAGACAGTGTTAAAGATATGAGCAGTCTGATGAAAGCTGTGGATGTTGGCTATAGTGGTCCTTTATGGATCGGACTAACGCAAGCGGCACAACTGCGATGGGGCTGGTCTAGAGGAGATGAGCTACTGTCCAATTTCAGTAACTGGGATGCAGGAAGGCCAAATGGTACTGGACAATGTGTACTTACCGTCGATGGAGTGTGGCGTGATTATGATTGCACAGTAGCTCTGTACTTTGTGTGCTATTATGGTAAGTCTATAAATTTCTTTATGTAGTTTCTGTAGATGCACTTATCCAGTGTGACAAACAATTTCTAATCAGTATAACAATAGACATAGAGATGGGTGCCGTCATGAGTCTTGCTTTAGGATTCTTTTTGGTATTGAGTGGTGTGCTTGATGACAGGCAGTGGTGCAACCCATCTGTAGGAATGTCAAAGGTATCAGTACTTTGACACCAAAATTGAAAAAAATTAACAATTCTGTTTTTTTCTATAGTGGTGGTGGTACCTTGTTAAATTGCTACCACAATATTGTCTGACTGATTGCAAATAAAGAACATGGCATTTTTACCAGCAGTACACTTCAAATGACATTTCAAAGCAGTTTTTTGAGCCAAAAAACCATGTTTTGAGATTGTGCAGAGTAGTTTCCTCTGACTGATGAGTGGAACTCCTAACTAGCACATATACTGAGACCTCTTTCTGACTGCAGTTGGTCTAGACATCACTTGAGTCACTGAATGGACACTCACCCCTTGTTCTAATACCAGTTTTAACATGCCCTCATTCACTTTGCCTCACCATTTCCCCTTGGAAGAATCCCCAACACCATTTTAAGGGCATTTTCATTACTGTAATAGCTGGAGTGAAGTTTATTAGATGACCTCTCAGAGGTGCGAGAGATGAGTGAACATAAGTGTCGACTTTGGCAACAGAACTTGCACAAAATTCATTGAAACCTGATGCATTTCCCTTTTCAAACCCCCCAAAACAGTGGACAAAGCCATGCGGGAGGGCTTCGAATTTCAGTTGGCAACAGAAATAATTATATATTGATAACAAATAAGCAAATGGCCTGTATGCAAGTGAAACATGAAACTTCTTAATTTTACCACCTGTTTGTTCTTTAACAATTTATCTTTGCAAACTCTGAATTAAAAAGGGTTGCTGTTTTCATTGTTTTACATGTGGCTCTACTGTCTACTGTGAGATATACAGTACGTTCCATAATGTTTGGGACAAATGCACTTTTTTATTTCCCTCTGTGCCTCTGTAAAGGATATTTTTTGTATACAATTTAGTTTTACTATGTAGAAATTACAGCACATAGCCCCCACTTTATTGCATATTCTTTGCATGCAATAACTGCTTAAGGTCTGTGACTCATGGACATCACCAGGTGTTGAGTATCTTCTCTGGTGATGCTTTGCCAGGCTTGTACTGCAGCCTTTAGCTCCTCCTTCTTTCAGAGACTAGTCTCCTTAGGTTTTTTTTTCATGAAAGCCATGCTCAGTGGAATTCAGATCAAGCAACTAATTAGGCTAGTCAAGAATTTTTCAGTTTTTAGCTTTGAAAAATTCCTTTGTTGTTTTGGTTGTATGTTTGGGATCATTGTCTTGCTGTAGAATGAAATGAGTTTGGAGGCATTTTCCTAAACTTGAGCTTACAAGATGTTTCTATTCACCTCATTTTGCCTCATTTTGCCACTGCAAAATGGTCTCAAAATGGTCACATTGGTCTCATGTGACTCACTCTGCAGGCTTCTTAAGTACTTTTTTAGCATACTGTAGCCTGTCTGCTAGACCCTGTGTAGGTCTTATTTGGCCTACCAGCCCATTTATGATTACTAAACTCACTAGTTCCTAACAGTTGATTTTAGTAAGCCTATGGTTTGGCTGATTTATTCTTGTTTTTTAGCCTTATAATGGCTACCTTGCCCTTCATTGACACAGTACTGGTCCTCATGTTGACTGATATCAAAAGGAGACCACAAAGGTGACCAAAAGAATCAAGACTAGGTGCCGAAAGCTCTACTATACCTGCACTAATGAAGCAATTAAACACACCTGAGTAATCACAAAGACTAATTTCCATATAGTTAAACTAAAACTTTTATTAAAATAGAGAATGTGAACTTTACCCACATGTGAATGGTTTAAATACAAATTTAAAACTGTGGAGTACAGATGCACCTAACAAAATGATACCTCTGTCCCATTCATTATGCAGGACACTGTAAATCACGTAAAGCATGCAAAGATATTCAAGTATCATGATGCTGTTTTGCCATATCGCCCACCCTTAGTACCAATAGAGTAATTCAGTTTAACAGAACTGTGTGGTCATCCTTGTCTCCTGTTTTTATATTACAGAGGGCACTGGTTACATCTTGGTAGAAACTTCCAAAAACTGGAATGATGCTCAGAGTTACTGCAGAACGACATACACTGACCTGGCCAGCATTCGTTCTCCTTGGGAGCAGAAGCAGGTGACTGACCTCGTGGTTAAAGGGGGCTCTGTCTGGGTCGGTTTGTTCTCAGACACCTGGCAATGGTCTGACCAGTGGAGCCTCTTATTTAGACACTGGGCAGCAGGACAGCCAAGCTCAGGAACTGGTAACTGTTCGGCTGTAGTGATGGGTGATTCTGGGAAATGGATCGCTGACGACTGCAATGTGCAGCACCCTTTCATCTGCTATGGAGGTGAGTCTCAAAAGCTTCATGGCATAATAATAAAAACATATACTCTTACAAGTAAAGGTTTCTGATTGTTCATCGCATGGATGTATGATTCTATTCTGAAACAAAGGAACCAAGAAAGGAAAATCTTTAACGGATATGGAAGCTTTATATTACATCCAGCGAGAGGTTCTTTTAGGAAACTATAAGTGGTTCTTTTAGGTCTTCTATAAAATGGTTGTTGGCACCTTTGCTTTTAAGAGTGTACTGTTCAAATGTCTTAGTAGGCCTTGATGCTAGAGGATCTGAGGGGTGGTTTGACAGGTGGCATTGTCCCAATAAATGAACCCCTGATTCCAGGCCTGAGTCTGAGGCAGTCATGAAAATTATTTTAAATTATTTATTTAGTATAAGTACAAGAAGAAAGGCTACAGCTCGTTGTGCTTGCCTTCATGGGCTCACTGATATCTCTACTGCACCCAGTGTGCTCTCACACTGAGAGGAGCACATCACACATTTAGAAACCATCGTCCAGGTCAGTCACCAGTGACCAGAGGTGGCGCCCAGTGCACACGAGTGGTGTTCAGGTGCTGGCACGTGGATGGTGGTGAGAGTGGAAAGGCCATCACCCCTCAGCTGCTTCATGTAGCATGCTGTGGGAAGCTCTACCAAAGGAGCTGCTGAAGGAGCCGTGGCAGTGGTGATGTGGCACTGGGGGAGTACTGAGGTGCTCGCCGTTGAGGAGCCGTTGGTACTGTGCGCACACCCAAGGACTTGGCTCAAGCTGGTAGCTCGCGAGGTACTTGCTGACCTTTGAAGGGGGGGCTATGTAGCAACCAACTACTGGTTGGTGCTGGGTCCAAGAGGCTCTGGAGGCGTGGCTATGCAGACGGCCACACACAAAGGCTCATAGTACATGCGCACCCTCCAACAAAACAACCAATTGTGTTGTTTGTGTCGTTGTTTGTTAGTTATTGGTATGCAAAATGTGTTTGTGTTATTTTGTGTTGAGGGCTGTAGGTTTTAAGTGTGAGGCAGGTCCCCACTGGGGTGAAGTGTGTGGCTAGTTGTTACCTCCCCCCTGGTTTCAGTGCTATGTATGTGCCTTTCTGCTGGTGTGTTTAATAAAGAGCACTCCTCACAGCAGAATCATGGCCTTCCCTATGTTTCTTCTTCTTCCACAATATTTTACAGTCAAATGCAAAGGTTTGGGTGTCCCTGGTCAGATTACATGTTTTGCTCATTTTCTAAGTGAAAATAATATCATTTTTTATGTTTTAGATTTTATGTTTTTCCAATATGTTAAACTCAAATAACCAGAAACTAAAAACTAAAATCTGCAGAAAAATGTAAGATTTAAGGAAAGTTTTTTGCCTTCCAAATGCATTGCATGAAAAATTCATGAAAAAAGGGCCAATGGGAATAGTCCAAAGTAACTTGTAATAAAATCTCAAACAATAAAAGTTGATAACATGTTATTTTTTCTTCTCTAAGTTGCCATTTCAGAGGTTCGTTACAACAGTGAGAATATGTTTTATATTGCTTTTCCTCTACAGTGGACGGGATGAAGAAAAAGCAGGTCATGAAGGTGACGGTGTCTTCAAATGGAAAAGCAGACGTAAATGACCCTTTCGTGAAGGCCGCACTCTTGAATGAAGTACGTTTCTGTATGCTAAGCAAACTCAAGTCTCAAAAGGATAGCTTGTAGAAATGTAATCCTAGATGGGTCAGTCATGCTTTTCATCAGCAATCCGGAGTTTATAAACACAGAAATGTTCTTTTAAATATTCTGTTTCTATGATGGGAGTGCATTATTAGGTATAGGTTAACAAACAAACGTTAATTATGCTGTTTAAAAATGACCAAAGGATGTAACTATGGAGTGCTAAATTAGCATTACCATGTTTCACCAAGTCATCAGAATCAGGCTTTATTGACCAAGTATATTCTACCACACACACACAGTAACAGACACCAATACCTGAGTTCTACCACACTTATACAGTAACATAGACATCCATACCTGAGTTCTACCACACTTATACAGTAACATAGACATCCATACCTGAGTTCTACCACACTTATACAGTAACAGACATCCATACCTGAGTTCTACCACACTTATACAGTAACATAGACATCCATACCTGAGTTCTACCACACCACAGTTCTACTACACATTCACATACCTGCACATTCACACAAATAAACATTTGAGAAGAAAAAAGTATTTAAAGTGCATTTAAAAGATAACTCAGCTGTCACTTCCAGACCATGCAAAGTATATTATTTATAGCCTTTTTGAAGTGACAGTCAAACATGTCATGCCATGTGATGTTTTGGTATCTGAAAGTCTGAGTCACCTGTGTCTTGTTTCTGTAGACTGAAAAAAACCTGGAAGGGCAAGGAATGGCTAATGATACCAAACTGAGCTGGAGACAGAGGAATAATACCAAAGTGTTCACCCTGAAACCAAATTGGTGAATGAATAAAAAGCAAAGAGGTCCAGTGCAAATGTTACACACTTTTGAATTCTATACATTTTTCACACAAGGTCTGTTTTAAACTTAAATCTTAAATCTTCTTACACTCTTCAAAGTTCAAGACTTGGTAAGCAGTCCCCACAAAACATCTGGCCAGATGTGGAAATGTTGCTGTGATATTTTCCTCAATTGTTAGTATAGTAGTGCAGAGATTTCATGTTTTCTGTTCATTGTATCATTACTCTTTACAAATTCATTGAAAAAAGAGGGGCAAGATCCATTCAATACGTTTTACATTAATAATGTTCTTCTAGATAAAAGCGTCTGTTAGAATGAAATTACTGCTGTGATGCCTTTAAGGAAGAGTTCTGAAACTGGTATGTTTATTAAGTGTTTTTTCTTGCTTGATTATAAGGGAATGCATTTTAGAATTAAACCCACTATCCAAGCTTTCTTAAACTGCTTTTGGTTTAAATAGCATCAGCTGGATGACTGTCATATATAATCTTAAGTCAAAGGTAAAGTCATTAACTCTACTGTTCACAAAAAATAAAAAGTCTTTTGTAACTCTCTCTGACTGTGGAGTTTTTCAGTTTGAACTTTTTGATGTTGTTTGGTAAAACTATGAAAAAAAAATTAAAAGAAAAAGAAAAGAAAGAAATAAGGTTTTTTGGAACAATGACATGTGGTGCTATAGTCTTGAGACACTCTCCAATTACAAATGAATGTCATTCATTTTTACTTTTAATTATTCATTTGTATCCATCTGAAAAGTTGAATGGACTTTGGAATAATGACCAGGTTCATGCAGTCTCACCTCTGCAGCATGTGGGGAAACAGCACATGGACTCTCCTGTTCTGCACTGGCTCACTCCAGCTCCCCCCGCAACTCAGAAGGATAAGCAGTGCCTGTGCTCGACGCACTTTCTCGATTGCTTTTGTAAAAACAGGAGCTATTGTAGTGCATCAGCATCAGCTCAACCTTTAAAAAGGTTCTCCAAAGGTTCTTTAGTAAAGGCAATAGTTCTACTATATATAGAACCATGCATTTGAATGCAGTGGTTCTTTTCTGCAATGCAAAGCCTTATCTTTCATAGATTCTTCAAAGAACCTCTTTAAAAATGGTTCTATATAGCACCAAAAGCATTCTGCTGTTGTCATAGAAGTCATGCTGCTTCCATGAACAAGTCATAGAAGCTTTTTTGAGGTACTGTGTAGAACCTTTTTGCTAAGAGTGTATGGTTATATAGTACAGAGGCCATTTCAATTTTTACTGGGCATTTACTAGATTAAAACTCCACAGTGGCGTGCAAAAGTTTGCACTCCTAGTCAAAATTTCTGTAACTGTGAATAGCAAAAGATAGTAAAAGATGACCTGATTTCCAAAAAGGCATAAAGATGACGCATCTCTTTAATATTTTAAGCAAGATTACTTTTTCATTTCCATCTGTTACAGTTTCAAAATAACAAAAAATGAAACAGGCTCGAAGCAAATGTTTCAGCACCCTGCATGGTCAGTACTCAGTTACACCCCCTTTGGCGAGCATCACAGCTTGTACACGTTTTCTGTAGACAGCAAAAAGTATTTCAGTTCTTGTTTGGGGGGGGGGTTTCTCATTCTTCTTTGCAAAGAGCTTTGAGTTCTGTGAGATTCTTGGACTATCATGCATGCACTGCTCTTTTGAGGTCTATGCACAAATTTTTAGGCTGGGGGACTTTGAGGGCCATGACAAAGCCTTCAGCTTGTGTCTCTTGAGGTGGATTTTCAGGTGTGTTTAGGATCATTATTCTGTTAAAGTAACCATCCTCTTATCATCTTCAGTTTTTTGGGTTTTTTTTTACAGATGGTGTGATGCTTGCTTCCAGAATTTGCTACTATTTAATTGAATCCATCTTCCCTCTACTGTGAAATGTTCCCCATGCCACTGACTGCAACATAAGCCCAAAGCATGAACGATCCACCCCTGTGCTTGGGGAGGTGTTCTATTCATGTAATTCTGCAGGCTTTTTTCTCCAAACATACCTGCATCAAAGAACAATTTACATCAGAATACAGGGCTTGTTTCCAAAATGCATCAGGCTTGTTTAGATATTCTGATGCTGAATTTTGTGGTGAAGACACAGGAAAGGTTTTCTTTTGATGACTCTTCCATGAAGGTCCTATTTGTGCAGGTGTTATTGCCGTGCACTACCACTTCAGAGTCTGCTAAATCTTCCTGAAGTTTTTTGCAGCTAAACAGGGGGTTTTATTTGCTTTTCTAGCAATCCCACAAGCTGTTAACTCAAACTTTTCTTGGTTTTCCAGACCTAAACTTAACCTCCACCATTTCTGTTAATTGCTATCTCTTAATTACATTATGAACTGAGGAAACAACTACCTGCAAACTTGTAGCTTTCTCCTACTTGTACATCTCCTCCAGTTGTGAGCTGGAGGTTAGGGAACCAGCCCTGTGACCGGAAGGTTGCCGGTTCGATCCCCTCGGCTGACAGTCCATGACTGAAGTGCCCTTGAGCAAGGCATCTAACCCCCAATTGCTCCCCGGGCACCATGGATAGGGCTGCTCACTGCCTCCTAGTGTGTGTGTTCACTAGTGTGCATGTATGTGGGTGTTTCACTGCATGGATGGGTTAAATGCGGAGGTCTAATTCCACAGTGTGCAAAACACAGTTGGCTGATGGTTTTGAATTCATTCATTGTAGCTATCAGTTATTTTTATTTTCAGAGTGCTAGGCATTAATCTTGCTTAAAAACTTACAGAATGTTTAATCTTTTAACTTAATGCCTTCTGGAGATCAATTCTACTCGATTATCCACAGTAACTGAAATTTTGACCAGGGGTGCCCAAACCTTTGCATGCCACTGCAATTTTTTGAATTAACTAAACTTAGATTTGGTAGTCTAGCTTTAACCAAATGCTACACCTCAGGCTTTTTGCGTTTTGATACCTGTAAAGCGTTTTGGGCATAAAATGAACTTTGTTCAGAGAGGTGTGGAAAAAGTGTGAATGAGTTTTTTAAAGATTAGTTTTCTTTAAATGCTTTCAGAAGAGATGGGTCATTAGCCTATGAAAACCCTGAAGGGAGGGACAGATGGAGTGACGGATGGTCAGAGTAGCTATACAGAGGTTTGCGAGCCATTACAGTTAGCATGTAGCTATTATACATGATAATAATTTTATTTGATAAGCGCCTTTCAAGACACCCAAGGACACTGTACAATAAAATAACAGATAAAAAAAGATAAAACCACTAAAAATAATAATAATAAAAATAAATTTAAAAAGTCATCTGGAAAAGGTGGATTTTAAGACTAGCTTTGAACATAGCCAGGGTCGAACCAGCACGCAACTCAGAGGGGAGACTGTTCCACAGCTTGGGGCCAGCAACACTGAATGCCCTGTCACCAACAGTACGCAGCTTAGAGGGAGGAACTTTGAGCAAATATGAATCAGAGGAGCGAAGAGTGCGAGCTGGAGAGTATAACTGAAGCAGACTACCAAGGTAGGAGGGGGCAAGGCCATTCAAAGATTAAAAAACCAGCACAAGCAATTTGTATCGAACGCGATACTGTACTGGGAGCCAATGAAGCTGTTTCAGAGTTGGACTGATGTGCTCCCGGGATCTTGTGTGGGTTAAAACCCTAGCAGCTGAATTTTGCACATACTGCAGCCTATTCAATACCCGAGCAGGGAGTCCATGTAGCACAGCATTGCAGTAGTCGATTCTAGATGTTACAAAAGCATGGATAACAGTCTCAGCATCTCAGCATGATCTACTGTCAGACTTAAAAAGCTAATTAGATTTGGTCCTGAGCTGCTATATTGAACATTTATGAAAACAACAGAACAGTTTAATTCACTTGTAACTGTATGATGACCAGTTAAGTAATTGCATGTGGAGTGGTAGCCTACGTAAATGCCTTGTGGTTGAAGCTGGTATAGCATGCTAATTGTTAGCCAGTTAGCCCAGGTGACATTTTATTTGAGTGGTCATTTTCAGATGAAGTGAACACTCAAAGGACTCTCAGTAACATTACCAACATATCCATAATGTAGTAGCAGTGAAGCATCTGAATACATTCAGTACATTTTCAAGAGACTTTTAATTAACTGTATAAATAACATTTGTTTATGATTGCTGAGTTACAGACCATCTCAACATCCTCAATAAATTGTTATAGACATGCTGCTGATACCATTTTGTAACTAAAGCTTAAATGAAATAGGTTTTGGGTTGAGGTTTTCAAAAAGAACCCTTTTCAGAAAGGTTCTAAATAGAGTCATCTATAACACATTCTCCATCAGCCCTTTAATGAAGCAAAGAAACCTTTAATCATGAAAAGGGTTCTTTGAGTGTTAATGGTTCTATATAGAACCATTTCTTTACTAAAGAACCCTTAAAGAAAAATATTTATGTGTAGAACCAGTGATTACTAGGAGACATCTATAATTTTTAGTTCATTTTTATTCAATATAATCATGCTTGTATTTGAATTCTGCATGTATTACAGTTGCACTCTTATTTCATTATTAAGTTTTGGATGGAAAGAAATGGATAATACTCTTGAAACGTCCAGAGAAACATTGGTCAATGAGGAATTGTTTTTCTCCATGGTATCTAGATAGCTATAGCTAAGCAAGGCCTTCCGGTGGTCTTAACCCTATTCAAGCTGGATTAGTTTTACCAGAGTGAATTACCTTCTATAATGCTCCAAACTCAGAGCTCCCTCAGTAATAGCAGTCCTGTTGGAATCAACACCTCAGGAATGTAATCTGGAGCCTCCATTTTTTTTCTCTGTTTTGCAATCCGAAGACAAGGCTAACAGCTAAAATAGAGCTTGTTGATTATTTGGAATTGCCATTTATCTGCACAAATGTGTTGTTTTTGTTCAGAAGTGTGGCGGCTGTGGCATGATGCTGATGTAAACATCTGTGCAACATTGTTTCGATTAGGGACCATCAGAAAATTTTTACTTAGCAGACTTGTAGAAACTACAGACATGGCAGATTTGTACCGGAGTAAAATCACCGATCTTCTCTGTAGTCATCAAATTACATCACCTCCCCAAGTAAAACTAATCCAGCTCTAGTAGTGCTTTAGATATTAGACTGTGAAAGATGAGCTGCAGCCTCATCAGTGGATGGTTAAAAATGGAAAACTATACCAGAGCTCCCCTCTGAAAGAGTCACTGTAAAACTGCTACAAGGTCAAATATATGCTAATATGTTTGTTATGGGTAAAACATGGAACGTCTTTCCGTGCTTCAAATGTCTGTGTTTAATCTAGAACGGCCAAAATCATTCATGCTAATTGCAGTAAGCTTAGTGCTAACAAACTACCAGAATCCTGTAGGAATGCAAGCAGATGTTGGTGTTATCGTAGATTCCTCATGATTTGACGTTGAGTTTTGACATTTATATCCCAAATTGAGGCCTAGCTGTAATAGTCACAGTTCACCACAGACCTCTGTACTTTATATATTTCAGGTATACTACTGATGTACTTCTTTATCGCAAGGGGTGACTTCTGATGATGGAGCTTTGATTTGTAACTTAAGCTTGTTAGCTGGACTCTGGGATTGCTTGTGTCTCATAGACACATATGACTAACTTTACATTAAACACACTTGTCGTTCTCCACCATCCTCTTCTTGTACAAATGGAAAACCTTTCCATTTTTCTCTCGCCAGCTCAGGGTGGCGTCATTACCCGCTTCTTGTGTTCTCAATTTTTTCTCGATCTATGAAAGAAAGTAAAACATTATCACCAGATGCTTTAGATCTGAGAAACTCCACAGGTGTTTCTGTCCATCCTATGAAAGGATGTACAGCTAAAAGGATGTATTCAGCAGAAAATGCAACCAACTTCTAAGACTGAAATTTGGAGGTGGGAAAAATTATTCCTGCAGATTTCTTTGATGAACTGAAAGTAAGGCTTTGTTCACAGAACAGGTAAAATTGGCCCGAATCCGATCTTTTTGTTCATGGGACACAGATGTGTTATGTGTGGCAGTGTGAACACATTAAATCTGACATTTTCAATTCCAATTTGAGACACTTTCATATGTGGTACTAAAATCCAATACAAATCCGATGTGTGGCAGTGCAACTCCGTCTAAACAGCCAGATTGGAATTCATGTGACTTTTACCTCAATCCAACTCGACATTCGTCATAATTTTGCACGGCTGAGCCCTCAAACATTTGGAGTGATGTTTTTGTGCAAAAAATTGGAAGAGACTTCAAAGCTCCAAACTTCTGAGTGTTCAAAGAGATTTTGAAAGAAATGGCCGAACACGGCCGTAGGAGAACAAGGCTGCAACGTCAAAGAAGAGTTAAAAGTCTGAAAGCAAAATTTAATCTGAGGACATGAACCAATGAAGTGACTGAGCCCTTTTTATGGTGACCTAAAACACATTCTGGGTGATGAGCCTTTACTGTCAGTCAGTGAAGCTTCATGATCGCTCCTGTAATACTGGCGAAGATGAAACTGAAAGCTTCGGGAGCGACTGACGTTCATTGGCAGATGAGGATGCCATGTGAAGCATTGTTCTTTTGCGCATGTGGGTCAGTTTCAGACTGATGTCACATACAGGTCACATTTAAAATGTATTGTGAACAAAAAAGTCAGATTTGGTGAGAAAACCAGATTTGGGCCACTTTTACATGCTGTGTGAACATAGCCTACGTCTCCTGAGAAGAACTGAAGCTGTAATTAAGGTAAGGGGTGGATGCACTAAATACTGATAAATTCATTATACTAGTTGTTGTGGCTTCGGTCTAATTTTCTTTAAGTATACATTTTCTACCTTTTCCCCTGACACTGAAAAATGAATAACTTGTACTAAAAGGCTGTCATTGGATAAAAATTAAATAAATGAATGATAGTCTCCGATGTTTGTACAGTACTGTAGTTGTTAACATGGCAACACAAGGACACAAGGCAAGTTTTAAATCTGCCTTAAATCAGAGGGGGGGAAAATGAAGGGCATTTTCCAAAATCGCCACATTGAACGCTGTGCCCTTGCATTTGAACGTTTCCCTCCAAAATTTTGCCTTCTTGCTCAAACTATGTAAACTTCATCTAAACTAGTAACCAAATTCTCAACAGTTCTGTATAAAATCAGATGTTTTTATTAGGCTAAACTGTCATGGACTCAGAGAAGAGAAAGAGTGACTGTGTTTCCCCTCTCTACCTTTAGAGAAAGTTTTTTTTATTATTATTATTTGCCATTCGTAGTGATGACCTGCTGCTACCTGATTGGCAATATGCAATGTAGTGGGTTTCTTCCTTTGTATTAAGTTAAAACTTTTTCACCATGCAGCAATTGTTAGGTGCAGTGAGGTGAAGTTGCAAGTGGACATGTACTGTGAAATGTGTAGTGCTTTTTTTCTGCATTGCAACGACAAATGTGACTTTTGCTGAAAAATCAAATGACTACTGGGACAAATTAGGTGTTTAACAAAGACGTCAATGTTGATTTTTCAAGTAATTCAATTCTCTTCTTTTTGTGAGTTAAGTCTAGGGTTGCTTTTACTGGAACTGACTCCATACATTGTCAATATGAAAGAATATATTTGTCAAACTAATCTTTATTACACATGAAATGTAGCTTTGCATCACATAGTATATCATCCCAGCTTTGGTGAACAATGACAAGCTATGTTGCATCCTCTACCAATACCACTACTGCTCTGGCTGGGTTGGCATAGCACCTGAATCTCCAAAATGGAGGAAACACGGATTTAGCTACTGTCTAAGCACAATTTTATCTTCATTGTTCTGGTTGTACAGTTTGGTTAGATGAGTTAGCCAGCTTGTTATCTGTGATGTTAGCTCCAGGGATAACTGCAGCTACACACAAGTCAACATACTGCCACCAATCTCACCAGTTATTTATACTATCAGTGTGCAGCACTAAGCAGTGTCTAGTATACAGTTTTTGGATGTCATTATGTATGCTTTTGTGTTTTTACTGTTTATGGTTGTCAAGTTAGCAACTGTCATAAAGGATTTTTTTTCCATTGCTAATCTTTGATAATTGTCTCGGTCTTACCCATGTGGCAACACCTAAAGTCTAGTGTGACTGCGGCTTAATGATGTCAGTTCAATGCAAAAACTAATGTTCTTTGGTTAACTATGGAGACCATTTTCAAAAATGACATTCATTTTTCCCGTAGAGAACAGCCTTCACCTGGATGCTAATGGTGAACTGCAAAATACAGATGCACCCTTATATATCAGTGTGCAGACACAGATAAGAGGGCTGTTAGTAAATGTCATCACAGATTTCACTGACCAGACTGAGAATGGCTGTCTTCATAGCAGGGTCATTCAGATCCTTCTCCCCATTAGAGGTCATTGTCAGTTTTACTATGCGCTGTCTCAGTGCTGGAGAAATAGAAGAGATGCTAAAGTACAATAATTAATGTCCACTGAGGAAAAACACAAAAATGCTAACAAATTATGAATTGTGTCAAGCTGATGAGTCAGAATGGTGCAGTGTTGAGCTACAGAATATTACATAACATTACAAATAGCATTTTAAATGCTAGTATTAGGTAAGAATGCCCCTTTAAATGCACTGCAACTGATGGTCCACCATGATAATGAATAAAATCAGTGCTGACTGTTAACCGTTAAATATAAATGTGTTGTGTTTGTTTGCATCTGCATTGCAACGACGTTTTCAATGTTGATAAATCTATCGGCTGATTTTGCTGGTCACTGTCTCCATGGATGAATAAGTGTCAAACTGACCTTTATAACACATGAAAGGTAGCTGTACGTCACACAGTGTGTCATCCCATTGTCCGTTCCATGTAGTCATCGTGACGGCACAGTTTGCGTTGTCTGTTGGGCTCCAGGGTTGTCCTGCCTTCCAGTAGCGGAATGAGGAGCTTCGTCGGTCAGACCATTTCCAGTTGTCGAAGAAGAGGCCGATCCATGCGTATTCTACACTGCCCAGAAGATCTGAAATGTTCTGATGTTCCTCTTCATTGTGAATGGTGGCCAGGTCAGTGTAGTACTTTCGGCAATAATCCTGAGCATTTCTCCAACTGTCTCGTTTGCTAACATGGATAAATTGTTTAATGGGTTCTACACGCACACACACACAGACACACACACACACACACACACACACACACACACACACAACACACACACAGAAAGAAGCATAATTATTACTCACACATCTTTATAACTTGCTTATCATAATGGGCCATGCTGTAATGATCACAGGCTACTCTGATTCCAACTATGACAGAACCCTGTACAGTCAGTAGTGCCGCATAAATTAAGTATAATTTAAGTCTTTCCTTTAAGATTGTAAATGGCGTCAGTGGGCATGGCAAGACCACTTCCCCAGCCTATCCCAGCAAAATCTGTCCAATTCATGGGAAACTACCTAATCTGGCAGGACTGCACATCTTGCACAAGAAGACACATAGTCTTGCAGGGCCAGATGTGATTTTCTATTGAGAATACACATCTGGGGACAACCATGAGAATATTTGGGCTAAAAACACATAGTGAAATTTCTAAACCAATTCACACACACTATCCACACACAAAGGACACACATTATCTGCCACAATAATAATAGTGCATAAATACATGTATTCACCACTGAGAAATGGTGTGAATTTATTCAAAGCTAGGCCAGCCTTGGGAGACTAAACCAATCAACCATATTTAGTTGGAAAACAAGCCAGGACATCTTTTTTCCTGAGTTAATGTCTTCAAAAGCGGTTCCACTGAATCAATTTTGGGCATCTCTGACAAAAATTGAAGTGCGTTTTTAAAACAGCTGTCTTGAAGAATGAATCTGTGCTAATGACAGCATTACACCAGCCAGCTTGTTTCGCTTATGATATCAGTTTTACTTTGGACGTTAAAAGAGCATGGACTAAACTGACAAGGGGGTGAGTTCTAAAGGGGGGGTACCATTATTTGCAGTGAATTTTGCTGCAATCCTGCACCAATGTTTAACAGATGGTCCTCAGATGTGTATTCTCTGTATGAAATTATGTCTGACTCTGTGAGACTAAAAGATTTGAGATAATCAATTTTGGACACAAATAAAATATTGTGTCTTTGTTTTACAATGAAGTTCTGAATGGGTTTTTTTGTGTAAATTAGTATCTTGTGGTTACGTCTGGAAAACATTGCATATAGCTTTACTAGTTGATTAGAGAACAAATAAAAATGGTCATCTTTGCTTTGTAGACATTGATATCCCTCATTCTAACAGTCACACATAAACACTAACATTAAACTGTAAAACAAAATTCATTAGCTTTTTATTGGCATTTTTATTTTAATTATATTTTAATTATTGTTATTTAAATATAGTAACTCACTGCTGTAGCAAACAAACTCCCAAGGATATGTGCAATCAGCATCAATCCATCCACTAAACTCATATTTTGCTGCACAAAGTCCATCTATGTCTCCATTGTCTGGTTCTGGACTTCTCCAATTCATGTATTGTGAGATCTCTCCTGAAGACCAGCCCCAGCGTCTTGGAGGGGCCTTGTTCAGTCCTATCCACAGAGCACCACTGTACTTAGGATCCACTGTCGCCATCAGCTGCTTCATCTCCTCCATGTTGTCTACAGTAGCCAGGTCGGTGTAGTTTTCTCTGCAGTAGCTCTGAGCCTCCAACCAAGTCTTACTCTCATTCAGAAAGTAATATTGCCGAGAGAGAGCTGAGGCTGCACTACAGAGACCTGAGAGACATCAGCACAGTCATATGTCATTTGTGAAACTGAAACTGTGTGAAAACGTAAATGCACCTTTAGTTACTAGTCAACCATCTGACCAAATTGTGTTGATAACTGGAATCAAGTAAACTGGACACACACTTTGTAGGACACACAATTACTGCCAGCCTATAGAACCTTTTCATCAATGTGAATTAGACCAAAAGGTTTCAACAACTAGAACACTATGTCGCAATCAAAAGACACTCGAAAAGAGATAAAAAAAAAGCTACACACATGTATTACACATCTGGAAAGAGTTACAAAGCCATTTCTAAGCTTCTGGGCCTCCAGTACACCACAGTGAGAGCCGTTATCTCCAAATGGAGAAGATTCCTCCCGCAATGACTCATTCAGGGAGTCACAAAAGAGCCCAGATGAAAATTTAAGGAGCTGCAGGTCTTGCTTGCCTCAGATAAGGTCACCTGGGGCACTGGTAGCCCAGTGATAAAATCTATGGAAATACCTGCCCATGGCCATGAAGGTAGGGGTAGTGGCTGGAGCAAGCCTGCTGGTGGGGTCCTGGGCTCCTTGTTCTGCGTACACATTTGGCAGGCTGCAACACAACTGTGCACGTCTCTCTTCATGTTAGGCCACCAGAAACATCTCTTTAATAACTCCAGGGTGCAGGTCTTCCCTGGGTGACCCGCAAAAGGGGAAGAATGACCTCACTGGAGAGACTGGGCTTTAACTGAAGAGGTCTCGTATTGTTTAAACGGGGGCCCACCCCCAGGGTCTGGTTCAGCCCAAAGTGCGTCCTGGTTGGCTGTTTCCAGCCCCCAGCGCACAGGGGCGATGATTCGGGCCTCCAGAATGATTGGCTCTGGAGAGGGATTGGCAGGTGGTGTAGGCCACTGCCTGCAGAGCACATTGAGCTTGATGTTCTTGAAGCCTGGTCTGTAAGAAAGAACAAACTGAATCTTTACCGGGTCCATGCTTACCCGGTTCTTGGACACAACGAACCCGAGAAAAGTGACCAACCGTGCATAGAAGATGGACTTCTCCAGTTTTAGAGGTGCTTCTACAGTAAAAGCCGGAGTACCCGGCAAATGTGAACTACATGTTAATCTACAGAATGAATGTAGATAAGGATGTGGTCAAGGGCCTCCCGATGGACCCAATTTATGAAACATTGGAAGACAGCTGAAGCATTCATCTACCTGAATCGCATTACGAGGTACTTGTAATGGCCAGAGGGTGTGACGAATGCTGTCTTCCACTCGTCTCCCTGGCAAACCCAAATTAGATTATAGGCACTGCACACGTCTAACTTAGTAAAGATGGATGCCTGCTGCAGTGCCTCAAAGGCCGAGGTCATCAGAGGCAGCTGGTAGTGATCCTTGACTGTGATTTTATTAAGTCATCTATAGTCTATGTAGGGTTAAAGGCTGCCATTGTTGAGGCAGAGTGATATGCAAGTGGCAAAGTAAACTCAAGACAGAGCAGCGAGCACTCCTTAAATAGGGTGCCCACAGCTGCAACTGCTCTGCCCTAATTACTTGGTCCTGGCTCTCCAGCCAGAGGAGGCCTAGCAGGTTGCCTGGACGTACACAATTACTGTTTATTTGCTGAATTCTAACATATGCTGAACACAGTGAATAAAGACAAATTGTGCAATTACACATCACACAAAAATCAAAATTGCAGTAATGTGGAATATTTCATTTTGTTCCCTGTGGGACATATTTTCACTTAGAAAATCAACAAAACGTAATTTGACTGGAGGTATTCAAACTTGCAAACATGCATACAATTTTATCTAAAGAATATAACTCTTAGTGTTTAGCTTTGTTAATACTGCAGCTCAGTTCAGTCATACTGTACTGTACAAGCTTAAATTTGACATTTAACATGTGATAGCATCTGATGAGGTAACGGTTGAAAATTCATAACCTAACATACATACATACATATACATATATATATATATAAGAGTGCAACTCTTTTTTTTTGTGTGGTTGTGCAAATTAAAAAGAGGCTTTTACTTGAAGTCTTTATCAAACTGTATACTGAGTCAAATTTGTACACTTACATTTAGGTTTTCATTTATTTAATTGGCTGGTGCATTGTCCATTTGCATGGTTTGACTTTGTACACACTAGGTTGTCTTGTACTAGTTGTACTGGTTTTCAATAGCTGAATTTTTGCTCTTTTATGTGAAGTTATGGAAGGTAACTGAAAATGTTTGGACTTGTTTGTGAAGTCTTTTTCTATCTGAATCTTAATTCAAATTAAAACTGGTCCACAAACCCAAGCAAAAAGTCATAAAACAATGCCCTTTGTTATAGGCATTTTTGACTTGTAGATATTTTGTAATTTGTACATGTAATAAATCATAGTGACTCGTGAATAATAGAGATGCAGATACTATTTTTATTTTTTATTTTTTATGTTAAACTCATCAAATAAATAGCAATTTTGCACTAAAATTTGCAGAAAAATGCCATATGTAAGTATATACAGAGTATTCTCTGTAGAGGATGTATTAACTTATTCTCACTTAGAATCAATAAAACATGTAATTTGACAAAGGGTCTTCAAAATTTTGAATGCGACTGCATATTAATATTTACTGTATATTGTAAAAAATTAAGAATGACAAAGTAAGTTCAGACAACTAGACATATTATTAATTTGCTGCTCAAGCTCATGTTCAGTCACCTGCTTAAATCTAATTCCAAGTATTTTAAGCAGCATTTGAACTCTGTCATTGATGTGAGTGTATTTTTATGTTTTTGCTGGTAAAATGTCAATAAATTGCAAAAGCAAGGAAAATAGTTTCAAAATATTTGGCAGTAATGTATGCTTTTTAAACTACATTTAAACGGATTACCTTTGCTGTGTAACATTACTGTGAATATTAAATAAATGATGTTTTCCTCAATTTTTACTTCACACAAGAATTTGCTTTGTTAAACTCATTACCTCAACACATATTGTGCAGGAACAACACATCTGAGTATTAATCACCCCAACAGAGTTAGTGGATTACGGAAAACACATTTACTGTGAACACAGCATGTGTTGTCTCTGAACACATTCACTAAATGTGTTAAAATCTATACTATAGAAAATAGTATTATATAAGAACCATGAACACTCAAAGAACCCTTTGCATGATTAAGGGATCATTACACTGTGAAGATACACTGTGAAGATTGTTCTATATAGTACCAAAAAGGGATATTTTACTGTTAAAAGCTTGACATCGAAACAATAGAAGAACGCTTTTTGGTGCTATATAGAACCCTTTTCAAAAGATTCTATATAGAACCATCTACAGCACATTCTCCATTCATTTGAAGAACCAATTTACCATGCAATGAATCCTTTAATCATGC
Source organism: Colossoma macropomum (assembly GCF_904425465.1). Classification (NCBI taxonomy): domain Eukaryota; kingdom Metazoa; phylum Chordata; class Actinopteri; order Characiformes; family Serrasalmidae; genus Colossoma; species Colossoma macropomum. Next base: position 24,368,056 of record NW_023494807.1, read on the forward strand.
AAAGGGTTTTTTGTGTTCGTGGTTCCATATAGGACCATTTTCTTTACTAAAGAACCCTTGAAGAACCATCTTTTCTGAAGAGTGTTTTATTTCAGTAAAATATTTACAGTAATGACCTGTGAATGTTCTGTCAATATGCAGTACTTTTGTGCCAGTACATTAATATAAATTACATTGTCTTGTATGTTACAATAAACCAATGTACCACGGTATAATCCTGTAAAATAACAACAGTATTCATTGTAAAGTGTATACCATATATTTTTAGCAAAGTTTTTACAGTGTAAGACGTTCAATAAAGTTTTTGAAATGTTTTAAAGTTCAAAACTTGACTCTCCCATCTGTCAGAGTTTCCACCACTGATGTAACATTAGAATTATTATTTAAAAAAATCTGTTAAAAAAACACATGGATTTCCTGTTCTAACTTGAGATTTTTTCCTGCACAGCCATTGCAGAGATTTGTTGAATTTCAATGACCAACACATATTGAAGTTTAACTTAATGAAGTAATAATAAACCTAATTTTGGATGGAATACTAGTCTGCCTGCAGGAGACGTCTGTACATCTATTTATTGCTTACAGTATTTATTGTTGAATTGATTTTTATTTGTATTTATCCTAGTGTTGTTTTTTCCAAGCAGGCACTTCAAATATAATCTTGTCAAGCGGTCTCAGACGTTTTTCACAGTGCTGTGTTTGTTCAGAAATCTATAGCTCACACATACCTGAGATCAGCAGTGCTAGAAATAAACTCTTGTCCATGTTTCAAATCCTGGTGGCTCTTCTGTCTCGTAGAGCTTTGTCTGTTCAGCAGTGCTTCAGTGAACCTACAGGCTCATTTGTATTTCTTATCTTATTTGATCGGGAATCTGATTTGAATAGTCTTTGAGACTGTCCTTCACAGCTTCACAGCTAATTTGAGAATCTTTGAAAGTAAAATGAAGTCTTTTATCGTTGGTGAGTTTCAGTGTTGATTTCTATAAGAAACTTCCTTCTCAGGCTTTGATCACAAACAAACCAGCACTGTAAGAAAAAAAGAAAGATTTATGTTTTTTTTTTTTGTGACAATTAAGTTATTTGAACCTCTACCTGTAAGTTAACAGATCAATAATCTGTCTTATATTGTTTTGTATCTTTTTAGACAAAGATGTTCAAGGTTACCCTGGTGATTTTTTCATCTTATCTTAGGGAGGGTTGGTGGGACAGTGGAAGTAAAACATGAAGTTATTGGTTAATCATTGACATAATCAAAACTCAGAGACAGACAAGTGTCTTATATATGGGGATTTTGAATTTTAATTGATATGATGAATCATACTTAATATGGCGTAGAACATAAACTACCAAGGTGAAAACAATGAGGTCCATTTTGATTTCAGGTTCATAAGCCTGCTGTGGAGGCGTGGTCGAGTGTCACCTGCGGGACAGCGAGCCAGTCACGGTGAACCCTTGGCCTGAGTAGAGGTTGGTTTTCACCTGTGTTGTTTTTTGGCAGCCTGTTTATGACCATTCTCTTGGTAGGCTGAGACAAAATAGAGACTCCTGACCCCACACATGCCGAAGAGTGCCGCTCCGCTAAAAGGCTCCAGAGCATCTGCTCACGTTTCAGCCACTAGGAGCAGACCCAGCAGGGCTTGTTGGTTGGCCAGTTGTCTATCAAGCAGGGCCTGGATTGCTTCACTATGCAACCAGCTACTATGAGTCATAGATGCAAAACTGCATGAGTAGCAATACAGTATATTTTCCCCCAGTAATGTTTCATATGAATAATTGGCATTTACTTAAAATCAACAAACATAATGTCTTCTTACTTTGTGCTTATAAATATGAACAAAAATAATATATATTCATAAACATAAAAGATATTTTTAACTTGAATTATGTTTAACTTGTTGAAAAAACATTGATTCTACAAAATTTGTACTTTGTTGCAAAATATGACAGATTCTACATGTTTACAGTAAGAAGTAATTAGCTTTATGCAGCATTTCTTGGCACTTGGCAAACTGTCTTCAAAACTCACAATTTCAAAAACCTCTATAAACTTTCAGCAGGATTCATATCTGGAGATTAGCTACACTATGCAAGCACCTTCACCTTTTTAGAAACCAGTCTTAAGCTATTCTGGCTATATGTTTGGAGTGGATTTCTTAATTTATCTATTTTCTTCCCATATTTAGTTTCTTGGCTGATGGGATTTAAGTCTTCTCTCGTTTTTCCCTGTATATCACTCCATTTATGTTTCTGTCAGTGACATGTGAAGCTTCAGTACCATTTGCAGAGTGGCAAGATCATGATGCTCCCACCTCCATATTTTATTGTGAGTATTTTATTGTTGGGATCATATCTGCAATACTTCTTTCTCCAAACATGACACCTGAATTATTGCCAGAGAGTTTCGTCTGACCAGAGTACATTGTTTCAAAGTTAGCTGATTTGGCTAAATGCTTTTGTGAAAACTTTAGATCTCTGTGCTTTGTTTTTAGCTGAGGAGTTTTGCATGGAGAGGAATGTGGGGAGTTGATTTCAGTGCAGTGCAGTTAATTTCTTATGTTCTCTGTGTAACTGTTGTTCCTGCAGCTTTCAGGTCATCCTGAACTGTTCGAATGACTGCTGGCTTCTCTCTTACCTTCTCTTACCTCTTATCTTCCTTATCTTTGATGTAATTAGCTCTACGATTACTCCCCCTAAACACTCGAAATGCTTTTCATTACTATCAATTAAATAAAGCTACAGTGAGAGGAAACATATATTCAGACACTTTTTTGTTAATTAATATTCACTTATTATTTACACAAATAATGTCCTCTGGCTAATTAATATAGACATACACATTTATTTATTTAACATACCGGAAAAAATAAAACATAAAATAAAAAAGTGCCACAACTTTTGCACAGGCCAAATTTTATGTTTAATTTTTTGTCAATGTGAAATTACAATATTACTTTTTTCTCGTCATTATTGCGGAACAGGGTTAGGATGTAACAGAACACAATATTAGGAATATGCTATACAGTACTATATCTGTATTCAGTCCAAGTTTACAAGTTGTAAAGGCAGCTTTCAGAATACAGTTACATTATACATTCTTAGAAAAATACTTTTAGAATACTTATCCACTAAATAGGAAAAAAAAAAAAACATAAGATATTTAAAAGAAACACTTGTTAGGGACTGTTTTAGAATCAGTGTACAACATGCAGCAAACACGCCTGTTAGATGAGTCCCAAAGAAGACCTCGATTAACGTCTTCTTTACAAACACTAAAGTTATTACTAAAGCCTGAGTAGACTGATAAATCAATGTGATGATCAGTTATCAATCTCAGTGTTATTGAACTCTACTAAATCATGATTAGACTAATAAATCGATCTGATGATCAGTTACTAATCGCAATGTTACTGAGCTCTGCTAGAGCCTGAGTAGACTGGTAAATCAATATGATGATCTGTTATTAATCTCAGTGTTCATAAGTAAATGGCGGGAGCCTCTTCCCCATGTTGGTCAATTTTTTTGCGGATAGAACAAAGCTACATACAAACACCTATAGGGAGTGAGTAAGTGAGTAAAAGGTACAGTGAATGAGTGAGTTTAGGCTCCAATTTAATCAATTTTCACATTCAAACGGAAGGCAGGACCTCCCTTACCACCCTGTCACAATACAACATGTGACGTGGTGTCATGTGATGGGGTGGTAAATTTCATCCTTAAATAGCTGCAGTTCTCTATGTGGTCAAGTTCCTAACCTAACATACATTCATTCAATTGAAATATCATTTTCTTTGCATTAATAGTGTAAAACAATGAATAAAACAGTTTTCCTTATCTAGTTTGTGTGATGGAATGGTTGGCTTGAGAAAAAGCAACAAATAAATGATGTAGAGTGTCAAAACATGTCTGCTTTTGTTTCTGGCCGCTCTCAAATGAAATTATGTCCTCTTTGTGATGTCATTTAAAGCAACAGTACATTATTTATAAACAAAACAAGTTAGCATGATGGGTTGGTAAGTCAAATTGAGGGATGAATGCATACAAATTGTATTTTTTTTTTTTCAAAATATATAAATAGATATTAAAAGAGATAGAATTAACATACAGTAGAGTGTGTGCTAAAATTTGCTGAATATTATATTTAAGTTTGTAGAGGATGTGTCAATTATTTTCACTTGGAAAATCAACAACACATGTTGGTGTTCAAACTTCTACCTATGACTATGTGAAAGATGGAGGCCTTTATTTTAAAAATGACTGCAATGTGAACAGTGAACAGGATAGAGGATAGACTGTTTTTACAAGTTGTTTTAACAAGTTTAGCTTGCTAGTTCTTTTCTATTTGTTATTTATAATTAACACAACAATGGGTTTTGTTGTGTGTGTTTCAGGTTCAGTGTCTCCCTCTGCTGGTGTATCTGTGTGTTTGCTGAAGACTGTGTTGTATTCCATCATTCTGACCCTCATGCTGTCTGCAGTCATCACCGTCCACATCAGAGAAAGACTGACCAAATCATCTTAAAGACATGGATGGTGTTACACAGTTTATTATAGCTGTTATAGTTACATAATACTCAATTATGTAATCTCTGATTATAATTACTCTACTGTATAGCTGCACTTAACAGGCTCTCATCACTTACTCTTTTTTTTTCAAGCTGTAGCACACAGACTTCACTGTTGTAGCTTCTCAGAAGTCGGCTCACTGGATGTACTAGAATACTGTATCTTGTGTAAGTAAATATTTTATTAGATATATTTAAATGCATATGTAAATACTGTTTATGCATATGTTTACAAATGCTCTTCTAATGAAGGCTGTCTAATCAGTGATGCCCCAAAGACAGTGCTTTATAAGTGAGTGTTAAAGTGAGCTTTTAAGTAGGGTTAAATGTATAAGCAATATAATATTGAAATTCCCAATATTATGCTGGGAATAATATTATGTGCTGGCAGTAACTACTGCTGTAGTGCTGGAACACACACACACATATATATATATATATATATATATATATATATATATATATATATATATATATATATATATATATACACAGAATACTGCACAGTCTTTTTTAAAGTAGAAGAAGAAACAGAGAAGCTAATGAAGAGAAACTAGACTAACATCAGAGGAAAACCAACAGGAACTGACAATTTTACGATGACACAAAAAAAAACACAATGATACTTTACAGGTCAATTGTGAAAACTGCTATTACTAGTCCTAATGTGCTCAGTGTTGAGCATGAAAAATAAATGAAAGAATGAGGAATGAATGAAATTGACAGCCTCCTCAGTGTATTCAGGTGTTAAAAACAAATTAAACCATAATAATATTTTTTTTAGTGTAGAATATTCTGTCACATGCTCCTTATAAGGTCTGCATAAATATCAGCACATTAGTAAACCTCTCAGAGGCAGTGACGAGGACTTTCAGAACTTCCTCCTTCACTGATATTGAGGAAGTATCTCAGAGGCTCTGTAATGGCGTTGATGCTACAGCTAAACATTGTTCTCTCCACTCTGATCTCAGTCACAGGTAAACAATTCTCTGAACTTCATCACTATAGAGGTTAAAATGTATAATGAATCATTTTTGAGTCAGTCTAAAGAGTGTAATATGAAGAGTGTAAGTGATTTTTTCAAGTATCCACTTCTGGTGATGAATCGAATTTGTGCTAAAACAATATAATTTTTAAATGTTCAAAACATTCTGAGTCGTGCTTGTTAATGTCACTGGTGAATAAGTAAAGTAAAAAAAAAAACTTTAATTCAACTCTAAGACATTTCTTTTCGCCCTGTTACATGTCTTGTAAAACAAAAATCAACAAAATATGTCAAACTAGGCTACGTACTATTTAATGTCATGTATGTGTTATTTGTTGGCTTTGTTTACTGAATTTAGTCCTGCTCTGTTTCTCACTCAGCCTGCTGAGTTTATATCTGCACAAATAGCTCCAAATAAACACATTTACTGTTTACTAGTTCAGGCTTTTAAACTAGCATAAATATAATGAATATGATAATATCTTAATGTCACGCCTCAGGAGGACTCAGACTACATTTCCCACAATACACTAGTAGATCATGTGACTGAGCAACTTCCCTCTGACGCAGAGTCCAGAAGGGACTCCATTGCCCACAACCCCTTGGGAGATCATATGACTTTGGATGGTTGTGCACGCACCTATCAGCGCTCACATTCACCGGAGTACTAAATACATATACCAGTGTTTATTGTCATATGACCCACTTAGTATAGTTTATAAGCGCGGGCTTTAGTCTTAGTCGTTGCGAGGTATTGTTTCTTCTTGAACTTGCTGAGCGTTTCTATTATCTGTTTGCCACTACCTGTTATGACCTACGTTTTGTTTCACTGACCTTGATTTTTGCCTGTCCCTTCTTGTACTTTTGCTGACTGTTTTTGGATACGTGTTTTGACTTTTTGGCCTGGTTTTTTGACTACGATATCGGATCACTCCCTTGGTTTTGTTTGCTTTGGTTATGATCACTTCGGTGATCTTGTACTGCTTTCTGGTTACGACCCACGCATGTTTTTTGACTTCTTCTTTGTCGCACTCGAATAAAGCCTGGTGTACATTTTTTATCCGCAAGCGTCTGAATTCTGTTGCATCGTCACACTTAAAATCAGCAAATAAACAGTAATTGTGCATTAAAATATGCAGAAGTGTGTTCTCTGCTGAGGATGTGTTAACTTATACTTAGAAAATCAACAAAACACATAGTTCAGGGGCACCCAAACTTTGCACATGACTCTATATTAAATAACAAAAACAAAAGTATTTGAATACTTGTTTGTCCTCACTGTATGTATACATACAGTATAAAGTTTTGTAAATTAGTCACTGACATACCACACAGTATGATAAAGCAGTCACAATGTACCAAAAGATTTTCTTATTTTTCCCCTCACTACAGAGTCCAGTGAAGTGCTTGGATTGATTGGCAATTCTGTTCAACTGGACATACAGCATGTACCGGAGTTTGATGACTTATTATGGGTTTTTAACAGGAATAATAGTGTTCTAAATTATTATACTGAAACTAAAAAGACTAAACATTACTCCGCTTATGAAGGCAGAGTGAAGTTCAATGAGGAAACCTACAGTCTGACACTGAAGAACTTACAGAAGACTGATAGTGGACTGTATGAGGCAAAAGTGTCTGGTGATGAGGACAGAGTTGTGGCTGAGTACAGACTCTCTGTGTTGGGTAAGTCTTATAGAAAATCAGTCAGTGAGAGGAAACATGCAGTCCTGACACAACACTGCTGTTATTAAGATGCTGTAATTTTCTCTATTCTTTATATAATAATGTGAAATATTGAGTTTCTCTGAAGGCTAAAAACACAAGGTGCACTGTCCTGTAAAGTCCTCCCTCTCACATATTTCACTTTATTCACAGTCATTTTTTATCTGTTATATTTCCCCCTTGTTTTGATGGTCACTCTCCCTTTGGTCATTGGTGTTTGAACCTCAAAGAGAAAAGTGAGTCAGTGAAATCAAAGTTCAGTTAAAGTGAGCTCTTTTTTCTCTTTAGTGCTGCTGATTTGTGTTTCTTGTTTGTGCTAGTGACTACCGTTACATGACAGCCTGGTTTCCTCCTTATGCAGCTACTGGATCTCAAATCTGCTCAGCAAACACTAAACTTCTAGAAAACTTCTTCTGTCATTTATACACTAAATAGCCAAAAATGTGTAGAAACCCCTCCTAATTACTCAGTGCAGATGTTTCACCCCACACTCACTGCTAACAGGTGTGTAAAATCCAGCACATATGGTCTGTGTACATAGCTTTGGTCATTCGGTTTTCATTTCAGTGTTAATAATGTGTGTGTGTGTGTGTGTGTGTGTGTGTGTGTGCGTGCGTATGTGTATATATTTAGAATCAGTGTACATATTTCTTTTTTCTTATATATTTTTTGTATTTAAATTGTACAAGGGGGCTACGAGCTTAAGATTTTGACTCACCTGTGTAAATGTGATATGACAAACATGATTTGATTTGATTTAGTTTGTTAAATGGGAAAATGGGTTGATTCTTGTTTTTGGTGTTGTTTTTGTCAGTGGAAAAATCAAGACATTGTTTATACCATCATAGATGCTGGCTTTCGAATTGTGCACTAATAACAAGCTGAGTGGTCTTTAGCCCGGGGGACACAGTGTCCATGATTTCCAAAAAGAATTTCAAAATTTTGATTCATCGACCACAGGACTTTTCCACTTCCCCTCAGTCCATCTTAAATGAGCTCAGGCCCAGAGAAGGCAGCAGTGTTTCTGGATCCTGTTTATAGATGGTGTCTTCCTTGTATGGTAGAGTTTTACCTTGTATTTGTGGATGCAGCTATGAACTGTGTTCACAGACAATGTTTTTTGAAAGTGTTTCTGAGCCCATGCAGTGATTGCCACTACAGAATCATATCTGTTTTTAATGCAGTGCCACCTGAGGACCTGAAGATCACAGCCAGCAAATAGTGGTTTTAATCCTTGTCCCTTGAATACAGAGATTTCTCTGGATTCTCAGAATCTTTTAATGACATTATGTAATGTAGATGATGAAATCCTCAAGTTCTTTGCTATTTTCAGTTCAGAAACATTATTCTTGGATTGTAAACTATTTACCTGCGCAGTCTTTCAGAGAATAGTGAACCCCTCCCCATCTGAAAGACTCAGCCTCTCTGAAGTGCTCTTTTTATACCCAGTCATGTTACTGACCTGTTGCCAATTAACCACCAGGTGTATTTTTAGCATTACACAACCCCTTCCCAACATTTTTAAAACATGTTGCTGACAATCAAATTCAAAATGGGCATATATTTCTCAAAAAACAATAACATTAAAATTCCTCAGTTTCAACATTTGATATGTTGTCTCAGTTCCATTTTCAATTAAATAAAGGTTTCAAATGATTTGTGTTTAATTACATTGTTTTTATTTACATTTTGCACAGCATCCAAACCTTTTTGGAAATGGGGTTGTAGATAAGCTTAATAAAGTCATGTCCAAATACCAAGGCAGATTTGAATGCTGAAAGAAATTTCAGTAAACAGACCTGCTTGCTGCAAATGCTCCTTAGTGTACAACACAACTTTATTGATCTTTTTGTTAAAGTATATTTTTATCATTTATTTCCTAGCAAAAGCAGATAACTCCAATAGTTATTTCATGTTTTAGGAGTTAAACAAAGCCATTTAGTGGATATACGTTTTTTAGCACAACATAAACCAAGTAGGTAAAGTGCTGAAAATTGCAACAAAAACAGCTCATTAATAGGCAACATTAAACATTTAAATGCAGTAGCCATTATTTTAAGAACTATGTGCTGCACTTTGTAGGGAGAAGGGAGCTATTAGAGATTCTGCCTATGACAGCTCACAGCAGTGTTACATCACCTGAACCAAATACTGTGTGCTGATTGCTGAACGGATTTATTGGGTTCTGCTCCAGAGCAGCGCTGGGGTTTGACAGTTTCTGCTGTAAAACGTGAACTTGCAATGCCAGTGGACAAAAGGGCTTTTGTGACACAACTTAGTTATGATTTAAACTTATTTAGGGTTCAGAATGTGCCATGTGTTAATAATAACTCACAACATTCAGCAGGTTTTTTAAAGGATGGTGTTTGAAGTTTAACTTTTCATACACTACTCAAAACAAATACTGAATATGTAATGGTGATGACAGTAAAATATTTAAAAATCTGAAAAGTTATCTTTGACGATTATTTTGCCTTATAACACCCTGCATGTTACCATCCAACATCAGAACATTTAATGACAAAGCCTTATTTTAAAACTTTCATGAAATATATCCAGTGTAATTGTAACTATTTTGTGTAAAGCTTGGTGTAAAGGAGCTATATAAGTACATTTTTCATGTCCTTTTGATTTTAACTATAACATGCTAAACATAGTTTAGTTTTGACCCCCAAACCACCAGTTCTAATTTAACAACTGAAAAGGACATTTGATGTCTGTCATTACACCGTCACCACTGTCCAGATCGGTCTCAGCTACTTTAAAAGATGCTGACCAGTTTGAAAATACACAATGAGTCTGCTAGATCACCAGCTTTTAATAATCTATGTGATCTGTAATGAGTGATCTATCATTGACTGTCTGTCAGCATTATTACAGTGATGTGTCTGTACATCTTCTACCTCAGATCCAGTGGAGGCTCCAGTCCTGACTCTCCAGCTAAGCAGAGACACCTGTAACATCACTCTCACCTGTAGAGGTCATGACCTCTCTATCAGCTCCAGCTGTTATAAAGAAATGTGTGAGGAGAAGGAAGTGACATCACCTGGAGGTGTCACACTTTCCCTGTCCGCCAATGCCAGCAGCATCATCTGTAACCATAGCAACCCAGTCAGCTGGAAGAAGAATGTTTTGGAGACGAGAAAACTTAAACAACTCTGTTCTGATGAAGGTGAGGGTGTGTACACAGATACACACAGGCAAAAACTGCTTCTAAAACTTTGCATTACAAACTTTGCATCAAAATGTACTTAACCAGTTAGTAACATTATTATTCATTCGAGTGTGACAAACAAAAGTCACTCTCTCTTACTGAGTCTCTCACAGACTCCCTGTGTCTGACACACACTGTTGAAACTCAAGCATTGCACGGGACAAACAGCAGGTGCTGTTATACACTCAAATAAATAAAGCGACACAGTGTAGGCCAAACATATAAATAATGAAAGAAAGCAGAAAATGCATTCATTAAAACAGTCCTGGGTCTTAAAGAGAAAATTCTAATAACAGGTGCTGAAACACAGTGGTGAGTATTTACTGTGTATTTATTAAAGCTGTCTGTCAGATTCTCACCTTCCAGTATAATCAGTGTTATTTAGCTCCATTTAACTCTTCCAGGTGAGGATAAAGTCACCTGGCACCAGTTCATGACCACTCAATCCACCAGAACAAAAGTGTTGATTGCTATTTTTACAATTAGCACCATGCGAACTGGGAGTTGCAGTGATAGCATTATTAACATGAATACTAGCAGCTAGAAAACAAGTGTTTTTTGCTCATATTGTACCCTCTTAAGACAAAGTGTAGAGTTTGCTTTACTTTACATCTGATTTCGGGTAATTAGATATTTGTTTGACTGTATGTGCAAGTAGAAATCAGCTAAGAGTCTAATAGAGTCTGTTAATATGCTACATAGATTCAGTTAAATGCTAATTAGACCTATCTAGAGGATAAATCTGTATTCATGGATTCATTCATGAGACTGCAGAACATACAACATGTCAGATTTATGACATGGGTCAAATTATCAAGTGAAGCCAACATAAAGGCAGATTTATCTGCTCTTCTTTGTCATCAGAGGAGGCAGATTGCATCACACAGTAGATCTGCAGGTGGAATAAATGCAGGAAAAACACAGTTTCAGTTCAGAATGAAGCCAAATCAACGTATAATTTCTATCTGCTCTTCTGTGTTGTGGAGAAACTCAACATCTTCCTCCTGATTATATATATATATATATATATATATATATATATATATAATATATTTAAAGATTATATATCATTTTTTTCAACTCTGTCAACACTGTTCTTTTGCTGTTAAACAAACAAACAAACAATTAATAAATAAATAAATAGAAACTGTGCACCAAAGTTGGCAGAAAAAAATGCTTTATTTAATATGTTGCCTGTAGAGGAGCTGTTAACTTATTTTCACTCAGAAAAGGAAAATCATCAAAAAAGTTCTCCTGCTGTGAAGAAAGCCTCACCTACATGCCTCACTCATCCTCTTGATGATACTATTACCTCTACAAACTCAAACTGGAGCTGTTTAATCACATACATTACTTCACTCACCTCACTTTATACTGAGTTCTGCACATATTCATGCCAACATATTCTCATTTTCACTTTGATACACTGCTAACAGCAGTCATGGGTTTTCATAGATCTATGTCTTGTTTGTTGCTCTGATAGGCCTCTAACAGTAGTCACTGGTTACCATTAAATACTATAAATTCTTCTGTACAATGACAGGCTGATTTCCTTGAAACAAATTAGTTCTTTTCTATTTGGTCATCATATTTAATCCAACAGTAGTTTTGCTGTGTGTGTTTCAGTTTCAGTGTCTCCCTCTGCTGGTGAATCTGTGTGTTTGCTGAAGATTGTGCTGTATTCCATCATTCTGACCCTCATGCTGTCTGCAGTCATCACCGTCCACATCAGAGAAAGACTGACCAAATCATCTTAAAGACATGGATGGTGTTACACAGTTTATTATAGTTGTGTGATGAGGCAAACGTGTTGCCCATCACCAGAGGACTGTGTGTGTAATACTTACCTGACCACCTACCTGTAATACTCACCTGTTGTCTGTTTCCTAACACCAGCAGCAAAAGGGAGGCAGAGCAGATGGAGCTCACTCATGAGCGTGCCGGAGGGCCCACGGCTAGCTCATGAGAGGGGTGATGTCTCTACCTAGGGCACAGAAGACAGAGTGAGAAAGGCTAGTAAATGTGCACACGGTATGAAATGTCCCACCGGTAATTTTACGCATTAAGGCCTTGTGAGATGTAATTATGATTATATTGTTCTCAATCCACTCTTATAGGACAGCAACACCCTTGCAGAGTGGAATGGTTCAGCTCAGGTGATGCAGGGGTGGGGCTAACCCTATAAGAGGCAGGAGAAGGGTTTAGAAGGGGGCTAGCTTGAGGATACTCACCTCAGATTGCGAGGAGACTGAGGGAAAAGGGAGTAAGAGCTGAGCTGAGCTAAAAAGAGTATAGTCCTGTGGCCTTGCGGCCTGAGACTATTTATACTTAGCTGTACTGATCGAGTCGGGTCAACGTTTTAACCTCTATTTACTTTGTGTTTGTACAGTTTTTCTTTTGTGTGTTTCACCGTGTAAATAAATCTCACTCATTGCAAAGAATCATCCAGAGTCGTCACATCCTCAGCCTGCAACTACATTCCACTACCCATTCAGTCACAATCTACCTGGTGACTTTGTGTCTCCTAACGGGGTTCGGCGAAGCATCGTCACAAACTGTTGTAGTTACATAATACTCTATTCTGTAATCTCTGGTTATAATCTACTCTACTGTATAGCTGTACCTGATAGGCCGTTATCAGTTACTACATCACTTTTTTGCAGGCTGTAGCTGTACAGACCTCTAGCATCACTGTTGTACTAGAATACTGTATCTTGTGTAAGTAAATATTTTATTAGATGTATTTAAATGCATTTGTAAATAGTGTTTATGCACATGTTTACAAACATCACTAAAGATAAACCTGCTCTTCTCATGAATCTGTTTGATCAATGATGCCTCAAAGGCAGCACATTTTAAGTGGAGGTTCTAGTGGACCTTTAAGCTTGAGTGTATGAGCAACATAAGATTTTAATTTAAATTCTCAATGCTAAATTGGAACTTAAAGTGAAGATACCTGCAGTAGCTAACTCAAAAAGCTGCATTAAAGATTTTTCAAAATGGCATTGAAAATAATTTTAAAAGCATAATATATATAATGAGAACATGTTGTAAAATGAAATTCATTAGCTTAGTATTGGCATTTTTGTTAGCATCATATTGTAATTATTGATGTTTAAATATTTTAACTATTTAACCGCTGTAGCAAACGAAATACCAAGCATATGAGCAATCAGCAACAATCCATCCACTAAACTCATATTTCGCTGCATAGAGTCCATCTCTGTCTCCATTGTCCGGTTCTGGACTTTTCCAATTCATGTATTGTGGGATCTCTCCTGAAGACCAGCCCCAGCTTCTTGGGGGGGCCTTGTTCAGTCCAATCCACAAAGAACCTAGAAACTTAGGATCCACTGTCACCATCAGCTGCTTCATCTCCTCCATGTTGTCTACAGTAGCCAGGTCAGTGTAGTTCTCTCTGCAGTACCTCTGAGCCTCCAACCAAGTCATACTCTCATTCACAAAGTAATATTGCCGAGAGAGAGCTGAGGCTGCACTACAGAGACCTGAGAGACATCAGCACAGCCATACGAGTCATTTGTGAAAGCCTTTTAATAAAGCATGAAAGGAAATGTTGGATAACAGATTGTAGTTTTTGTTTTACCCTCTAATGATTTTTTTGTTTTTGTGTATCACAATTAACTGTTTCAGATCTTGAAACAAATGTCTTACAAGACAAAGACAGCCTGACTAAACACAAAACATATAATGATCATTGCATTTACTGAATTACAAACTGGCCTGGTGTGAAAAAGCAAATGCCCCCTTAGTTACTCAGTCAACCATCTAACTGAATTTTGTTGATATTTGGGATTAGTAAACTGGACACACCCAGACTTGATTACAGTCAGACCTGTTGAATCTAAACATTACTTAAATAGAACCTCTCCATCAATGTGCATTAGACTAAACCGTCTCAACAACCAGTACACTATGCCACAATCAAAAGGAACTGGAAGTCATTTCTAACCTTCTGGGCCTCCAGTAAACCACAGTGAGAGCCTTTATCTCCAAATGGAAAAAAAATCCTCCAGCAGCGACTCATCCAGGGAGTCACAAAAGAACCCAGACGAACATTTAAGGAACTGCAGGCCTCGCTCGCCTCAGATAAGATCAGTGGTCATGATTCCACCATTAGAAAGAGACTGGGCAAAAGTGGTACCCACTGAAGAGTTGTTAGGCAAAAACCACTGCTAACCAAGAGGCTCATAAAGGCTCGTCTCACATTTGCCAAAAACACCTTGAAGACCCTAAAGCCTTTTGGAACAATTTTCTGTGGTCTGATGAGTAGAAAGTGGAATGACAATGGTCCGGTTACCTTCAGTGTGGTGTGGTGATGCTTGTCTGCTTCAGGGCCTGGACAACTTGCCATAATTAATCTCTCTAATAGAAAATCCAGCAGTAAATTAAATGTTCGTTTTAAAACTGCTTTGTGTTTCTTTGTCTTGTTGTCTCATATTACATTTTGTACGTATCCAATTTACATACATTTCTATTACCCATTCTCCTTTCCCATAATGCTTCCACCAGTCATTCCCAGAATTTCCAATCGATCCACCTACCCACCCAGCAACAAGGTCTTGTCTTAAAATAGATCATAGTGGAAAAAAAAAAAGAAACAAGAATTGCCTGATATTACGTAAGTAACACAAGCAATCCCAATAGCAGCCTCTGTAAGCAATTGAAGTAGTTTATAAAAGGGGTCCACATTAGGAAGAAATGATCCAGCTAATCATAGAAAACATTACAATTTTTAGGTGGGTTATATACTGATTATATTCTATAACATACTAAAATATACAGTTTTACTTGAATGTCCTCAAAACAACACAACAGAAAAAAATTACAGATGTACTATGACTGCTTGACTCAGTAGAGTAACTAGGATCTTATGGGCCTCCTCTTATGATAATGACAAAGTGATTCAGCTTGTTTACTGCTACTGTTATATCTCTCATAACATGATGCTGTCAATGCACTCCACCCACTAGCACCTAACATTAAGTATTTACATTAGACTGAATATTTATTATCTAAAATGCTAGTATTTGATTATAGTATATGATTACCCGGACTTGACCCTGGCTACAAGAATGAGTTTACTATATTAAACCTGCACTTGACTCCAAGCCCTTGTCACGAGTCCCTCTGTGACAATAGCACGCAAAAACCAAATTTGCAATAAAGTGGCATTTTTAATTCTCTTCCCTGTAGAACATATTTTCATTTAGAAAATCAACAAAATGTAATTTGACTGGGGGTATTCAAATTTGTGCATACAAGTAAAGTATATAGTATTTATTATAAACTCTTAGTGTTTATACTCTGTTAATATCGTGGCTCAGTCCAGTCATTCTGTAACTTAAATTCAACATTTAACATGTGATAGCACCAGATGGAGCAAATATTCAAATTTTATTTAGAAATTAGTCTTTATCACACGGTATACAGAGTCAGTTTTGTACAGGTGCAGTTAAATTCAGATTTTTGAGCTGATTTGTTGCTCTTTTATGTGAAGTTACAGAAGGTAATTGAGAATGTTTGGACTTTTCCTATCCGAATATTGATTCAAATTAAAACTGGTCCACAAACCCAAGCAAAAAAGTCATGGAATAATGCCCTTTGTTGTAGACTTGCTTGACTTGTCGTAGACATTTTGTAATTTGTGCATGTAATGTATCATAGTGGCACAGCTACTAAACATAATTCATAGCTTTTATTATATATATAATATATATATATATATATATATATATATATATATGTATATACACACACACACACACACACACTATCAGTGTATATATTTGTATATTAGTATGTTAAACTCATCAAATAAATAGAAATTTGCTCTAAGCTTTGTAGAAATGCCTTATTCTCTGTAGAGGATGCGTTATCTTATTCTCACTTAAAATCAACAAAATATGTAATTTCACAGAGGGTGTTTGACTTTATATTACTATTTTTTTCTTTTCTTTTATTAACCTATTAATTCATTCGGTGTCAAATTTCCTTGCAGTGGTAAAACATTTTAAAATCCTTTTTAACTGTGTCCTGCCACTTTTTTTATTGTAACTTAGTGTATAATGTAAACATTTACTTGATAAAATAACAAAGTTCAGACATCTAGACATGATATTATTTATCTGCTGCTCATCCTCATGTTCAGTCAGCTGCTTCAATCTAAACCCTTATCTAAGCTCAAAACATAAAAAAGTAGGAGTGCATGGGCTTTTCCCTCACTTTTTTGAAAATTATCAGACTAATTCTAGGTTTCTTACAATACATTTTAAACAGTTTTAAGACTGTTCAAAACTATTTGTCATTGATGTGGATGTGTTTTTATGCTTTTGCTGGTAAAAAAGTCACATAAATTAACTGCAAAAGCCAGGAAAATAGCGGGCCAGGATCGTCATCTCCGGACCGCTTCCCACCTACAGGAGGGGATCCGAGCGGTTCAGCAGGCTTTTCGTGCTGCAGTCCTGGCTCCGCGGCTGGTGCGCCTTCAACGGCTTGGGATACGTGGACAACTGGGCCTAATTTTGGGAAGCCAGCGCTCTACCGGAGGGATGGCCTCCACCCCAGTCATGTCGGATCTGTTGTCCTCTCTAGGAACATTGAGAGGGCCATCCGCTGACTTCAGAGTGAAGGCCACGTAAGTAGCACCAAAAATAGAAACGCTACAGCTTATATTGCTAGTGTTAGCACTGAAAATAAGACGATTACTAGCACTTATACTGTAAATAAGGCAAGTGCTGATATAAAAGCTTATTCTATAAATATAAATGCTCATAGATTTCTCCCAATAGAGACTGTGTCTGTTCCCCGAATAAAACAAAGCATCAAAAAGCCTCGAAGTGTTTGCTCTAGTAACTTGATTAATATCAGACCAGTTGTACCACTCTGCCATGACTGCACGTTTGGTCTAAAACTAGGACTGCTTAATATAAGATCTCTCACACCATTTTCGCTCATCATAATCTACAGGCCACCGGGGCCTTACTCTGAGTTTTTACAGGAATTTACTGACCTGTTATCTAGTTTACTAACAATCTCAAATAAAGTAATAATTGTTGGAGATTTTAATATCCACACAGACAAACCACAGGATCCGCTAAGTAAGGCATTTGTATCTATTTTAGACTGTTTTGGCTTCACTCAAAATATTATGGGGCCTACTCATTACTGTAACCACACTCTAGACTTAATATTGACCTTAGGTATAGACATTAAGCATTTGGCCATCCTTCCTCAGACCACAGCAGTTTCAGATCACTACTTAATCTCATATGAAATCAGTTTTAGTCGTAATATATGTCCATCCACACGCTATAGTGTTAAACGTACTATAGCATCGTCTACACCCAATAGCTTTATTGAAAACCTTCCAGATCTTTCGTCCTTAATTAGTTGTCCGTCTGAACCCAATGGATTAGATATACTGACTAAATGTTTGGAAGACACTTTTCGCTCCACTCTAGATAATGTGGCTCCACTAAAAAGTAAAAGAATAAGGCAGAAAAGGCTCGCTCCATGGTACGATGACCATACTCGAGCTATGAAACAGACTGTTAGGCGATTAGAGCGTAAATGGTGTCAGACTAAACTTGAGGTTTTCCAATCTGCCTGGAATGAGAGTCTCATAGACTATAGAAAAGCACTAAAGTCAGCACGTTCAGCCTATCTCTCGTCATTGATTGAAAATAACAAGAATAATCCTAGGCTACTATTCAGTACTATCTCTAAATTAACTAATAATCAAGCAGCTGCTGAAGCCCAGATACCATCAGCATACAGCAGCATTGACTTCATGAACAATAATAAAATTGAATTAATTAGGCACAAAATTCAAAATGTGCAGCATTGCAGTGTAGTGTCCTATAAACCTAATCTAGATCTAGAGTGCAGTATAACCACTACAGAGATGCTGGAGTCTTTTACTTTACTCCAACAAACAGAGCTCGTCCAAATGATTTCATCTTCAAAAACAACAACTTGTATACTAGATCCTATTCCTACAGGTTTACTTAAAGACGTTTTGCCAGAAATAACTAAACCCTTTCTAATTATAATAAACTCTTCTCTCAGCCTCGGGTATGTTCCAAAATCTCTTAAATTAGGTGTAATTAAACCCTTAATAAAGAAACCTAGTCTTGACCCCTCTGAGACCTATTTCAAATCTTCCCTTTTTATCAAAAATTTTAGAGAAAGCAGTGGCAAAACAATTATGTTCCCATCTGCATAAGAGTAATATATATGAAAAATTTCAGTCCGGCTTCAGGCCTCACCATAGTACCAAAACAGCGTTAGTGAAAATTGTAAATGATCTTTTATTATCCGCTGACAAAGGAAACATATCCTTACTGGTTTTACTCGATCTTAGTGCAGCTTTTGACACAATAGACCATTCCATTCTATTAGACAGGCTTGAGAAACTAGTAGGAGTGACAGGTAAAGCTCTTTCGTGGTTCAAATCTTACCTTAGTGATCGCTTTAAGTTTGTTAATGTAAATGGTGAACCATCAGCTCTCACAAGAGTAAAGTATGGTGTTCCACAGGGCTCTGCCTCATGTTATTTACCTTATATATGCTACCACTAGGTACCATCATTAGAAAACATGGCAGTTTCCACTGCTATGCCGATGATACACAAATATATATATCAGCTAAACCAGAGGACAAAATTGAACTTTATAAGATGAAGGACTGTGTAAAAGACATTAAAGAATGGATGTCAAGTAACTTCCTTTTACTAAATTTGGACAAAACAGAAGTTCTTCTTCTTGGTCCAAAAGCTGCTAGGGATAATCTGCCTACGTTTACTCTTAATCTCGATAGTTTCTCAATTGCACCAGGCACATCTGTAAAAAGCCTTGGTGTCACGATTGATCCCAGTCTGGCCTTCGATGAGCATATTACCAATATTACCAGAATAGCTTTCCTCCACCTGCGTAATATCGCTAAATTAAGAAATGCACTGTCGCTACAGGATGCAGAAACGTTAGTTCATGCCTTCATCACGTCCAGGTTAGATTACTGTAACGCTCTGCTTTCTGGTTGTTCCAGCCAAAACCTTAACAAGCTTCAGTTAGTCCAGAACGCTGCAGCCAGAGTTCTCAGCAAAACCAGGAAATTTGACCACATTAGCCCGATTTTGTGTACCTTACATTGGTTGCCAGTTAAATTCCGCATTGAGTACAAAATTCTTCTACTGACATATAAAGCTCTGAATGGCCTTGCTCCTCAGTACCTCAGTGACCTTATTTCCTATTATCAACAGACATGCCCACTTAGATCACAAGGTGCGGGCTCATTATTAGTACCTAGAATAAATAAAGTTATGTCAGGAGGAAGAGCCTTTTCATACAAAGCCCCCCAGCTTTAGAATAGCCTACCAGTCTGTGTTTGGGACACAGCCTCTATCTTTAAGTCTAGGCTAAAAACGTACCTGTTTAGTTGAGCCTTTGGTTAATTTGTTTTCCTAACTATGTCCCTCTTATCCCTTATTATTGCTTTATTAAACTCATTGTTTCAACACATATTGTGCAGAAACAACATATTTGAGTATTAATTAGCCTAACACAGTTAGTGGATAATTAATCAATCTTTCTTTCCAAGGAATTGCTTTATCTCAGCTATGCTGGTGCTCTAAAGTCAGCTAATGAAACATATATTAAAAAGTCATTGTAGCTACTATGAGTCATAGGTAAAACTGCATAAGGCAGCACTGGCAGCAGAGTGGACAGTACTGTATATGTACAAAAACTAGTAGAGTGCACTCAAAAACAGACAGTTCTTCAAGGGTTCTTATGTAAAGAAAATGGTTCTTTATAGAACCTTGAACACTTCGCACACGCTTAAAAATGACAGATCTTCAAAGATTCTGTAGTAAAGAAAATGGTTGTGACCCATGAACGCTCAAAGAACCCTTTGCATGGTGAAATGGTTCTTCAGATTTTGAAAAGGGTTCTTCTATGTTACAAGCTTGACATCGAAAGAATAGAAGAACACTTTTCAGTGCCTTTTAAAAAGGTTCTATATAGAACCATCTATAGCACATTCTCATCCTGGAACCATTTAATCAGGCAAAAGGTTCTTTGAGTGTTCATTCTATATAGGACCATTTTCTTTACTAAAGAAATCTTGAAGAACGTGTTTTATTTCAGTAAAATATTTACAGTAATATCCTGTGAATTTACAGTAAATTTGCAGTACTTTCCTGGCAACTCATTGACTTGTTTGTTCCTGTAAACCAATGCACTTCTCCAAATGCTCAGATTCTTTACAGTAGAATCCTGTAAAATAAAAAAAATAAAAAAAAAACTATTTTTTGTAAAATAAATACTGTACATTTTCAGCAGGTCTTTTACAGTGTAAGTGGTTCAGTAAAGATGTTAGAATTGGCTGTCCCAACTGTCAGAATTTAACCACTGATATTACATTAGAATAATTTTAATAAAAATTAATTCAGTTAAAAAAACACGAAAGTCCTGTTCTAACTTATATAACTAATGCCTAAGATTTTTTTTTATTGCAGAGATCTGTTGAATTCCAACCACCAACACACATTGATTTAACTTGATATTGGATGAAAACTACAAATGCCTCCCTGGAGGTGAAGTTACTGCCTGGAATTGATATTTATTTGTATTTATTCTAGTAATGTTTTTTTCTAAGCGGGCACTTAAAATGCAGTCTTGTCATGTGGACTTTTGCACAGTGCTGTGTTTGTTTAGAAATCTATAGCTCACACATACCTGAGATCAGCACTGCTAGAAATAAACTCTTGTCCATGTCTGAAGTCCTGGCGAATCTTCTGTCTCGTAGAGCTTTGTCTGTTCAGCAGTGCTTCAGTGAACCTACAGGCTCATTTGTATTTCTTATCTTATTTGATCGGGAATCTGATTTGAATAGTCTTTGAGACTGTCCTTCACAGCTTCACAGCTAATTTGAGTATCTTTGAAAGTAAAATGAAGTCTTTTATCATTGGTGAGTTTCAGTGTTGATTTCTATAAGAAACTTCCTTCTCAGGCTTTGATCACAAACAAACCAGTACTGTAAAATAAAGAAAGATTTGTTGTTTTTGCAAAAATTACATTATTTGAAGCTCTACTTGAAAGTTAACAGATCAATAATCTGTCTTATATTGTTTTGAATTCAATATTTTAAGGCAGCCTGGTATTTAATTATGAAATAATTATGTATCTTTTTAGACAAACATTGGTATTGAACAAGGTTACCCTGGTGATTTTTTTCATCTTATCTTAGGGAGGGTTGGTGGGACGGTGGAAGTAAAACATGAAGTTATTGGTTAATCACTGACAATCAAAACTCAGAGGCAGACAAAAGTCTTATATATGAGAATTGTGATTTTTAATTGATATGATGAATCATACTTAATATGGCGTAGAACATAAACTACCAAGGTAAAAACAAAGAGGTCCATTTTGATTTCAGGTTCATAAGCCTGCTGTGGAGGTAGGGGCGTGGTCGAGTGTCACCTGCAGGACAGAGAGCCAGTCACGGTGAATCCTGGGCCTGAGTATAGTTCGGTTTTTGCCTATATGTTGTTTTTGGCAGCCTGTTTATGACCATTCTCTTGGTAGGCTGAGACAAAATAGAGACTCCTGACCCCGCACATGCCGAGGAGTGCCGCTCCGCTAAAAGGGTCCTGAGCATCTGCTCACGTTTCAGCCTCTAGGAGCAGACCCAGCAGGGCTTGTTGGTTGGCCAGTTGTCTATCAAGCAGGGCCTGGATTTCTTTACCATGCAACCAGCTACTATGAGTCATAGATGCAAAACTGCATGAGTAGCAATACAGTATATTTTCCCCCAGTAATGTTTCATATGAATAATCGGCATTTAAAAAAAATAATAATGTCTTCTTACTTTGTGCTTTTAAATATCAACAAAAATAGTATATATTCATAAACATAAGATATTTTTAACTTTATGTTTAACTTGTTAAAAACATTGATTCTACAAAATTTAACAACATTAGTACTTTGTTGCAAAATATGACAGATTCTACATGTTTACAGTAAGAAGTAATTAGCTTTATGCAGCATTTTTGGCACTTGGCAAACTGTCTTCAAGACTCACAATTTCAAAAACCTCTATAAACTTTCAGCAGGATTCATATCTGGAGATTAGCTACACTATGCAAGCACCTTCACCTTTTTAGAAACCAGTCTTAAGCTATTTTGGCTGTATGCTTGGAGTGGATTTCTTAATTTATCTATTTTCTCCCAAGATTTAGTTTTTTGGCTGATGGGATTTAAGTCTCATTTAAGTCATTTTTCCCTGTATATGACACCATTCATGTTTCCTTCGATGATGTGTGGAGTTTCAGTACCATTTGCAGAGTGGCAAGATCATGATGCTCCCACCTCCATATTTTATTGTGAGTATTTTATTGTTGGGATCATATCTGCAATACTTCTTTCTCCAAACATGACACCTGAATTATTGCCAGAGAGTTTCATCTGACCACAGTACATTGTTTCAAAGCAGTTCTGATTTGGCTAAATGCTTTTGTGCAACTTTTAGATCTCTGTGCTTTGTTTTTAGCTGAGGAGTTTTGCATGGAGAGGAATGTGGGGAGTTGATTTCAGTGCAGTGCAGTTAATTTCTTATGTTCTCTGTGTAACTGTTGTTCCTGCAGCTTTCAGGTCATCCTGAACTGTTCGAATGACTGCTGGCTTCTCTCTTACCTTCTCTTACCTCTTATCTTCCTTATCTTTGATGTAATTAGCTCTATGGTACATTATTACTCCCCCTAAACACTCGTAATGTTTTTCATTACTATCAATTAAATAAAGCTACAGTGAGAGGAAACATATATTCAGACACTTTTTTGTACTTTAATATTCACTTATTTATTTACACAAATAATGTCTTCTGGCTAATTAATATAGACATACACATTTATTTGCTGAATTAAACATACAGAAAAAAATAAAACAAAATAAAAAAGTGCCACAACTTTTGCACAGGCCAAATTTTATGTTTAATTTTTGTCAATGTGAAATTACAATATTACTTTTTTTCTCATAATTATTGGGCAACAAGGTTAGAATGTAACAAAATATAATATTAGGAATACATAAACAGCATACATAACTAATTTATTTGTATTCAGTCCATGTTACATGTTGTTACGGCAGTATTCAGAATGTAGTTACATTATGCATTCTTAGAAAAATACTTTTAGAATACTTATCTACTAAATAGAAAAAAAACATAAGATATTTAAAAGAAACACTTGTTAGGGACTATTTTGGAATCAGTGTACAGCATGCAGCAAACATGCCTGTTAGGTGAATTCTAAAGAGGACCTCAATGAACGTCTTCTTTACAAACACTAAAGTTATTACTAAAGCCTGAGTAGACTGATAAATCAATGCGATGATCAGTTATTAATCTCAGTGTTACTGAGCTCTACTAAAGCCTGAGTAGACTGGCTGCAGTTCTCCATGTGTTCAAGTTCCCAACCTAACATACATTCATTCAATTTAAAAAATGCATTAATAGTGTAAACAATTAAAAAAAACAGTTTTCCTTATCTAGTTTGTGTGATGGAGTGGTTGGCTTGAGTTGAATTGGCTACAAATTGTAATGTTTCTTTTTCAAAATATATAAATAGGTATTAAAAGAGATACTAGAAATAAATAGATACTGTGTGCTAAAATTAGCTGAAAAATATTATATTTAAGTTGTAGAGGATGTGTTTACTTATTTTCACTTGGAAAATCAACAACACGTTGGTGTTCAAACTTCTACCTATGACTATGTTACATTTGTGATTTTTGAAAGACGGATGCCCTTATTTTGAAAATGACTGAAATGTGAACCTGAAATGTGAACAGTGAATAGGACAGAGGATAGACTGTTTTACAAGTTGTTTTAACAAGTTTAGCTTGCTAGTTCTTTTCTATTTGTTAATCATAATTAACACAACAGAGGGTTTTGTTTTGTGTATTTCAGGCTCAGTGTCTCCCTCTGCTGGTGTATCTGTGTGTTTACTGAAGACTGTGCTGTATTCCATCATTCTGACCCTCATGCTGTCTGCAGTCATCACCGTCCACATCAGAGAAAGACTGACCAAATCACCTTAAAAGACATGGATGGTGTTACACAGTTTATTATAGCTGTTATAGTTACATAATACTCTATTATGTAATCTCTGATTATAATTACTCTACTGTATAGCTGCACTTAACAGGCTCTCATCACTTACTGTTTTTTTTCAAGCTGTAGCACACAGACGTCACTGTTGTAGCTTCTCAGAAGTCAGCTGACTGGATGTACTAGGATACTGTATCTTGTGTAAGTAAATATTTTATTAGATATATTCAAATGCATTTGTAAATACTGTTTATGCATATGTTTACAAATGCTCTTCTCATGATGCCCCAGAGACAGTGCTTTATAAGATAAATATCTTATATGTATGTATACACACACACACACACACATTATATATATATATATATATATATATATATATATATATATATATATATATACATACACACATACATACATACATACACACACACACACACACACATTATATATATATATATATATATATATATATATATATATATATATATATATATATATATATATACACACACATACATACATACATACATACATACACACACACACACACACACAGAGAGAATATTGCACAGTCTTTTTTAAAGTAGAAGAAGACACAGAGAAGCTAATGAAGAGAAACTAGACTAACCTCAGAGGAAAACCAACAGGAACTGACAGACAATTTTAGAGCCTGTCAAGTGTGTCATTAGGAAACATACAATAGATTAATTCTATAGAAGTACACTCTGTGAAAACTGCTGTTACTAGTCCTAATGTGCTCAGAGTTCAGCATGAAAAATAAATGAAAGAATGAGGAATGAATGAATGTAATTGACAGCCTCCTTATTGTATTCAGGTCTTAAACAAATTAAACCCATATATATATATATATATATATATATATATATATATATATATATATATATAATTGATATTTAGCATAGAATATTCTGTCACTTGTTCCTTATAAGGTCTGCATGAACATCAGCACATTAGTAAACCTCTCAGAGGCAGTGAATAGGACTTTCAGAACTTCCTCCTTCACTGATATTGAGGAAGTATCTCAGAGGCTCTGCAATGGCGATGATGCTACAGCTAAACATTGTTCTCTCCACTCTGATCTCAGTCACAGGTAAACAATTCTCTGAACTTCAGCACTATAGAGGTTAAAATGTATAATGAATCATTTTTGAGTCAGTCTAAAGAGCGTAATATGAAGAGTGTAAGTGATTTTTTCAAGTGTGAAAGTTGTGGTGAGAATTTGTGCTAAAACAATATAATTTTAAAATGTTCAAAACATTCTGAGATATGTTAGTCACTGGTGAGCTGAATAAGTAAAGTTGTGACACGCCAACAGAAACCAGACCCTCGCGGAGTAAAAGGGCTAAAGTTGTTTTAATAGAGTTAGGCAAAGGCTTGGTCAAAGAACAGGCGTGGGTCAAATCCAAAAGACAAAGGCAAAATACAACGATGATCATATCACCGTGCGAACAAACACCAAGGGGCGAAAAAACAGGCAGAAAGGTCAAAAACACTGATCAAAAACGACAAGCAAAAGTGCAAAAATGGGCCAGGCAAAAAGGCAGAGTCAAGTACACAAAGCAATGGTCAGATACACGGCAAACAACAGATCAGAAATAACGCTCACTAAGTTCATAAAGAAACAATACCTCGCACTGAACTTAACTGAAGCCCGGGCTTATAAACTATCCTGCCTCGATCATATAATATAACACACAGGTGCAAACAGTTAGTACTCCGGGGAACGCGAGCGCTGATAGGAGCACGAAGCCCGTCCGAAGTCATGTGATCCCCCACGGTACTGTGGGTAATGGAGTCCGTTAAGGTCTCCGAGTCAGAAGGAAGTTGTCTAGTCATGTGATCTTCCTGATGGTTTTGGGAAATGAAGTCCATAGCGTCTCGTGATGCTGGTGAATGCGTGACAAAAGTAAAAGCAGGTTTAATCCTCCATACTATTAACATACATAATCTACACAAAGAGAGCTGATCTGACTAAACTGCATACCCTCAATTTATATCTTAGGGGCTAAAACTTTTCTTTTAACCTTGTTACACTGTTTGTACAACAAAATATGTCAAACTTGACTGTATACTATTTAATGTAATGAATGTATTGTTCTATGGTTTTGTTTACTGAGTTTAGTCCTCCTGCTCTGTTGTTCACTCCACCTGCTGAGTTTATATCCGCACAAACAGCTCCAGATAAACACGCATTTACTGTTTACTTTGAACTAGCATTACAGCCCTTTTAAATGCTAGTTTTTAAACTAGCATTATAGCCTTATATTTGATGTAACTGGCTTTATTGCACACCATCACTCCTCCTAAACACTGGAAATTTTACTTACAGTTATTACAGTTAAATAAATGAAGCTACAGTGAGAGGAAACATATTCAGACAGTTTTTGTTATTAAATATTCACTCAATATTTACACACAAAGTCTTCTGACTTATAAATATAAACAAAAAACAGACATTTGCATATGGCTGTATATTAACTAACAAAAACAAAAATATTTGAATACTTGTTTGTGCTCACTGCATGTATAAACATACAGTGTAAAGGTTTTGGAAATTAGTCATTAACATGCCACACAGTAAGATAAAGCAGGCACAATATAATAAAAGGTTTCTCTCTCTCTCTCTCTCTCTCTCTCTCTCTCTCTCTCTCTGCAGCATCCAGTGATGTGTTTGGATTGGTTGACAGTTCTGTTCAACTGGACATACGGCATCCTGTACTGGAGTTTGATGAATTATTATGGGTTTTTAACAGAACTAATAATGTTCTAAATTATTATACTGAATTAAAAAAAACAGAACAGTATCCTGGTAATGAAGGCAGAGTGGAGTTCAATGAGGAAACCTACAGTCTGACACTGAAGAACTTACAGAAGACTGATAGTGGACTGTATGAAGCAAAAGCAGCTGGTAATAAAGTCAGAGTTGTTGCTGAGTACAGAGTCTCTGTGTTGGGTAAGTCTTATAGAAAATCAGTCAGTCAGAGGAAACATGCAGTCCTGACACAACATTTAGACACTGTAATTTTATCTATTCTTAATAATGTGAAATATCGAGTTTCTCTGAAGGCTAATAACACAAGGTGCACTGTCCTGTAAGGTACTTGCTAATTTCAAGTAGTACACTGCCCAGGTCATATAAAAAACACAAGATTGAAAAAAAAAAACAAAGTGAACAGATTTGTCACTGAAAACAAACCTTACTGCCTACCATCC
Organism: Colossoma macropomum; assembly: GCF_904425465.1. Lineage (NCBI taxonomy): Eukaryota > Metazoa > Chordata > Actinopteri > Characiformes > Serrasalmidae > Colossoma > Colossoma macropomum. Next base: position 24,395,906 of record NW_023494807.1, read on the forward strand.
TGCTGCGTCTCACTTTATTTTCTGTTTTTTCATCATCTGAGCTTTCCTCATCCTCACTCTCACATATTTCACACTATTCACGGCCATTTTCTCATCTTTTAAACTCTCTCTCTCCCTTGATTTGATGGTCACTTTCCTTTTGGTCATTGGTGTTTGAACCTCAAAGAGAAAAAGTGAGTCAGTGAAACCAAAGTTGAGTTAAAGTGAGCTCTTTCTTTCTCTTCAGTGCCACTGATTTGTGACAGCCTGGTTCCTTACGCAGCTACTGGATCTCAAATCTGCTCAGCAAACACAAACGAAATTCTGTCATTTATACACTACATAGCCAAAAGTGTGTGGACACCCCTCCTAATTACTAAGTTCAGATGTTTCAGGGTCCGTGTACCTTCTGTTCATTTAATTTTCATTTCAAAATCCAGTATTGAAAAACAGGAAACGGGTCAGTTCTCGTTTTTTGTGGTTCTGTCATTGTCAGTGGAAAAATCAGGAAACAGCTTAATTTATAGTTTCACAAACTTGTCATAAAATCAAATAACAAATAAACAGAAATAAAATAAAGGTTCGTATTTTATTCATCCACACTTAAATATTCCCATCACTTTGAGCAGAAATAAAGTGCAGAGTGCACATATGGTCGCAGAAGCTCAGAATACAGGCCTGTAGTTCTGTCATATTGGTAGACTTTATTATGTTTTGTGTAGGTGTTTGTATACTTAACATGCACAGCTGTGCTGTACCTGAACAACAATGAAATGATATGAGAAAGAGACTCTCGTACTGCACACCTGACACTTAACGCGGGGGGCTTCATACTCCCCAGACATCTTATTTCCAGATATTTTGGATCAATAAAATACGACCCCTTATTCCATTAATGTTAATTTGTTGTTTGATTTGATTATTAGTTTGTGAAACTGTAAAATAAGCTAGGTCCGTGTACCTTCTGTGCATTTGATTTTCAATTCAAAATCCAGTATCCAGTAAAATTTCCTATCACTTCAACCAGACATAATGTGCAGAACGCATGTATGGTTGGAGAAGCACACAAAAAACGCGCGTTAAAGCTGCACCGGGGGTCTCTGTGCTCAGGACTCTGTGTTCAGTTTGCCTTCACATGCCTTCAGAAATGAGAATCGACCCATTTGCCATTTTTAAATACTGGTTTTTAAAATGAAAATCAAATAAGCAGAAGGTACACGGACCAAATGTGTCCCGCAGTCATGCATTCACCAAAGACAAACACTGGCAGTAAAATGGGTCATACTGATGAGCTCAGATGACTTTAAACACTTTTGCCACAAGTCAGTTTGTGAAATTTCTGCCCTGCTACATCTGCCCTGGTAAACTGTAAGTGCTATTATTGTGAAATGGAAGCATCTAGGAGCAACAACAGCTCAGCCATGAAGCACAAGACAACACAAACAGAGGGGCTGCACTGGAGTGCTTAAAAATCACCTATTCTCTGTTGCATCACTCACTACAGAGTTCAAGAGAATACCAAAAAAAAGCGCATTTGGAGCTTCGTGAAATGGATTTCCATGGCTGAGCGCTGCACACAAGCCTCAGATCACTATGTGCAATGCCAAGCGCTGACTGAAGTGGTGTAAAACACGCCACCACTGGACTCTGGAGCACCAGAAACATGTTCTCTAGAGTGATGAATTATGCTTCACTATTGGTCAGTCTCATGCACGAATCTGGATTTGGCAAATGTTAGGAGAATGCTACCTGCCAGAATGCACAGTACTTACAGTAAAGTTTGATGAAGGGAGGATAATCGCTGTTTTCAGGATGTTTTTTCCTTAGTTATAGTGAAAGGTCAGTGGTCCAGCATACAAACACATTTTAGACAATTATATGCTTCCAACATTGTGGCAAAAGTTTGCCCCTGTGTACAAAGTGAAGTCCATAAAAACATGGTTTGATGAGTTTGGTGTGGAGGAACTCCAGTGGCATACACAAAGCCCTGACCTCAACCCCACTGAACACCTTTGGGATGAATTAGAACGTCAACTGCAAGCCAGGCCTTCTCATCCAACATTGGTGTCTGACCTCACAAATACTCTTTCAGCCACAGACACACTTCAAAATCTTGTGAAAAGCCTTCCCAGAACAGTGGACGCTTTTATAGTCGTCAACTCCATATTATTGCCCACGGTTTTTAAAATGGGATTTCCAACCAGCTCATGTAGATGTGATGGTCAGATGCCCACAGACTTTTGGCCATATGATGTATTATAGTTATAATATATCTAGTTATATTAACAAATACGAGATGTCTGTTCTTTTTGTGTTTCTTACATGACCCCTTTTAAGGGTAATATAGGCAGATGAGGTGCTGACTTACTTGTATTCCATTTTTTTTTTTAGTTCAGGCTCTATCTATTTGCATATCGGGCTTGTCTTCCCCTTGTTTTACTTACAATCTCTGTGTTCTCTTTCCTGCTCAGTTATGTTCTCCATGCCCAAATTAAATTTGTTGGCAACAACATGTTGGGACGGGGCATGTTTACCACTGTGATGCATCACCTTTTCTTTTAACAACACTGTATTTGTGAGTATTTGGGAACTGAGAAGACCAGCTGTTGTAGTTTTAAAACCGAAATAGTTTTCCATTTTTGGTTGATGTAACTGCTCAACAGTATGGGTTGTCCTTTGTCGTATTTTTCATTTCATAATGTGCCAAATCTTTTCAATGGGTGACAGATCTGGACTGCAGGCAGGCCAGTTTAGCACCTGAACTCTTTTACTATGGAGCCATTCTTCACAGATGTGCAAGTCACCCATGCCTTGTGCTCTAATGCATCCCCATACCGTCATGGAAGCTGACTTTTGAACTGAGCTGATAACAAGCTGGGTGGTCTTTAGCCCAGAGGACGCAGTGTCCATGATTTCCAAAAAGAATTTAAAATTTTCATTCATCAGACCACATGACACTTTTATATTTCGCCTCTGTCCATCTTAAATGAACTCACACCCAGAGAAGGTGGAGGCGTTCTGAATCCTGTTTACACATGGTTTCTTCTTTGCATGGTAGTTTTAACTTGCATTAGTTTCCTGAGTCTATTCAGTGATTTCCACTACAGAATTGTATTGTTTTTAATGCTGTGCTCTCTGAGGCCTCGAAGATCACGGCTAGCCAATACTGGTTTTCAGCCTTGTACATTGCATACAGAGATTTCTCTGAATTCTCTTAATCTTTTAATGATATTATGTAACATAGATGATGGAATTCCCAAGTTCTTTGCTATTTTATGTTCAGAAACATTACTCTTGGACTGGAAGCTATTTACCTGCACAATCTTTCACAGAGTAGTGAACACCTCCCCTTCTTTACTTCTGAAAGACTCAGCCTCTATGGGATGCTCTTTTTATACCCAATCATGTTATGGACCTGTTGCCAACTTTTTTAGTAGCACATAACTTTACCAGTTTTTTGTTGCCCCTTCCCAACATTTTCTAAACGTGTTGCTGACATCAAGTTAAAAATGGGCATATATGTTTAAAAAAAACAATAAAATTTCTCAGTTTCAACTTTTGATATGTTGTCTCTGTACTATTTTCAATTAAATGTAGGCTTCAAATGATTTGAACAATTATTTACATTTTGCGCAGTGTCCCAACTTTTTTGGGAACGAGGTTGTAGATAAGCTTAATAAAATCATGTCCAAATACCAAGGAAGTTTTGAATGCTGAAAGAAATTTCAATAAATAGACCTGCTTGCCTCTCAGACAGCTAAACACAAAATGTATTGATCTTAAACTAAATGCGTAAAGGATAAATTTAAAGCTGTATATTTCAACCTTCAACCTTCAAAAATGTAAGTGATTAAACTAAACCTCAATTTACAATTACAATTATGGATTTTTTTTTTACATTTTCTTGTAACTATTTCTTAGAAGAGATTTTACACAGTTCAATTGAACTAAAATTTACTTAAGATGTTATGCCACAGCAATGTAAGGAGCTGTTTTTGCAAATGAACATAGGTGTTTGGCTTGAAGTTCACTGGTTTTCAAAATTCATACATAATTCAATGGTTGAGATGTAAACAAAGCCATTCGGAGATTTGATGTGAAATGGTGCATTGTACAGAAACTTCATTTGCAATAACACTTCTCCATTTTAATGAATTTTCATAAACCATGTTTTTTATTGTGCAGTTGGGTTGTTTTGATTCAGTAAATATAAGTCTTTATTTTTTACTCTTTATTTAACACTTTGATTTTTTGTTAAATTAAATGTTTTTTAGAAAAAGAAGATAACTCCAATAGTCATTTCATGTTTTAGAGTTAAACAAAGCCATTTAATGGATATACATTTTTTGGCATAATATTTAACATTCTTTAACATAAACCAAGTAGGTAAAATGCTGAAAACTGCAACAAAACAGCTCATTAATAGGCAACAAGGTCACACCTCAGAAAATCCTAAGACTGAATCTCAAATGGCTCCCTGATCCCTGTATAGTGCACTTTGTGAGTTATGAAATTTTGTCTTCTACACCTAAATATTGCACTTTATGTCCAGTATGGAATTGTGCACACATGGCTGAGTGTTAAGAATAACTCATGATGGTCAGCTCGTTTTTAAAGGATGATGTTAACTGATTTTTGCTTTTCATAACTTTTCATTTACTACCCACTAAATCTGAAAAACACACTGCATGTAATCATCCAATATCAGAACATTTAATGATAGTGCCATATTTTAAAACTTTCATGAAACATGTCCAGTGTATTTGTAACTATTTTTTGTAATAGCTTGGTGTGAAGGAGCTTTTAGAGGCATCAACTGATTCAGGCCTTGAATTCCTGTCACCAGCATTATGAACAATTTTGGCCCATTTCCCACCAAATCACACTGAATGACTTTTACATCATAACCAATTAATTGGACAGAAATTTAGAAAAATCAGTGGAGCTCTTCTTTAAAAGCATTACTGAAATGAGGTCAATAAAAAAGCTTTTCATGTCCTTTTGATTTTAACTATAACATGCTAAACATAGTTTAATTTAGACCCTCAAACCACCAGTTCTAATTTAACAACTGAAAAGGACAGTTGATATTTTTTATTACACCATCACCAATGTCCAGATCGGTCTCAGCTACTTTAAAAGATGCTGACCAGTTTGAAAATACACAATGAGACTGCTAGATAACCAGCTTTTAATAATCTCTGTGATTACACATTACAGTGATGTGTCTGTATATCTTCTACCTCAGATCCAGTGGAGGCTCCAGTCCTGACTCACCAGCTAAGCAGAGACACCTGCAACATCACTCTCACCTGTAAAGGTCATGACCTCTCTATCAGCTCCAGCTGTTATAAAGAAACCTGTGAGGAGAAGGAAGTGACATCACCTGGAGGCGTCGCCCTTTCCCTGTCTGTCAGTGGCAGCACCATCATCTGTAACCATAGCAACTTAGTCAGCTGGAAGAAGGATGTTTTGGAGTTGAAAGAACTTAAACAACTCTGTGCTGATGAAGGTGAAGGTGTGAACACAGATACACACAGACACAAACACTGCCTCGAAAACTTTACATTAAAAGACCTTACATTTAAAACTTTATATTAACTTGTAATTAACCAGTTAGTAACATTATTATTCATTCTAGTGTGACAGTCTGACTCAGCAACAGACAAAATTCTCTCTCTCTCTTACTGAGTCTCTCACAGACTCCCTGTGTCTGACACACACTGTTGAAACTTATATTCTCAAGCATCACATGGGACAAACAGCAGGCGCCACTATACATTCAATTAAATAAAGCAATAGTCGTCCTCCAGTGTAGGCCAAACATATAAATAATGAAAAAAATGCAGTCATTAAAACAGTCCTGGGTCTTAAAGAGAAAATTCTAATAACAGATGCAGAAACACAGTGGTGAGTATTTACTGTGTATTTATTAAAGCTGTCTGTCAGCTGCAGATTCTCACCTTCCAGTATAATCAGAACATAAAATGGAAAAGCATTTTAAAGTGTTGATTGCCATTTTTAGGATTATCACTTCATGAATTGGAAGCTACAGCGATCGCATTATTAACATAAATGCTAGCAGCTAGAAAACAAATGTTTTTTGTACACACTTTATACTCTCAAGAGAAAATGTAAAGTTTTCTTGACTTTATACCTGATTCTGGGTAATTGTAGATATTTGTGTGAGTGTGTGTGCAAGTAGAAATCAGATAAGAGTCTAACAGAGTCTGTTATTATGCTACATAGATTCAGATATGCTAATTTAAAGCTAGCTAGAGAGCTTAGTTAGATAAACATACAGCATGTCAGATTTATGATATGAATCAAATTATAAAGTGTATCCAACACAAAGGCAGATTTATCTGCTCTTCTTTATCATCACAGGAGGCAGATTTCATCACACAGTAGATGTGCAGGTGGAATAAATGCAGGAAAAATACAGTTTCAGTTCAGAATGAACTCAAATCAAAATGTAATTTCTATCTGCTCTTCTGTGTTGTGGAGAAATTCAGCATCTTCCTCCTGATTAAATTTCACTGCAGACAGTCAAAAATTGCCCAAAAAAACACACATTTGTTAAACTCTTGTTAACGTCACACAGCCTTTTACACTATAAGTCAAATTTTCATTCCAATTACAACTAGCAGTGCATGTGTTTGACTGGATCAGTTGTTAATTTGCCTTTGTATTTAAATAATAAAGAAAAATAAACATAAAATGTGACTCGTGCAAAGTATGTCACACACAAACACAAACACACACACACACACACACACACACATATATATATAAATAAAATGTTCAACTCTACTCTTATTTTGCTGTTAAACTAATAAATAAATAGAAATTGTGCACCAAAATTGGCAGAAAAAAAAATGCTTTATTTAAATATGTTACATTTAGAGGAGCTGTTAACTTATTTTCACTCGGAAAATCATCAAAAAAGTTCTCCTGCTGTGAAGAAAGCCTCACCTACATGCCTCACTCATCCTCTTGATGATACGGTTACCTGTACAAACTCAAACTGGAGCTGTTTAATTACATACAGTATTTTACTCACCTTACAATGTACTGAGTTCTACACATATTCATGCCAACATATTGTCATGGTGGGCTTAACGTTCATTGATTTAATTCTCATTCTCACTTTGATACACTGCTAACAGCAGTCATGGGTTTTCCTAGATCTATTTCTTGTTTGTTGCTCTTATAGGCCTCTAACAGTAGTCACTGGTTACCATTAAATACTGTAAATTCTTCTGTACAATGACAGGCTGATTTCCTTGAAACAAGTTAGTTCTTTTCTATCTGGTCATCATATTTAATCCAACAGTGGGTTTTGTTGTGTGTGTTTCAGGTTCAGTGTCTCCCTCTGCTGGTGTGTCTGTGTGTTTGCTGAAGACTGTACTGTATTCCATCATTCTGACCCTCATGCTGTCTGCAGTCATCACTGTCCACATCAGAGAAAGACTGGCCAAATCATCTTAAAGACATGGATGGTGTTACACAGTTTATTATAGCTGTTATAGTTACATAATGCCCTATTCTGTAATCTCTGATTATAATCTACTCTACTGTATAGTTGTACCCAATAAGCTATTATCAGTTACTACATCACTTTTTTGCAGGCTGTAGCTGTACAGACCTCTAGCGTCACTGTTATAACTTCTCAGACATCAGCTGACTGAATGTACTAGAATACTGTATGTCGTGTCCTGTTGTTGTTTTTATAACCATGCAACAAGACTTATTTATGAACGAGTCTTCTTTTATTCAGCTCACCCACATGGTGTGTACTCTTCATTCTGCGCTACACAACACTGCCTGTCACGTGATGCGCAGATCACATAAATGACGTATATCACATCCCTCCTGTTAAGCATTTTCTTACACAACAAAAAAAAGTAACAATCTGTTGCATCTCTCAATATTTACACAAAGAAAATAAAACTTCACAAAACATTTTTTCTCTTTCAAGTTCACATTTTTTTTTTTTGTTAACAGTTTGTGACTTCTTTAGCTTTGCATTATATGCATATTTTACTGTTTTCTTTCTTACTATTTACATCTGTTCTATAAGTCTTTGAGGAGCTTTAATGGTTCTACCAGATCTCCTGACTTCAACTTGTTCCTCTGTTTGCTCCTTACTTTCAGTTACAGGTTTCTCAAGTTCTTTGCTGTTGTTGTCACTTGAGTTTGTGTCCTCAATTCTATTCTCTTCTCTTTCATGCACTTCTAGTAAATGTCTACGGTTTCTCCTGTATGTTACTCCTTCTTGAGTTTGTACCACATAGGACCTTGGCGCTACACTTCTCATTACATGAGCTTCTAAACTCCAATGTTTTCCATCATGTAGCCTAACTCTATCATGTGGCTTTAGTTCCTTCAGCTCTTTTGATCCTCTGTCATAGTATCTTTTCTGTACTTGTTTGGCTTTGTGTTTGTCCACTACTTTGCTGCTATCTTGTTCACTTTCTGTTTTGAGCAACTGTGGCATGCGAGTCCTAAGCTTCCTATTAAACAAAAGCTCTGCCGGTGACTTTCCATGAGACAATGGAGATGATCTGTAGTTCAGTAGTGCTAAGTAAGGATCTGTTTTGGAATCTATTGCTTTCTTTAGAAGCAGTTTCACTATCTTCACTCCATTCTCAACAAGACCATTAGACTGTGGATACTGCGGGCTTGATGTCACATGTCTAAACTCATACATTCTAGCAAAATTACGAAACTCCTCACAACTAAACTGAGGACCATTATCAGTCATCACTATGTCAGGGATGCCATGACGTGCAAAAAATGACTTAATGTGTGTTATGACCTGTGATGCTGAGGTTTCTCCCAATAGTGCCATCTCTGGGTAATGGGAGTAGTAGTCTACCAAAAGAACATAGTTTTTCCCATTCAACTCAAACAAATCTATGCCCACTTTGCTCCATGGTCTATGCACCTCACGATCCTCAATCCACATTGGCTCCTTGCTCTGCTTGACTCTATATTTTTGACAGGTTGCACAGGATTTGATGACCGTCTCTATGTCTAAACCCATGCCTGGCCAGTATAAAACAGCTTTGGCTCTTCTTTTGGATTTCACCATGCCAAGATGTCCTTCATGAATTTTCAACAACATATTGCGTTGCAACACTTTGGGAATCACTATTCTTGAACCCTTGAACAGAATACCATCTAACACTGACAACTCATCTCTGTAATTGTAGTATGGTGAAGGTACAGAACGTACTGTCCAACCTTGTGTGATTGCTTTAATGACCTGTTTCAATGTTTCATCTTCAGCAGTAGCCCTTGCTATTACAGTCCACATCTCATTGGATACAGGACAGCTTTTCCTAACTAGGTTGACATGTACCGTTTCATCCAGCTCATACTGTTGTACCGATACTGTTTCATCGTATGCACGTGATAGTGTGTCAGCGACCAGTAGTTCTTTCCCAGGTTTGTATTCTAGCTGTAAGTCATACTTTTGGATTTTCAGGAACAATCTTTGCACTCGAGGAGGTGTGTTGGCTAACCCTTTCTTTGCAATGGTCACCAGAGGTCTGTGATCTGTTTCAGCCCAAACTCTTCTACCATAAATGAATACATGGAATTTCTCACATCCATATGCGAGAGCGAGTGCTTCCTTTTCGATTTGTGCGTAATTACGCTCTGAAGCTGTTAATGCTCTTGACGCATAAGCTATTGGACGCCATCTAGTGCCATATCGCTGCAATAACACTGCACCTATTCCTGCTTTGGATGCGTCTGCCGAAATTTTCATCTGACGATCCTCATCAAAGTACTTTAGAACAGGAGCTGGCATAATTAGACTTTTTAGCTCCTCAAACTCCTTCTGATGGTTCATGTTCCAGTTCCACTGAGTAGTTTTACACAATAGGCTTCTCAACTGGCTTGTGTGACTAGCAAGGTTTGGAATAAACTTGCCTACATAATTCACCATGCCTAGGAATCTTTGAACACCTTCTTTGTCTGTTGGTGGTGGCATGTTTTTTATAGCGGCCACTTTGTTCTGATCAATCTCTACACCTTCTTGCGTTAGTTTTTCACCGAGAAATGTTATATCAGTCTGCCTGTACTGACACTTGCCCGAATTTAGCTTTAAACCATTAGCTCTAGCTGTGTCCAGTGCCATTTTCAATCTCTGGTCATGCTCTTCCATTGTCCTACCCCAAATCAAGATATCATCTATATATACTTTTGTACCTGGAACCTTTTCAAAGATTTGCTGGACTGTTCTGTGAAACACTTCTGGAGAAGAAGCAAGCCCAAAAGGTAACCTTTTAAAAGAATATCTGCCAAATGGTGTGTTGAATGTACATAGTCTGCTGCTCTCTTTGTCTAGCGCGATTTGCCAAAATCCTGCAGAGGCATCTAATTTTGAAAAGTACTTGGCACCTGCTATATCACCAAAAATCTCTCCCCTTGTTGGCAATTGATAGTGTTCACGTCTCACATATCTGTTCAACTCTTTCGGATCCATGCATAGTCTCAATGAGCCATCCTTTTTTTCAACAATCACAAGTGAATGTACCCATTCAGTAGGCTCTTCCACCTTCTCTATTATGTCTAGGCCTTCTAACCTTTGTAACTCTGTTTTTAGTTTCTCTCTTAAAGCAAGAGGTACCTTTCTGGCAGCGTGAATGACTGGTCTATTTGGCTGTTCTAGCTCAATTTTGTGTGTAACCTTGAGTTTTCCAAAGCCTTGAAAAACATCCGCATAAGCATTTTCTACATCTGTCACACTCTGTGCTTTGCTTTCAACTTTTAGCTCGTTTACTCGTTTTACCAGACCTAGCATCTTACATGTTTTCAGTCCAATGATAGGAGGCTTGGTACCCTTCACAACAACAAATGGTACATCGAATCTCTCACCTTTTATGCACATTACTACCATGCATGTACCCACTGTAGGGATAACTTCCCCACTGTATGACTTCAGTTTCACTTTATCTTTAGTGTTCACAAATGGTTGAATATCCAACTTGGCCAGCTCAGTTTCCAACAAGATATTGACCTGTGCTCCAGTGTCCAGTTTAAAAGCAATGTCCGTTCCGTTGACTGTGTATGTAGCAGTCCATTCTTCGTCTTGTACTGCTCCCGTGACAGTTCCCACGAAGACATCATCCGTGACGTCGCTTGAGCTGTCATTTTCTTCGACACAGTGCACCCTTTTCTGCTGTTTGCGCAGTTTGCAGACCTTTGCGAAATGATTTATTTTGCCGCACTTTCGACATTCCTTCCCGTATGCTGGACATTGGCGTGGTTTGTGTTTACTTCCACAACGCGAACAGTGTCGAGTCTCTGCACTCTCTGCTTTTTTCTGAGCATGTTTTTCACTCAAGCACTTTCCCGTTGTTTTCGAAGCACTGTCTACTTTCATTACAGAGGCTTTCCACTGACCACAATCCATGTTTTTTATCCTACTCTGTGTTGCTTCTCTTGCTTGACAGAGCTGTATCGCTTTTTCTAGTGTCAAATCAGTTTCACCGAGTAGCTTTTCTCTCAGTCCTTTATCACGCACACCCATCACTATTCTGTCACGTATCAGCGAATTGGTTAGGTCTCCGAAGTTACAGGTTTGACTCTTTAATTTCAAGTCCATGATAAACTCTTCAACAGACTCAGACTCTGTCTATGCTCTACTGTTGAACACATACCTCTCATATGTTTCATTTTTTCTAGGAGTACAAAACGTTTCGAATTTCTCCAGTACCAGCGCATAGTTCTTTTGTTGCTCCGCCGTCAACTGCATACTGTTGAAAACATCCAGGGCGTCAGTTCCCGCTGCTGTTAGAAACAGTGCTACTTTCTGACTGTCCTCTTTTCCATCAGCCCCAATTGCCGTCAAATATAGGGTGAACCTTTGCTTGAACTTTTTCCACTGTTCCTCGACGTTCCCCGTCAACTTTAGTTCTGTTGGTGGCTTGAAATACTGCTCCATCTTCCCGGTTCTTAGCTAGCATTAGCTAATTAGCTAGCAGACTGCACGGTTTTCGCTTGCCTCTGCGTCAAGTTTTGTAGTCATATGCTCATCTGCACGCAAGACCTGAGTTCGAAGAAACTCCTGGTACCATGTCGTGTCCTGTTGTTGTTTTATAACCATGCAACAAGACTTATTTATGAACGAGTCTTCTTTTATTCAGCTCACCCACATGGTGTGTACTCTTCATTCTGCGCTACACAACACTGCCTGTCACGTGATGCGCAGATCACATAAATGACGTATATCACACTGTATCTTGTGTAAGTAAATATTTTATTAGATGTATTTAAATGCATTTGTAAATAGTGATTATGCATATATTTACAAACATCACTAAAGATAAACCTGCTCTTCTCATGAAGTCTGTTTAATCAGTGATGCCTCAAAGGCAGCACATTTTAAGTGGAGGTTCTAGTAGACCTTTAAGCTGGAGTGTATGAGCAACATAAGATTTAAATGTAAATTCTCAAGGCTAAATTGGAACTTAAAAGAAAAAACTTGAAGTTTTCTACAGTAGCTAGCTCTAAGCTGCATTAAAGGTTTTTCAAAATGGCATTGAAAATAATTTTAAAAGCATTAAAGTGTGTGTGTATATATATATATATATATATATATATACACACATACATACATACATACATACATATATATATATATATATATTGTCGAAAAAAAACCTCATATCTCCAAAAATGTAACTTTGTAACTTTACAGGAGAAGGTAAAAACCTACTTTACTTTTAATGTAGGTCAATGGAACCAGACTTTTTTTCCAATCTGGAAACATTCCTTTAGGATTATGTTTCACGTTGACATGACTACATCATGCAATTCCTTCAAATTTTTCAGCTGCACTGTCATGGTGCATTATCATGCTGTAGATAACCATAAAGAATTGGTCAACTGTGGCCATGAAAGGATGCACAGTACTCAAATAAGTGGCATTCAAGCACTGATTGACTTGTATTAACAGGCACAAATTTTGCCAAGAAAACATTCCACACACACCATTACACCACCTCCACTAGCCTGAACTATTGACGTAAGGCAGGTTGGGTCCATGGATTCATGATGTTGGTGCCAAATTCTGAACCTGCCAACTATTTGCCTTAAAAAAAAAAAAGAAAAAAAAGAAGCAGATTCATCAGACCAGGCTACTTTTTTTCCAGTCTTTAACTGTCCAGTTTTGGTGAGCCTGTGCTCACTGCAGCCTCAGCTTTCTTTTCTTGGCTGACAGAAGTGGAACCTGACATAGTTTTCATTTTTTGCTTTATTGCACTATTCTGAGTGAACTCTAGAGGCTATCGTATGTGAAAATCTCTGGAAATAAGCAGTTCTAGGAACCATCAGGGTGAAGTGTGTGGCCCGTTGTGACCTCTGCTGCAGTTTCTGTTCTGTATGTTCTTTTATGTTGATGTGGTTAAAAAAGCACAAGAAAAAAGCTCTTCTTGGAGCAGAATCATGGAGTCTCCTGAGTTTTCTTCTTCTATAGTATTTTGGAATACATTTTACGTTATATATGAAATGGCATATTATGGCATTGTCCAGATAAGTGATTTTACTTTTTGTCTTTAAAAATAAAACACATAATTATGCATAATCTCTTTTATCAAAGTACAAAACAGACAGAGAGATAAATGACAACGAGATGAGACTAACCACAGAGGAAAACCCACAGGAACTGTTAGGTCATTACAACACAATATGAGGACATATTGATGCTTTACAGTTCGGTTAAATATGGATGATCATTGAAGGTGATTAATTCTATTTAAGTACACTCTGTGAAACTGCTGCCCCTGGTCATAATGTGGTTAGTGTAGAGCATGAAAAGTAAAGAATGAATGAATGTATTTCGGTCTTAATGATATCAAAGTAAACTGTAATAAATAGCTTTTTCAGTGTAGAATATTCTATCACCTTCTACTAATGTCTACATGAACATCTGCACATTAGAATCCCTCTCTGAGGCAGTACGGGGGTCTATCAGAACTTCCTCCTTCACTGTTAAAGAGGAAGTTTTTCACACTCTGTAATGGCGATGTTGCTACAGCTGATCTTTTTTCTCTACACTCTGACCTCAGTCACAGGTAAACAATTCTCTGACCTTCATCACTTTAGAGGTTAAACTGTATGATAATCTATATTTTTGAGTTGATCTGTCAAATAAGGAGTGTGAGTGATTATTGGTTTAATTCTCCACACTGTTAATACAGCTGACCTGACTAAACTGAATAACAGCCTATGATTAGTTTTAACCGAACAATCCTACGATCCACCTCTGAGATGTTTCACCTTACAAGATTGTTTAAACAACAAAATGTGTCAGACTAGACTGCAAACTATTTAATCTCATGTGATATTTGATTGCATTGTTTACTGAATTTAGTCCTGCTCTGTTTCTCACTCAGCCTGCTGAGATCATATCTGCACAAACAGCTCCAGCTTAAACAGAGGTTTACTGTTTACTAGTTTAAGACTGTAAACTAGCATTACATGTAGCCATATATATGATGAAATACAGCACATTATTACCTCTAAACACTGGATATACTTTTTATTGCAATTAAATACATGAAGCTACAGTGAGAGGAAATGAGCATTGACACGTTTTGCAATTGCAAGTTTAATTTGGCATTTTTCTGCTAAGTTCAGTGCAAAATTTATTTTTAATTGCTGAGTTTAACATATTGAAAAAAAAAATATAGAGCTCAACATCACTTTTGCACAGGGCTCATTTTACATTTTTTTTTCCCCCCAAATTCAGCAAATACTGTAATTGTGTATTAAAATGTGCAGAAGTGTGGTCTCTGTAGGGGTTCTTTTAACTTATTTTCACTTAAAAAAATCGGCGATACCAGTTGATTTTTTTATTTTTATTTTTGTGCAGCATTAATATCGAGAATTGAATGTATTTTGTATATTGTTCAAAAATGTCTTTTACTATCAGTTTAATTTTTTTTAATGGAGTTATGACAACTGAAGTTTGAGGACACTAAAACGCTTAAAACTCCTTCTCAATTCCAGCTTTTTATAAATACCAGCCCTTTCTTGTGATGAAATTTTGCACCGACCCAGCTTTGTGCTACTCATCTACTATCGTGTCGTCATTGACCTCAACATTGTTGCTTCCAAAAGCCAGCATTTTTCCTCCCAGGAATCCGCGCACCCTGCACTCAGGTTCAAGGCCGTCTTTGCAGTTCTTAACTTGCCTTCTTCCTCTCGCTCCCCATCTCGCCACGGCAGCTTTCATACGGCACAAAGCGGCTCCCAAAGAAGCTGGCGTTCGCCCAATGGCTCCCCCACCTGCTCAAGCCCAGAGTTCCTGTGGCTCTCGTGGCTCCCTCTGGCACTTCTGTGCCCCTCCTACTCCAAATCAAGACCTCCCTCTATCTCTGATTGGACTGTGGTTAAACTGCAGAAAGTCCTTAGGAAACTGTGCATTCCTTTCGCCCGTACGGCACCTAAGGCAGCTCTTTTCTCCCTGTATGTGCAGTCTCTCAGGAGTCAACGCCTAGCCTTCCGCTGCTCTAGCGCAGCCAGACCACGTCGCCTTCCCCACGCGTGATCACCAACTCCCCAGACACCTCCTCTGGAGAAGTGCCACCCTCTGCTGGATGTCCCGGTCCTGCTCCCAGACAGCTTGTCTCTGCTGCTGGCCCAGCCAACACTTTGTTCGCTCCCATTGCATGCCTTGCTTCTTCCGTTTTTTCTGGACTTTCTCCCCCTATTTTTTCCCAGCCTTTTTCTGCCCTACTTTTGGCTGTGTCTCTTCCTTCTTCTTCTCAGCTTCTTTCTTTATATTTGCCCTTCTGCCTCATTTTCTAATCCTATTCCAGGTATCCAGTTGCATGTTCGGGTTTCTATGATTACCACCATCTATTCTCAGCCTGCGCAGCAGCCCATCTTCATCAGTGGAACATTTCTACATATTAGGCCTACCTGGATCTTGAGATCTACTGTCGCATATTCGCTGGCCGGAATGCTCTCTCCTGTGAGCTGTGAGCTCTGTGCTTGCCTGTCTCACCCTGCTTCCTCCTGCTCTCCTTTTACTCCACCCGCTCCCACTCCCCACCCTGCCATATCCTGTGCTCCCACTGTGGCCCCCGCCCCTATCTTTATGACTTCCAGTTCCCGCGACAGACGCGGGTGGCATCTCATTTTCTTTGGGGGCTGGATGGTCTGTAATAATTTCAACTCCGCTGGATGTTTTTTTTCCTTCATGCAAGTTGCTCCATGTCTGCTCTCATTGTGGCCAAGCTCATTCCAGATCTGGATGCCCCCATCACCCTCCTAAGTTCGGGACCAAACGACTACTCTGGCATCTTTCCACTCCTGTCAATGTCCCTGCTCTCACTGCTGATCTCTCCCTCCATTCTGATCACTCCTTCATCTCTTATTTGCTAGATGGCCTTATCTTCAGCTTTTCTCCAGGACTCATTGTGCTTCCTGCCTCTTCCCTTTCATGTCACAACCTCCTCTCCGCTCTGTCTGAGCCTGATGTTGTGTCTTCCCTTTTGGCCAAAGAAGTTTCAGAAGGTTTCATGATTGGCCCTTTCGCTTCTCCTCCCTTCTCCACTTATCGTGTCAATCGTATCAGCATTGTCACTTGTAAATACTCCGGCAAGAAACGCCTCATCATCGATTTGTCTGCCCCTCATGGCTCCTCAGAACCATCCATCAACAGCCTCGTGCCAAGCTCTGATTTCTCTCTTCACTATGCTACCATGGATAATGCTATGTTGCTCATCAAGCAGGCTGGCCATGACCTTGGTTTGCAAAGGCTGACATCGTCTCGGCTTTTAAGATCATTCCTCTGCACCTTGATTCTTGGCATCTGTTTGGAGTTTGCTGGGAAGGCGGGTTTTACTTTGCAGTTCGTCTTGCCAGCCCCAAAAATTTTTGACACCCTGGCTGAAGCCTTGTGTTGGATCCTGCTGAACGTTTGCAGACTACCCTACGTGCTCCATCTACTCGATGACTTCCTTGTGATTATCTTCCCTTCCTCCCCACCTGCATATGGCTTTTGTACCAACTTCTCTGCATTTCAGCGTCTCGGTGTCCCCTTCTCTCCTGAGAAGACAACGGGCCCACCTAGTCCCTTGGCATTCAGCTAGACTCAGTCTTGTTCCGGGCTTCCCTTCCATCCGATAAGCTGGAATGCATTATTACCACCCTATCAGAATTTGTGCTGCAGCCTCGTTGCTTGAAGCTCCAGCTCCTCTCCCTTTCTGGGCATCTCAATTATGCAATTCAAATAATAACTCAAGGACGTGCTTTTATCTCCCACCTCCTCAGCATTGCCTCCTTGGTTCCCTCACTCTAACACTGCCTCTCCTTGGATGATGCATGTATCTCGGAACTCCGCTTCTGGCTCCTCCTCCTCCAGCACTGGAACAGCATCTCTTTCTTCTATGAAGACGCTATCTTAGTCCCTGAAGATCTGTAACTATTCACCAATACAGCTCCCTTGATAGGCTTCAGCGGCTTCTATGGTGGCCACTGGTTCACTTCTCCTTGGCTTTCGGAGTTTGCTTTGCTTTCCCTTAAATCAGGTGATCCCTCTGCCTTGTGGGAACTCTGCCCAGTCGTCATTGCTGCACTCCTTTGGGGACATAAATGGACAAGATGAGTGATCCTCATCCACTCTGACAACTCTGCAGGTGTTCATATAATCAACAAAGGACGTTCTAAA
The DNA here is from genome assembly GCF_904425465.1 of Colossoma macropomum. Classification (NCBI taxonomy): domain Eukaryota; kingdom Metazoa; phylum Chordata; class Actinopteri; order Characiformes; family Serrasalmidae; genus Colossoma; species Colossoma macropomum. Next base: position 24,413,580 of record NW_023494807.1, read on the forward strand.
TCACTAACACTCATGCCATTCCTACGTCACCTTACTTGGCACTCAATCCAACATCAATTCATTCTTCAAGCCATTCACAACCCAGGCCATTCGAATGCTATTGCTGACTCTCTCTCAGTTTCAATTTCAGAAATTCAAAGCCTTGGCACCTCAAGCATTCTATGCCGACTCCTCCATACTTGCGGCTCCCTCTGGCACTTCCACGCCCCTCCTACTCTAAATCAAGACCTCCCTCTATCTCTGATTGGACTGTGGTTAAACTGCAGAAAGTCCTTAGGAAACTGTGCATTCCTTTCGCCCGTACGGCACCTAAGGCAGCTCTTTTCTCCCTGTATGTGCAGTCTCTCAGGAGTCAACGCCTAGCGTTCCGCTGCTCTAGCGCAGCCAGACCACGTCGGCTTCCCCACGCGTGATCACCAACTCCCCAGACACCTCCTCTGGAGAAGTGCCACCCTCTGCTGGATGTCCCGGTCCTGCTCCCAGACAGCTTGTCTCTGCTGCTGGCCCAGCCAACACTTTGTTCGCTCCCATTGCATGCCTTGCTTCTTCCGTTTTTTCTGGACTTTCTCCCCCTATTTTTTCCCAGCCTTTTTCTGCCCTACTTTTGGCTATGTCTCTTCCTTCTTCTTCTCAGCTTCTTTCTTTATATTTGCCCTTCTGCCTCATTTTTTAATCCTATTCCAAGTATCCAGTTGCATGTTCGGGTTTCTATGATTACCACCATCTATTCTCAGCCTGCGCAGCAGCCCATCTTCATCAGTGGAACATTTCTACATATTAGGCCTACCTGGATCTTGAGATCTACTGTCGCATATTCGCTGGCCGGAATGCTCTCTCCTGTGAGCTGTGAGCTCTGTGCTTGCCTGTCTCACCCTGCTTCCTCCTGCTCTCCTTTTACTCCACCCGCTCCCACTCCCCACCCTGCCATATCCTGTGCTCCCACTGTGGCCCCCGCCCCTATCTTTATGACTTCCAGTTCCCGCGACAGACACGGGTGGCGTCTCATTTCCTTTGGGGGCTGGATGGTCTGTAATAATTTCAACTCCGCTGGATGTTTTTTTTTCCTTCATGCAAGTTGCTCCATGTCTGCTCTCATTGTGGCCAAGCTCATTCCAGATCTGGATGCCCCCATCACCCTCCTAAGTTCGGGACCAAACGACTACTCTGGCATCTTTCCACTCCTGTCAATGTCCCTGCTCTCACTGCTGATCTCTCCCTCCATTCTGATCACTCCTTCATCTCTTATTTGCTAGATGGCCTTATCTTCAGCTTTTCTCCAGAACTCATTGTGCTTCCTGCCTCTTCCCTTTCGTGTCACAACCTCCTCTCCGCTCTGTCTGAGCCTGATGTTGTGTCTTCCCTTTTGGCCAAAGAAGTTTCAGAAGGTTTCATGATTGGCCCTTTCGCTTCTCCTCCCTTCTCCACTTATTGTGTCAATCATATCAGCATTGTCACTTGTAAATACTCCGGCAAGAAACGCCTCATCATCGATTTGTCTGCCCCTCATGGCTCCTCAGAACCATCCATCAACAGCCTCGTGCCTAGCTCTGATTTCTCTCATCACTGTGCTACCATGGATAATGCTATGTTGCTCATCAAGCAGGCTGGCCATGACCTTGGTTTGCAAAGGCTGACATCGTCTCGGCTTTTAAGATCATTCCTCTGCACCTTGATTCTTGGCATCTGTTTGGAGTTTGCTGGCAAGGCGGGTTTTACTTTGCAGTTCGTCTTGCCAGCCCCAAAAATTTTTGACACCCTGGCTGAAGCCTTGTGTTGGATCCTGCTGAACGTTTGGAGACTACCCTACGTGCTCCATCTACTCGATGACTTCCTTGTGATTATCTTCCCTTCCTCCCCACCTGCATATGGCTTTTGTACCAACTTCTCTGCATTTCAGCGTCTCGGTGTCCCCTTCTCTCCTGAGAAGACAACGGGCCCACCTAGTCCTTTGGCATTCAGCTAGACTCAGTCTTGTTCCGGGCTTCCCTTCCATCCGATAAGCTGGAATGCATTATTACCACCCTATTCAAATAATAACTCAAGGACGTGCTTTTATCTCCCACCTCCTCAGCATTGCCTCCTTGGTTCCCTCACTCTAACACTGCCTCTCCTTGGATGATGCATGTATCTCGGAACTCCGCTTCTGGCTCTTCCTCCTCCAGCACTGGAACAGCATCTCTTTCTTCTATGAAGACGCTATCTTAGTCCCTGAAGATCTGTAACTATTCACCAATACAGCTCCCTTGATAGGCTTCAGCGGCTTCTATGGTGGCCACTGGTTCACTTCTCCTTGGCCTTCGGAGTTTGCTTTGCTTTCCCTTAAATCAGGTGATTCCTCTGCCTTGTGGGAACTCTGCCCAGTCATCATTGCTGCACTCCTTTGGGGACATAAATGGACAAGATGAGTGATCCTCATCCACTCTGACAACTCTGCAGGTGTTCATATAATCAACAAAGGACGTTCTAAATCACTAACACTCATGCCATTCCTACGTCACCTTACTTGGCACTCAATCCAACATCAATTCATTCTTCAAGCCATTCACAACCCAGGCCATTCGAATGCTATTGCTGACTCTCTCTCAGTTTCAATTTCAGAAATTCAAAGCCTTAGCACCTCAAGCATTCTATGCCGACTCCTCCATATTTGGACTCCATCCTCCAACTGACCAGCAGTTCTTTCAGCTCCTCCTCCAAGCTCAAGGAACAATCTTAAGTGTGGGTGCCCCTTGTACCCTGTCAACCTATTTGTCTGGATGGAAATCTTTCCAGTGTTTTCATGCACTCCACACCGCCATTCCCTTCAGACAATCTTTCAATGACAGCAGCTTTCCTTACATTTGCCAGTTCACTTCTAGCCATTCTAGCGCTTCTACCTTAAGAGTCCATTTAGCCGGGATTAATTTCTTTAGAAAACTCATCAATGGAACCCAATGCACCATGGCTAACCATCTCAGTTCATACTTTTACTAAAAGGAATCTAAAGAAACAAACATCACCTTCCACCACATCAGCTGCCCTTAACCTCTGACATCCTCCAACACTGCATTCAGACAATCCGTGCTGGTCTCTTCCCCAAAGATTTATCCGCTAAATTAGAAGCCCTTTTACTCCGCTTTCCTCCGATTCCTGAGATGTTCAGAATATACAGCTCAAACAGAAACCTTCAAACCTGCTCATCCCTGCCTATCAGACCTAACCATGTTAAACTCAGACACTATGATCTATGATATCAAACACAGCAAAACAAACTAATTTGGTAAAAGCATTCCTCTGTACTTGTTTAAAAATCAACTCTTATCTCAGCCCATATGAACCTCTGGCACAGCTACTCCAGCAATCAGACCCACTTTTAATCACAGAAACCGGCTCTGTGGTCTCCCGTTGCTGGTTCCACATCACTTAAGCCTAGTTCTCTCATTATCCAGTTACCCTCCAGAGCGATTTTTTTGCTCATTTTTTCAGAACAGGAGCAGCTTCTTCTGCTACTTGCCAAGGGCTCCCTGCTCACATGATCCAACTGCTCAGACGGTGGTCTTTGCAAGCTTACAAACTCAAATCCAAGACTTCCGCCAAGCTTACGGCTAATGGCTGGCCTCCATCTAATCTGGAGTTTTTGGGGGTTGGCCTTCTCGTGACCCACAGAAACCATACTGAACTCCGGCCCAAAATTCCTGAGGTCCCCTCCTCTCATTATCTCATTTACCAAGGTGTGCTCTGCATTCGCAAAACATCTTTGTTTAGCTTGGGATTACACATTTTTTCTTTATATTTATAATAGAGAGTCAAAAGACATTATATGTGTTCATTTAGTCATTAACATGCCACACTGTAACAAAGTATGAAAAGGCAACCATGATAAAACACAAAATTTGTAACATTTTCTAATCTTTTTTTTCTCTCTACAGTGTCCATTGATGTGGTTGGACTTTTTGGAAGTTCTGTTCAACTGGACATAAAGCATCCTGTTCCAGAATTTCATGACTTATTCTGGGTTTTTAACAGAGCTTATAATGTTCTAAAATATAATAAAAAATATAAAGATAGTACATTCTATTCCCATTGCAAAGGCAGAGTGGAGTTCAATGAGGAAACCTACAGTCTGACACTGAAGAACTTACAGAAGACTGATAGTGGACTGTATGAAGCAAAAGCATCTGGTAATAAAGTCAGAGTTGTTGCTGAGTACAGACTGTCTGTGTTGGGTAAGTCTTAATTTTTTCTCTTCATTTAACCACGCACAATATTGAGTATTGGATATCTGAAGGCTGAAACACAAGTTGATTTTTTAACCTTAATACATTTATGTGGGGCAGATATCATATGGTAACAGATACTTTTTAAAAAATCTTTTTATCTCTTTTGTAACTGCATAGCATACCATCCTACAGCCTCTTTTTGTTCTCTGTTTCTTCATCATCTGAGGTTTCCTCATCCTCCCTCTCACATATTTTACTTGATTCATGGTCACTTTTGCTCAGTGGAGCTTAAACCTCAAAGAGAAAGATTAAGTTAGTGAAACCAACGTTTAGTTAAAGTGAGCTCTTTTGTGCCGTTCAGCTCTGCAGATGTGTGATCAACAGCTTCTTGCTGGTGCATGTAAGTGTTGTTGTGTGAAAGGCTAGTTTCCTCCTTATGCAGCCACTGAACTACAAATCTACACCTCTATATGTCTGTTAAGAATATATATTTTATTACTATTATTTGTTTATATTTGCTCACATCTTTGAGCTCTCATCAAGTGAAATATAGGCAAGGTCAGTGCCAGAGATTTAACTGAGGGAGGCTAGAGGGGTCCTGGCCTTCCCATAAAAGTAAAGGGACCCAAGTCTAACATTTAGACACACTTTTAGTATAAATTTAATAGCAAAAAACATATTAAATAATTTAGTAAATGCATCTTGTTTGGTATCATTTCACTAACTCTGCACACATTGGCTGTTTTCCAGTTGTAAAGTAAGAGGTTAATAAAGACTGGGCTGTAATGAGAAATTGAACTATGCTGGTAGTTGCTCAGCACCGCCACACATTGACACCAAATGTCTGCACCAATCTGGACACCATCATAAAAAACAACTCGTTTCAATTTTCAGGTGAGGCATGTTGTGGCGTTCCCAATATGCAGCAGCATTAAATGTAAAAAGAATTTAGACTGATACAAAATCAAAAAATGAAAAACTCCTGTCTATGCTAGTGAAATTAAAAAAATAAAAACACTAGAGGCAAACCTCAACAGAGAGAGAAAGAATATTAACCAATAGCATCAGTTATCAATTGAAATGCTCATCCAGCTCTGAGGCCCTCCCTGATACTGTGTTTCATACAGTACACACTTCAGTTCCTCACTTTCCTGTCTTACACAATGTACAAATTAGTTTCTTGGTAAATCACTGAATGATACATAGTATCATTCAGTGTTACGCAGTACATCATAGTAACATAGTAGTTACAAAGTAGTAAAACAGCAGTTACATAGTAGTGAAATAGCAATTACATAGTAGTTGTTGATTCAGCTTAAGTAATCACTGAACTGCAGGCTTTTGAACACAGTCAGTGTGTTGAGATACAGATATGAAATTAAAACCCTGTTTAGTAATGCTAGTAAAAAAACCCACAGAGGCAAACCTCACAAAAACGTGCATCAGTAGGCCTGAGTGTCACCTCATGCTCAGACTTTCCGCTAGGGGATTCCCCAAGACCTCTGCCCGAATGTGAACCCTGGAGGGCGTACAAGTACATTCTAAATCTAAGAACCTAAAAAAAATCTAATTCATATTAACAGAAATGACTAATTTTTAAAACGTATTTAAAGAAATAGCTTTAAAAGAATGTATTCCAAGCATTAAATAAGCCAAAGTCAATCAAGTCAAAAGAGAAAAAAGAGAATGAATTGTGTTTAAGTCTCTTGGGATTTCCACCTGCTATCATGAAACAGATACCCAAATACATGAAGTCTTAAAGTGGATTTATCCCATCTTACTGAAATATTTTGAGTTAGGGGAACTTTTTCGCTAATTTCATACTCAACAATTTTATTGGCTTGTGGCTTCATCTATTTGAATACTGAGCACTTCCCTTCTGCTTTTTTTTACTCATCATCTCTGTGTTTTTTTGTCATAGGCTATTTTCCTTTGGGTGTATGATTCCATTCTAAATGCTGATTAATCTTATATGCTTGTTAATATTTGTTTTACCACATTCTCTATTGCTGGATGTGCTTCTAAACAAATCTAACATGATTATAGAAAGATAAGTTGGACAAGCATCAGTTAAACAAACAACTACTAAAGCAGTTTTAATGCGTTGAGTTCAATTTCATAAATTTAATTACACTAAACCAAAGTAAACAAAGTCCTTCAGATGGTTTGATGTGAAATCCTTCATTATGAATAACTTACTGACTCTGACTTCTTTACAGTGGTGCTGATAGGAACCAGGGGTCACAATGTCTACAACACTAATATAGCCATTTGATTTACTATCCAAAACCACCAGTGAGCTTCTGAGTTTTTATATGTGATGTTTACGACAGTCACATGATAAAATGAATCATCATCAACTTCACATATAAAATAATAAAATGAGAAAAAATATGTTTTCTTTAAGGAACATTTGACAACGCCCTGCATGTACCTTCCCACCATGAAACCTGAACTATGTTTTAGTCCAAAAATGTCTCGGGCATTAAGCAGTGCATTCATAACTATGTAATGTAATAGATTTCTGTGAAGAGGCTTTTAGAGTCATTAAACTATTCAGACGTCTGGTTCCCATCACCACCACTGTGAACAAGTCTGACTGAGTTTCTCTACAATGAACCAGTTCACATTAAACCACTCTGAATGACTGTTCTTACATCATCACCAATTAATTATGCAAAGGTTTAGAAAAAAATTCTGTAATTCATATTTAACCCTTTTGTTGCCAAATGAAGGCTAAAACAGAGAGCTAATAGCAGGTTTTACAGTGATCTAGCTGTGTGTTTGAGTTGTATTTCTGGGTTGTGTGATGTTAGAGCTGGTCTCTCTCACTCTGGCTAGTGATGGCAGGATCCTCTGAGTGATGTGATGTCACTATTTTTAACCCTTTGTTTATAATATGAAAGCTAAAAGCAGAAATGTAGTATAACAGTAGAGAGTGGGGTTTGGGTGAATTTGGAGCTGGATTGCTGGCTGATGGTTGGTCACAGGCGGATGAAAGAGTCTGATGAGTGATATGATGTGTGAATCATGTCGCTGTTTTAACCCTTTGTTGGAATCTGAAGGGCAAAAAGCAGGGCAACAGTATTAGGATTTTGGGTGATTTTCCAAGCCAAATTACTCACTGATGATGACGACGACGACGACGACGACATCACAGCTTGATGATGTCACCCTAGTTAGGGGTGGGTCTGAATGTCCTGATATGTGGATCATGTCTGTAGCTTAGACCATTCTGAAGTTATGAAGACTAGAAGTGACCTATAATTTTGCCCGCAAATTACAGTTAAAAAGCTAAAATTAAATTTAACATCTGTCAAAAATGTAAACTCTTTTTTCCAATTTCACCTTAAGATTTTAGGCCACAGCATTGTAGAGTGTTTTATGAACAGAATTATTTGGCCTGATTTCAGGAGAATTCCACTGATTTATAAAACCTTCTGCATGATTCAATTGTTGAGATGTAAACAAAGTAATTCAGAGTGGTTTAATGTGAAATTGTAACAGTGGATGGCTCACCAGACTAAGTATGAGAACCCAGGCTGTCTGAGTTATATTCCAGGGCCTACCAAGAGAACCACCACAGGTTTTAGGAACACAGGACCCAAGTGCCAAGCTTATGTAGCAGATGGATGGGCTGAACTAAAGAACTTCAGCACCTGTTGAGTCCGGGGATCGAACCCAGGCCCTTCTGGTGCTGCGCAAACGCTCCACCGCTACATCACCGCAACCGTGGTGAAGACTACTGAAAGGAGCGCCCTTATATGGGATTGCCTGAGAACGAATTTGTAAACCCACCTGTTTTTGTCAGGCAGGAAAAAGAACAAAGGACGCCAGGGGAAAACTGGCTTTCTCAGAAGTCGAGAGAAAACGAAGTAACTGAAAAAAGACAAATGACTTTCCCCAACAGAAACAGAACCAAAACTGAACAGAAAGAAGGTTTTTTTGTTTTTTTTTTCATGAGAACAGAGAAGGAAACCTCAAGGGGAGGCTGGAGAAACCCGAAAGGTGAGGGGGAGTGCAAAACTCTCAGCCCTCTTATCAGAATTACCGGCCGTTTCTGTTGGCTCACAATGAGACAAAGACACAGCAATGTGTGTCTTCTTCTCTACGCTTATAAAGTCCTCTGCCCAGGTGTAGGACGTTAGACTGGATTGGACCTGGGAGGTGTGCGTCGTCTCCCTCTGGTGGCCGGGAGCGCCGCAGCCATGGAGCCAGCCCTTACAGAAATGCCTCAATATACACAAAACTTACTAACTTTCTTTTCCGTGTTAATGAAACCAGAAATACCAATGTCTACAACGCAACTGTAGCTATTTTATTTGATATCTAAAAAGGCAAGTGAACCCACACATGTTCACTGCAATTAAAATCATTAATGAGAACCAGGTCAGTATAATATCTTCTGACTTTTGTTTAGTTGGCTTTTGACATTCAAAAAATCAAAGTTAAGTTTTGACCCTCACTGAACACTGAAACTTCTAAGCATGGATGCTACTGTCTGATGTCTATTATCAACACAATCACTAATGTCCAGATAGATCTAGGCTACTTTGAAAGATACTGACCAGTTCTAAAAGACTTTTAATGAACTCTGTGATCTATGATGAGTGATTTATTACTGACTGACTGTCAGCATTGCAGTGATGGTCTGTATATCTTCTACCTCAGATCCAGTGGAGGCTCCAGTTCTGACTCACCAGCTAAGCAGAGACACCTGTAACATCACTCTCACCTGTAGAGGTCATGACCTTTCTATCAGCTCCAGCTGTTACAAGGAAACCTGTGAGGAGAAGGAAGTGACATCACCTGGAGGCATCCCCCTTTCCCTGTCTGTCAGTGGCAGCACCATCATCTGTAACCATAGCAACCCAGTCAGCTGGAAGAAGGATGTTTTGGAGATGAAAGAACTGAAACGACTCTGTGCTGATGAAGGTGAAGGTGTGAACACAGATACACACAAACACTGCCTGCAAAATCATCCACACCCAATTAAATGAAGCAACACGATCTGCCTACTGTAGGTTTAACATAATGAAAAAAGCAGTAAATGCATTAATTAAACAGTCGTGGGTCTTAAAGAAACAACAAAAGCTCTAATAACAGATGCAGAAACACAGTGGTGAGTATTTACTGTGTATTTATTAAAGCTGTTTGTCAGTTGTTCTCACCTTCCAGTATAATCGGTGTTATTTAGCTCCATTATCTCTTCCAGGTGAGGATAAAGTCAACTAGCACCAGTAGAGGTCCACCAGAATGTAAACTGGAACAGTATTGTGATGTGATGATTGCTGTTTTTGTAGGATTATCACGTTGTAACTTGGAAGCTAGTTATAAATGCTAATGTAAAGTTAGCTAGAGAGCTCAGTTCAATAAATATGATATCAAATTATCAAGTGAATCCAACACAAAGGCAGATTTATCTGCTCTTCTTTGTCATCACAGGAGGCAGATTTCATCACACTGTGGATGTTCAGGTGGAATAAAATGTAGGAAAAACACAGTTTCTGTTCAGAACAAACATAAATCAATATATATTTTGTTGGTAATCTCAGCTGCTGAATCATGAGTGTGGCATTTTCACTCATCTCCATCTCGAGTAACAGAAGTTTTTGGAAGAGGTTGATAAAATTACACAAAAAATAAATTTATTGAACTTGTGTTAAATGAGCCATTGTCAGCAATTCACTATCTGGCCACCAGAGGTCTCCCTCTCCCGAGTACTAGCCCTGTTCCCAGAATCAAGCCACCTTAAATACTCCTCCCATTCAGCCAGTCTGTGTGAAGTATTGCGAGTTCTTTTGAGTCTGACTATTGAGCGTTTGTCTGTCTGTCTTTCTGGTATTTTGAACCTCTGCCTGACCTTTTGGAATCTGCTTTTGCTTTTTGTCCCTTTTGCTCTGTCTGCCTGGCCTTTTGGGCTGATTTCTCTGTAACTTTTTTTGCTTTGCCTTTTTTTACCATGAGCTTTGAACTGGCCTGTTAATAAATCTGCACATGGATTCTTCACAAGTTTCTGAGTCTGCTTCCTCACAGCCATTTACACTGGAGGTCAGTTGTCCACTCAAATAAAAGTGGTACTGCATGCTCTCCACTAGTGGTGTTGTTAATGTGCCTGTATATTTACACTTGTATGCAAAAGTTTGGCCACTCAAAAGTAGCCCTCATCACCTTGTTATTTTTGGGTTTCACTTTGAAAATTACAGAAATATGGTATTTTAACTGAATAGAATAGAGATTAAACTGAAGAGTGAAACAGTTAGTTATTTCTTTTCTCTCTTGTCATCATATTTAATCCAACAGTGGGTTTTATTGCATGTGTTTCAGGTTCAGTGTCTCCCTTTGCTGGTGTGTCTGTGTGTTTCCTGAAGACTGTGCTGTATTCCATCATTCTGACCCTCATGCTGTCTGCAGTCATCACCGTCCACATCAGAGAAAGACTCACCAAATCCTCTTAAAAGACATGGATGGTGTTACAAAATTAATTATAGCTGTATTATGTGCCTGTGTGATGTTACTGTAACCCTTTCTTGAAGTACAAAAAATGAGCTTAGCAACTAGTAGTACACCAAATTCAATGTGATTTTTCATAACTCTTTATGAATCGCATAGTGCTGTACACACTAAGAAAATTAAGTACAGATTTGTACTTAAGTGAGTACAAAGGCTTGTCGCTGGGGCTGTACCCTGTTGAGGTACAATACTGTACCTTTCAGTGCAGGTCCTTTTTTGTACCCATGGTTTTTGTACCAGTTAGGGTACAATTACATACCCCAAGAGGCAAAAATGTTCCTTTGAACTATGGTACAACTGTGTACCCTTTCCCAAAGGTACCAACATGTGCTTTTAGAGGTACCACCCCAGCGACAAGCCATTTTGGACCCTATAGTGACAAAAGTGTACCAGAAATATCCACACACAATATTCATAATGTCTTTCTACACTGTTTATTTAGTAGTAAACAGACAAATTTAGCATTAATTCAAAGAGCATTACAAAGAGAAATACAATAACATTGAAATGTTTATGAAGGTGAGGTCAAATAGTAAAAAAACTGGCCCACCACCAATGCAATTTTCAATAACTTCAGAACCACTCCATACCATTAAAAAGGTGGCATTAAGTGTACAAAAACGATAAATCCAAAGTAAAAAAGGTCAATCTCTTCTTCTGTAACCTCCTCATTGCTCTCAGGGGAGGGAAAAATATTGTGCTTGTGTTTTCTGTACACATGCCTTCGGTAAGAATGATACTTGGAAAAAGTAGACCGGCAGTCATTTATACCACAAGTTATGCTGAAGTGAGGTTCATGTGCATGTACAAGGCCAATGTGTTGTATGAGCTTCACAAGAGTAAATGTTCTAAGTGGGCAATTTGTGCACTGGTGCAGTGGAGGCATGACTGGTTTAGAACAGAAGGTTGATCACTCGAGTCACAGTTACTGGCATTGGCTTGTTTCCATCCTCCTTAATGTTTAGAATGCACCTCTGGAGAAATGTCAAGTGTTTTTCAGGCATCCAGGGTATGCAATGTTGAAGGTGTAATACATACAGAAGGTTGTGATGAAGGCCTCATCTATTGCAGTACAAGAGCACACCTCAACTCCATCAACATTCACCACACTAGGACTTTGTTTAGAAATGGCAGTTTTCCACTCCTTGTCTTTCAGCTAAATTGTTGGATATGGTGTTGTAGGTTTACCCTGTAGAGAAACAAGAAGAGTGCCACTGATGCAAAGCACCACTTTTTCTGCCTGTGGTCATCTCCACAACCTAGCTAGTTACTGTTATTCTGAGTGAACATTTCTGACATCAGTGAACAATCATAATACAAAGGCTGTAGCAAGAAACTGCAACATACATGCATTTATCAGATCCTGCTAGTGTAGACTCTTTCAATACTGCATCCAAGTTACGTGAAAGCTAATGACACCCTGTCATGGAGAATATTCTGTCTACTTGAGTCAGTGAGTGTGTGTTGGTGGGCATGAGTTAAAATGCATGACAATAAAACAGATTTGGCATGGTACACTAAAAACATATTCCTGACTTTCTGTTAAGGGGGGCCCTATCAGTTTGTGTGGCACCAGTTCTTACCTTTCCAAGAGTAATGAGGTGGTCAACGTTCTCCCTGAAGATGGATGGTAAAAGAACAAGTCCGCCCCTGAAGTCGATGCCTACATCATGAAGAGAAGAAGGGGGGGGGGTGCTTTAATAACAATCCTGTACTTACTTAAACAATTTACATTCCAAACCACAGAGGCAACACTGATGCAATAATAATATATCTGGGTCAAAATCACAACCTGGAAGGTCCTCAGCCAGGGCTTCCTTTCTCGCCTCCAGATACAGTTTTTTCAATGGCGATGTCCCCTTGACTACTTTCAACAAATTAGGCAGTACAGCTGTAAATCCCTCGCAGAAGCGGCGATACATGTTCACCGTCAAAGGATGGATGGCATCAACCTCATCATACAACTAAACGATAACGGCATAAAATAGACAAAACCATATTAGACAGATATAGACCATATAGTAAAATGCTAATATATGCCAATCCTTATGATCTGTATTAAACCATAAATAGGTCTTCAGACATATAAAAGATAAATTTATACCTATTTAATGTTGGTCCAACACTTGCCAGCAATGGCTAACATTGGGGCATTTGATGGCTATGTTTAATTTAGCTGTTTCACTTTCCATTATGTTATTCCACCTACCCCTGAGGATGTTCTTAAAAATGGGTATTTCATCAAGATGTTTTCAATAGTCATTCCCTCCGCTATTTCTTGACGTCGCCATGCAAATGTCTTCATGCGGTCCTTCACGATCATCATATCAGGTTGTGCCTTCTTATACTGGTCATACAATACCTTAACTGTTGTTTAAGACATTGCATCCTCTCCAACAATGCATGATTTATTTATATGCAAGTAAATCAGTCACAACCAAAAAATTTGTGCATTACTCAAATCTCTCCCTTGTTAAAAAATCAATATAAATAGATACTTACTGATAATGGCTTAGTTCGCTTAGCACGCAAAGTTTCAGATCCACCTGTTGACTTCCTTGCTTGGTGAAACTTCTCTTTAAATTTTCGGACCTCTGCGTCATTAATGAGTGGTGCCCATTCTGCCTTGAACTTCCGCTTGAGTGACGTATGCCAGGTGTGCTGGTTGATGAACAGCATTAAGTGAAAACATGCATGTTTTCAGTAATCACCAGATCACTAATAAGTTTAAAATATTACACCAATCCAACATTATACCAACTACTATTATCAAGTAGCCGATTACCATTTTCAAAAATAACAAAATACTTCTTTTAAAATAAAATTAATAAAAAACAAAACCAAAACACACACTAACTTACATAACCATTCCCCTCAACATCCTTCAGGACAGGGTACTTCAAGATTAAAGCTTTGGCAACCTGAACATTCTCTGCATTGGTTGGATACCTGCACAACAACAGCAACAAAATGAATCAAATTTGTCCAGTAATTCTGCCAATCTAGACAAAATCATATGTAAACATTTGGCACTCCTGATAAAAATAACATGTTTTGTTGATTTTCTTAGTAAAAATAACTATTCAATCTCTACAGAGCTACTTCTGCACAATTTCCTGCAAAATAACTATTCATTTGATGAATTTGACATATTGCGAAAAATACAAAACAAATTGGGGCCTGTGCAAAAGTAAAGGCATATTTTGTTTTATTTTTTCTTTTATGTCTAACTCATCAAAAAACCAGAAATTTTGCACTGAAATTCACAGTAAAACATGAGTTACGTTTGTTCCCTTAGGAAGATGTGAACTTATTTTCACTTAGAAAATCAACAAAGCATGTGATTTGACTCAGGGTGTTCAAACTTCTGCATACCACTGTCCATCATTTGGTCAATGGTTATTCTTTTAAATGGCACATCATAATTTTTAGTGCATTTTCAGTGTTCGACAAGGTATAGTGCAGTATAATTGAAAAAGTACTTTAGTTTGAACTGCGCAGCCCTAATGCTTACATCATAAAAAAGCTATGACTTTATAATAGTCCACTGAGCTATATAGAGCAAAACTTACATTGTGTACTGTACCATCATTTCATACAGCGCTCTAATAATTTTGTTTCGATCTCTTGGAACCTTTTGACAGTGCTCTTTGGCACCCAGACGGCTCTGGACATCTTTTGGAAAACGTGGAATGGATATGACAGCAGGTAGTCTTTGGCAAACTGGTTCGTGTCTGAAAAATGAAAAGGAAATGCCTGTCTCTATGACTACTATATGACTATATAGGATGAAACTAAAACTCAGATAAGAGGTAAAAACAACCTGAAGCTGGTTTAATCCAATTCAACTCTATTGTTTGATGGATGAGTCAACCAAAAACATAAAGCATAGCAAACAGGTGGTGAATACATTTTGAGAAAAGTAATATCCATTATTAAAAATCCTTACCTTTCACTCTGAGTCAGGCGCTCTACTTCTGGTGTGACTTCTTCCAAATTAAGAGTCACCTCCTTGTTTCGACACACAAAGTCTCTGAATTTTAATTGTTTTTTGAAAGACTTGTCAAAGAGATAGGCAATCATGGCTTCTGTAAGTCCACAGTCCACGGTCTCTGTCCACATCATTTGTCTAAAATGAAAAGAAAAAAAAAGGTTCACTTAGGTTCACAGTCTAAATAATCTAATACTTTGAAGATGGGAGGTAAACTGAAAAAAGTCAAAGGCTGGATAACTACAACTGGCAGGTAGATTTGCTTTTGTTACTATACAACCCATCTCAAGGCATTCAACAAGAGAACTCACGAGTGCGCCACATCGTCAGCTACATTGATCCGTCATTGGCCGGGAATTATTTAGCCAACGTCTCATTGGCCTAGCTCTTTCAAACAAGGCTTGCTCTCGGAGTCAACGACACGGACAGCTCAGTGGGCTTATAGCTAGTACAGGTGCAGACAGTTTAGCATGCATTTATCGTTACGTGACGACAGACAGATTTAACTACTTCAGCACTCAAGGCTGCAAGCCAGCCCTCAGGGACTCAGACATATTTGGTTTGTTAGTTAGCGGTTAAATGATTAGCGTTAACGTATAACTTCTGTGTGAAACAGAATCAAAGTTAAATTAAACTGAACGTTTGCATGTTGGTCGGTGCAGGTCGGATCCAAGTAAATGGCTAAGGCGTGTGCCTTCCACAGCAGAGCCAGGGTCAGACCAAACACGAGTAACATTTGCCTGGCGAAAAAGCTTGAATGAGAACGTCCAAAAACACAGAATCCGCTTCCTTAAGCGGTCTATGTTAACTTTTAATTTTAACCAAACTCGCCGGAAGTTTCGAATAAGACGCCAACTTCAGCCTCCTGCTAGTTTACGACGCGCAGAGCCAAAACAACTAGCGGTTAGCTAATTACTAACGTATATAAAACTAATACTAACCAATTATAAATTATACTGGTCGTAAAAATGCTCTTTGCCTGTAGTGCCAGGCTCTTTATCAGCCAAGAGCTAGTTTAGGAGGCTAACGATGATAGATTTTTTAGAAAGACTCAGGTAACCTTAGCGAGCCTTGTTTGAAAGAGCTAACACGCCAATGAGACGGTGGCTAAATAATTCCCGGCCAATGACGGATTAATATAGTTAACCTAGCTAGCTGACGATGTGACGCACTCGTGAGTTCTCTTGTTGAATGCCTTGAGATGGGTTGTATAGTACGCAAAATCACAAAAAGAGGTAATTTAGTGCTTACTCGGCTTTCTTCCAGACATTTACAAAAAAAAATACACAAATATCGCCATTTATAACTAAAAATAAAGGGCTCGCCTGCTACAGTCGGAGTCATGAGAGCTCCTCAGTGTTAGCCTACGTTTCACTGAACTCGCCACAGCCACGCTCTTCCCGCTCTTTTAAAAGTCGGTTAGTATCATTAGCTAGCAACTTAGTTAGCGTTAGCTAGCTTGCATTTCACTGCAACTCACAGGCCTACTGCTGAAATAAAGGTTGAAAACATAACTGTTAGTTAATACAACTTCGAAGTTTGTTTAAAATATTAGGGGCTAACTTCATCTACACCTTCACTAAAAAGGTAACCTTATTAGCTAGACAGCATAACGAAGCTGTTGATTCATTAAATTAGCAAGATAGCTAGCGCTCTTAAGTAGTTTAGCTAACGTTGCCTATCAATGTGAGTACGTTAAAGTCACTTACTATGATTACAACGCACTTACCTTTGAATTTCTGAGCCTCCTCCGCCGTTACGTCAGTGCCTGCGTCCAACATTTTTAAAAGCTCCTCCACTGAAAGTTGCCTCAGCGCCATTCTCACTCAACCTCCAGCGCAGATGAGTGACCGTTAAATTTGAAAATGTAAAGGGGAGGAGCTTCTCTCTCTCTCTCTCTCTCTCTCTCTCTCTCTCTCTCTCTCTCTCTCTCTCTTTCTCTCTCTCTCTCATTACAACCCTAAAAGAAGTCTGGCTTTTACAGGCAAAAATATGTGTGTGTGGGTGTGTGTGTGTGTGTGTGTGTGTGTCTTAATACTTAATACTACATTTATATAAAATAGGCATGGCATCGTAAGCCTTTACTGCCACGTCTTCATAATGATGTGCAAATGAGGTAGCCCATCCCAAATGTACCTTTTGTTGGTGGTTAAATGGTACAAATCTGTACTTTTTACTGTTAGGAAAGACTTTTGTACTTTTCCGAAAATCAGAAGGCACATATCTGACCCTTTGAAGTCCAATATTATACCTTTGAGGGCACATTTGTGAAAAGTGTACTTCGGAGTACAACACAGTACTTATATCGTACCTCCATTTTTTAGTGTGTAGGTCTTTAATGCAGTTGGAGCTGTGAAAAGCAATGCAGTTAAAACTAGAGGAAAATATCTGTGCAACCATTTTATCACATTCTAAAAGGCCTGGTTAGAGCTGCAGTGTAGAAAAAGCTGCCTGCTTTGTTCAGGAAGGATATAAGCCTATATACCATTTGCACCAGCAGTTCTTCTCACTCATACATATTCATTGTATTATCATTTTATTCATCATATTCATATTTTTTGTCTTGAAAATATTCAGAAGTAGCCAAATGCTGTGGAGACAAGAGAGATTAACACCTATAAATCAGTTCCATATCAGGTAAGGAGAACTAAAAGCTCGTTCAATTAAAGAGCTTTTAGAGTGTACAAGCTTCAATGTTGTTATCCATACGAGGGTTTGTGACACTTTTGTTGGTTGAGAAAACCTGCAAACATGCTTCACATATTACTATTCTTTGATTTGATTTTGGATCTGTAAACTCTTTGAATGTTAATTATTTGTACTATTTTCTGTGTCCTTTTAATCATATAGATGCAACTTAAGAAGCATGAAACCATTTATGCCACAGTTTGAAAACCCAGCAAAGCTGTGAATCAAACCAAATTGGATGAAGCCGCGTCACTGTGAGAAACTGAAGCCGCTCTTAACTCTTTACACAGCGGTCTAAGAAGATTCACAGCCATCTTGTGGGAGTCTGTAAAAGTACAGCTGGCCTTTCTCTAGTTTAGTGTGAAAGATGGTTTTGGTCCACTGCTGAAGACAGATACAATGCTGTGAAAAAGTATTTGGCCCTCACCTGATTCCTTTTATTTTTGCTAATTTGTCACATTTAAATGTTTCAGATCGTCCAACTAATTTTAATAAGATATAGACAACACAAGTAAACACAAAACAGCTTTTAAATGATGAATCCATTTATTTAAGATCAAGATTTATTCAAAACTCACATCATCCATGTGAAAAAGTAATTGCCCATTAAAACATAATGACCGCAATCAACTGATTGTGTTAATTTATTTTAATTTGTACAATGCTGTGGAGGAATTTTGACCCACTCTTCTTGGCAGAATTGTTTTAATTTGCCATTAAATGGAGATTCTGATTGGCTCTGCCGCTCAGTTTTACTATGTCTGTTCATGCTGGTCAGCGCTCCATGCAGTTTAGAGAAAGCAGAGGTTTTTATGTGCGGGTCCTGAATTCAAAATTAGTGGGGTGCCACCCCAGTACTTTGAAAAGTGGTGGGTCAAATGCCTGCTTGCTGTCTGCCTGATCATCAGCAGGAGCTCCACTCACCCTCCTCCACTGATAGGGAAGAAGGTCACCCCATTTTCAAGAAATCCGGCAAATTGATAGTTTTCGGGCCCGTGCTGCTACAGTGATGTCAGCAGTACACATTTTCAAAACAAGCTCGGACTCTGTGCTGGTAATCTGTCCTACTTCAGTGATTATCAGAAACTGAAAACACTGGGAGTCTGATTAGGTGAATGTGTCCAATCTGCAGTATGTAAAATGAGTCACAGCTTTTCTCAATATTAGATCTCCCATTAGCAAATTTAAATCTTGTTTAATATAGAAAAATGTTCTTATTATATTTCTTACACCTAGGCAATATAGTTATCTGGCCTTTGTGTCTCTGTGAGGCTTGTGACATGTTCCTTGAGAAGGACACTGTGTTACAGGGACTTGTTTAGATCTCCATCTATCCTACCAGATATGGTGGCAGGAATTGGAACTGGGTTTTTCCATCATTGTATTACTGATAAACGGAGAATGTTTGTTAACCCCTCAAAGCCTTTGGCCTGACTGAGGGCAACTCTTGCTGATGCCGTTATCTTTGTTGACCAAATCTTACCAGTGACAGTGTTCGGTTAGTTTCTGAGCCTGTCTAAGTCTACATTATAGCAGTTTTGATTTTTAATGATTAATCCACAACTCTATACATAGAATACGTCTAATTTACATATAAATGAGACATTCTACGTATGACTGCTTTGACCACCTGCTTTGACAAAATGAAAACACCTGCAGGTGCTTTCACCCCCACATCTCTCTTTCTACTCTCAGCTTCAGCCTGCTGATTTTCTTTAAGCTGTTGCCTTAGTTAAACCATGTGAGGTTGTGTGCCTGTGTGAATGTGAATTTTGAAATTCAGTATGTGGTCTTCTCTTTTTGATATTAGTAATCCTGAGATAAAATTTACGTAACATCTCTCAAGTCTTATTTAATCAATGATTTCATTACAGCCCATGGGCTTTAGGAGTTTATGATTTGAACAGAAACATGGTTAAATTAACGCAGTGCCACAACTGTGTTAATCCAGGTGGCTTAACAAAATTTGAACTTTATAAATTGAAGGAAATACTGAAAGCAGCGTGCTCAAACAAAGGCTGAACTAGAAACGTGAAAGAAAAGATAATGAGAAAACAAAAGACACTTCCACTGTAATTATGAAAGGAAGGCAGACTTTGTTTTACTTGTTTGCTTTTAGAGCAAACACCTTTTGTATGGCTTGGAGCCATTTGTAGCTCAAGCTTCTTGTGTTTTTTTTTTTGGAATTTTGGGGTAATTACTCTCATTTGTGTTGTCCAGCCCTCTTTTCTTTTCTTTTTGTTTAAAAACCCACCTGGGCTGCATACCATACCGGTCACCCCTCTACAAAGGTGTGACAAAGGGCTGCTGTTTGACACAGTCTTAAGTAGAGGAGTCCACAGGTGTGTCGGGTTGCGCCTAATCAGCCTGAGGCCTTCTGGGAATTGGAGTTCCCTGAAGTTATGGCCAGCAGAGGGTGACGGCAGCGCAGACTGGGCCCTTACATACACACACACACACACACACATATATATATGTATGTGTATATATATATATATATATATATGTATATATATATATATATATATATATATATATATATACATGTATGTGTATATATATATATATACACACACACACACACACACACACATACATATATACAAACACATAGACACAGGAACTGATAGGTGTGTCATTAGAACACAATATGAAGTGATACTTTACAACTCAGCTAATTATGAATGATCATTAAAGGTGACTAATTCTATAGAAGTACATTATGACTAAGATGTCTATGAGTAAATGCAATTGATGCCCTCCACTTTGTATTTCGGTCTTAATAATATCAAAGTAAACTGTAGTAAATAGCTTTTTCAGTGTAGAATATTCTGTCATTTTCTCCAAATAATGTCTGCATGAACATCAGCACATTAGAATCCCTCGCAGACGCAGTGAGGGGGTCTTTCAGAACTTCCACTTTCACTGTTAAAGAGGAAGTATATCACTCTCTGCAATGGCGTTGATGCTACAGCTGATCTTTGTTCTCTCCACTCTGATCTCACTCACAGGTAAACAATTCTCTGAACTTCAGCACAGCAGAAGTTAAACTGTATGATAATGTATAATCTGCACAAACTGCTCCAGCTAATTGCGAATTTCTTGTATTTAAAGATTATGTTGGCTTGTGTCTTCATGTATTTGCATACTGGCCACTTCCTTTCTGCTTTTTCTACTCATTATCTCTGTGTTCTTTTTCGTCCAAGGCGATTTTTCTTTGGGTGTATGATTGCATTCTATAATTTGATTAATCTTATAAGCTTGTTAATATTTGCTTTACCACATTCTCTATTGCTGGATGTGCTTCTAAATAAATCTAACATGATTATAGAAAGATAAGTTGGACGAACATCAGTTACACAAACAACTACTAAATCAGTTTTAATGACTTGAGTTCAATTTCATAAATTTAATTACTTTATATTCAAACAAAATTCCCTTTTAATTGTATGGAAATCTTTTCACAGTTCAGTTAAGTTTGGGCAAAGAACTGAGAGGAAAAACATCAGAGATGCAACATTTCATGACATAGTCACAATACAGTGTGGGGGTCCACACTTCAGTTCCTCACTTTCATGTCTTACACAATGTACAAATTAGTTTCTTGGTAAATCACTGAATGATTCATAGCAGTTACACAGTACATCATAGTAACATAGTAGTTACAAAGTAGTAAAACAGCAGTTACATAGTAGTGAAATAGCAATTACATAGTAGTTGTTGATTCAGCTTAAGTAATCACTGAACTGCAGGCTTTTGAACACAGTCAGTGTGTTGAGAAACAGATATGAAATTAAAACCCCTGTTTAGTAATGCTAGTAAAAAAAACCCACGGAGGTAAACTTCACAGAAACGTGCATCAGTAGGCCTGAGTGTCACCTCATGCTCAGACTTTCCACCAGGGGATTCCCCAAGACCTCTGCCCGAATGTGAACCCTGGAGGGCACTAAATTGTGTTCAAGTACATTCTAAACCTAAGAACTTAAAAAAAAAAAAATCTAACTCATATTAATTGAATTTACTCATTTGCAAAATAGCTTTAAAACAATGTATTCCAAGCATTTAATAAGCCAAAGTCAATCAAGTCAATGAATTGTGTTTAAGTCTCTTGAGATTTCCTGATATCACAAGATGCATAACCAAATACATTAAGTCTTAAAATGTTTTCATATGTGATGTTTACAATAGTCAAATAATACAATGAAGCATCATCAACTTCACATACAAAATAATAAAATGTTAAAAAATAAGTTTTCTTTAAGGAACATTTGACAACGCCCTGCATGTACCTTCCCACCATGAAACATGAACAATATTTTAAGCCAAAAAAGTCTCGGGCATTAAGCAGTGCATTCATAACTATGTAATGTAATAAATTTCTGTGAAGAGGCTTTTAGAGTCATTAAACTATTCAGACGTCTGGTTCCCATCACCACCACTGTGAACAAGTTTGACTGAGTTTCTCTACAATGAACCAGTTCACATTAAACCACTCTGAATGACTGTTCTTACACCATAACCAATTCATTATGCAAAGATTTAGAAAAAATTGTGTAATTCATATTTAACGCTTCTTTTGCCATATAAAGGAGCTAATAGCAGGTTTTACAGTGATCTGGCTTTGTTTGGAGTTGTATTTCTGGTTTGTGTGGTGTTAGAGCTGGTCTCTCTTACCCTAGGTAGTGATGGTAGGCTCCTGATGTGAGGCTAGTGATGTTCTGATGTGTGAATCATGTAACTATTTTTAACCCCTTGTTTATAATATGAAAGCTAAAAGTAGAAATGTAGTATAACAGTAGAGAGTGGGGTTTGGGTGAATTTGGAGCTGGATTTCTAGCTGATGGATGGTCACAGGTGGATGAAAGAGTCTGATGAGTGATCTGATGTGTGAATCATGTCACTGTTTTAACCCTTTGTTGGAATCTGAAGGGCAAAAAGCAGAGCAACAGTATCAGGATTACTCACTGATACTGACGTCACAGCTCAGTGACATGACACTCACCAGTTAGGGGCAGGTCTGCTGAATGTCCTGATATGTGGGTCATGTCTGTAGCTTAAGCCATTTTGACATTAGAAAGACTAGAATTGACCGATAGTTTTTCTCTAGGTTAAAAAGCTGAATTTAAATTCCGCATCTGTCAAAAATGTAAGTGCTAAAATTTAAACTCAATTTTTTTCACTTTCACCTTAAGATTTTAGGCCACAGCATTGTAGGGAGTCATTTTATCCAAATCAACAGAAGTGTTTGGCCTCATTAAAAGAGAATTCCACTGATTTTTTTAAAGTTTCTGCATGATCCAATTGTTGATATGTAAATAAATTCGGAGTGGTTTAATGTGAAATGCTTCATTATACACAAAACCTACTGACTTTCTTAATGTTAATGAAACCAGGAATAACAATGTCTACAATGCAACTATAGTTATTTTAACTGATATCTATAATGGCAAGTGAACCCACATGTGTTCGCAATTTAAATCATTACTGAGAACCAGGTCAGTATAATATCTTCTGACTTCTTCATTTGGTTGTCTTTTACTTGTAATTTTAACGTTCAAGAAATCAAAGTTTAGTTTTGACCCTCACTGAACACGGAAACTTCTAAGCACGGATGCTACTCTCTGATGTCTATTATCAACACCATCACCAATGTCCAGATAGATCTAGGCTACTTTGAAAGATATTGACCAGTTCTGAAAGACTTTTAATGAACTCTGTGATCTATGATGAATGATTTATCACTGACTGACTGTCAGCATTACAGTGATGTGTCTGTATATCTTCTACCTCAGATCCAGTGGAGGCTCCAGTCCTGACTCACCAGCTAAGCAGAGACACCTGTAACATCACTCTCACCTGTAGAGGCCATGACCTCTCTATCAACTCCAGCTGTTACAAGGAAACCTGTGAGGAGAAGGAAGTGACATCACCTGAAGGTGTCACCCTTTCCCTGTCTGTCAGTGGCAGTACCATCATCTGTAACCATAGCAACCCAGTCAGCTGGAAGACAGATGTTTTGGAGATGAAAGAACTGGAACGACTCTGTGCTGATGAAGGTGAAGGTGTGAACACAGATACACACAGACACTGCCTCTAAAATCATCCACACCCAATTAAATGAAGCAACATGATCTGCCTACTGTAGGTTTAACATGATGAAAAAAAGCAGTAAATGCATTAATTGAAACAGTCGTGGGTCTTAAGGAAACAACAAAAGCTCTAATAACAGATGCAGAAACACAGTGGTGAGTATTTACTGTGTATTTATTAAAGCTGTCTGTCAGTTGTTCTCACCTTCCGGTATGATCTGTGTTATTTAGTTCTATTTAAGTCCTCCAGGTGAGGATAAAGTCAGCAGTTCAAGTGCACCAGAATGTAAACTGGAACAGTATTGTGATGTGACGATTGCTGTTTTTAGGATTATCACTTCGTAACTTGGAATCTACAATGCTAGCATTATTAGCATGAATGCTAGCAGCTAGAAAACAAGTGTCTTTCTTGCTCAGTTTGAAGAGAAAGTGTGAAGACTGCTTCAGTTTACTCATCATTCTGGGTGACGATGTTTGTGTGAGTGTGTGTGCAATTATAAATGCTAATGTAAAGTTAGCTAGAGAGCTCAGTTCAGTAAATATGATATCAAATTATCAAGTGAATCCAACACAAAGGCAGATTTATCTGCTCTTCTTTGTCATCACAGGAGGCAGATATCATCACACTGTGGATGTTCAGGTGGAATAAATGCAGGAAAAATACAGTTTCAGTTCAGAACAAACCCAAATCAAAACATATGTTGTTGGGAATCTCAGCTGCTGAATCATGAATCTGCTCTTCTGTGTTGTTGAGAGACTCAGCATCTTCCTCCTGATTACATTTCATTGCCGTGTGGCATTTTCACTGATCTCCATCTTGAGTAACAGAAGTTTTTGGAGGAGGTGGATAAAATTACACACACACACACACAAAAAAAATACATCATTGAACTCGTGTTAATGAGCCACTGTCAGCAATTCACTATCTGGCCACCAGAGGTCTCCCTCACCTGAGTACTAGCCTTGTTCCCAGAATGAAGCCACCTTAAGTACTCCTCCCATTCAGCCAGTCTGTGTGAAGTATTCAGTTCTTTTGAGTCTGACTACTGATTTTGCTTGTCTGTCTTGTTGGTATTTTGAACCTCTGCCTGACCTTTTGGAATCTGCTTTTGCTTTTTGTCCCTTTTGCTCTGTCTGCCTGGCCTTTTGGGCTGATTTCTCTGTTACAACTTTTTTTGCTTTGCCTTTTTTACCATGAGTTTTGAACTGGCCTGTTGTTAATAAATCTGCACATGGATTCTTCACAAGTTTCTGAGTCTGCTTCCTCACAGCCATTTACACTGGATGTCAGTTGTCCATTCAAATAAAAGTGGCACTGCATTCTCTCCACTAGTGGTGTTGTTAATGTGCCTGTATATTTACACTTGTATGCAAAAGTTTGGCCACTCCAATGTGTGCATTTTCAAAAGTGCACTCTCAGAAAAAAAAGTTAGTAAACTGTCACTGGGGCAGTAGCCCTCTTGTCACTGGGGTGGTACCGTCAAGGGCACATGTCAGTACCTATAGTCAGGGAAGATAATTCAATAAAATTATATTTTCTAAGATGTCTCGATTCCACACACCCCGTCTCGTCTCCAGGCTGGGAAAAAACTCTGCATAACACAGTATGTTAACCTTGTGATTTTTGAAAGATTTTACTTTGAAAATGACAGAAACATGATATTTTAACTGAATAGAATAGATAATAAACTGAAGAGTGAAACAGTTAGTTATTTCTTTTCTATCTTGTCATCATATTTAATCCAACAGTGGGTTTTGTTGTGTGTGTTTCAGGTTCAATGTCTCCCTTTGCTGGTGTATCTGTGTGTTTCCTGAAGACTGTGCTGTATTCCATCACTCTGACTCTCATGCTGTCTGCAGTCATCACCGTCCACATCAGAGAAAGACTGACCAAATCATCTTAAAGACATGGATGGTGTTACACAGTTTATTATAGCTGTTGTAGTTACACAATACTCTATTCTGTAAGCTCTGATTATAATCTACTCTACTGTATAGCTGTACCTGATAAGCTGTTCTCTCATACTAGTACATCACTTTTTTGCAGGCTGTAGCTGTACAGACCTCTAGCATGACTGTTGTACTTTCTCAGAAGTCAGCTGACTGAATGTACTAGAACACTGTATCTTGTGTAAGTAAATATTTTATTAGGTGCATTTCAATGCATTTGCAAATAGTGTGTATGCATATGTTAACACACATCACTAAAGATACACCTGCTCTTCTCGTGAAGCCTGTTTGATCAGTGATGCCACAGAGCAGTGTTTTCTGTTGGTGTTAAAATAGGCTTTTAGTAAGGTGAAGGCTTTTTAGTAAGTGAGGATTTCTGCAGTATCTGGCTCAAAACAGCCTCAAAATAGCATTTATTTATTTATTTATTTTTTTACAGCATTGTCCAGATAAGCCATTTAAATTTTGGCAGAATACTGCATAATACAATATGTCAAAATCAAAGTGCAGAGCAGACAGAAACACTAACCACAGAGGAAAACCAACAGGAACTGATAAGCATAAAAATCCTCAATGTCTATCAGGCACACAGTAAAAACATAGTATGAAGACACAATGATGCTTTACAGTTCAACTACTTAGTTAATTAATCAAAGGTGATTATTATTATAGAAATAAACTCTGTAAAACTAAAAAAGCAGTGAGGCATTTTTACTTCCATTTATAGAACAGCGTGAGCAGCTGAGAGGAACTAGACTAACCACGGGAAAACCAGCATCAGCAGACTGGCATTGAAAAAAGCATGTCAGTGTCTGTCAGGCATGCAATAAAACATACCAGGGAGACACAATGATGCTTCACAGTTCTATGAATTAGTTGAATGATCACTGATTGTGATTAATTCCATAGAAATAAACTGGAAACTTTCGGTGCAACTCTAAAACACATTTTGCAAAGTTTTGTCAGAAGAAATTGAAGGGAGAGAGGGGAATGTATAGGGTGTAGAATGAAGAATAAAAAAGAATTTCAGACGTGGTCTTTTACACAAACCTAATTTCTCATATTCCCATTTCTTTTCACCTTGTAAGATTGTATGAACAGCAAAATGTGTCAAACTACACTATACACTGTTGAATGCAGTAGGGAACCATGACTCTTAAACCTCGGCCCTCAGCCTAGTTTACTGGCAGGCCCCTCCTAAAGTACTGCCAAAGTTAAGAAGCAAAGATTAAGACGATAGTTCAGCCCTAGTAACGCAACAAGCAAATAGCACAGACAGGGTTAGCACACAAACAGAACAGCTAATTTCATGGGCAAAATGCTAATCCTCCTTCCAAATAATTGCATCATCATGTGCTCTTCAGAAAACGCATGACAGTCACTGCCACGTACCACACAACCAACAACATTTCATACAAGCTTTCGCATCACAACAGCGTCCACTCAGCCAAGCAGCCATGAGAGTCAAATACATGTGTCAGAAAAATGACCACTAATTCCACATAACAGCCGTTTTCCCAAATAAACCTTCACATTACACAAACAGTGTCAGCGATGGCCAGAATAAAATCAGCGGGCACAGCGGCCTGTGAGATTTTAAACAACTTACTCTTTGATCAGAGCAGAACTTGAATGAATAATGAAGTATTACAACCCGGTCTAAGGTCAGGCCATAACAGAGAATAAGAGTGGGCCCTCTCCCCAGACCAGCTGCCAGACAAGACACCGGACACCATTTAAATCAGCAACCTGCAGATTGATTGAAACTTTGATAAAAGTATGCAAGTTTGCAAGCGGCTAAACTGAATGGAAGTAATGGCTTCGGGGACGAGCGTATGCCAAAATAACACCTGCACATAATACAACAATGGAAAAAACATAATGAGATCAATCCTCCTGTCCGTTTGAATGAAGTGGGTGATGGTGGGGTCATGCAACTGATCCTTGGCTTTTAAATAAATCAACAATTGCTTCTTGAGCATTCTGACGGTGATGGGCTGACTTGGATAAACTTCCTAAATCCCAAAATCCATCTCTGTCCCAAGACCCCCTCTCCACGCCAAGCAGCAAGCAGTCCCAGCAGTAGAGCTTTTGCTCCTTGGTCGATCCTGGGGTATCATGGTGTAATCACTGGCGTTTAAATCTGAACCTTTCTGAACCTTTCAAAAGCCTTTTTACTCCAAATAAGCTTTAGTGTAGGTTGTCTTTTGCTGAGGAACTCCAACTTTTTTTTCATTAAGAGATAATCTAGAAAACGGTATTGATAAACTCACAGGGACGTCCCCCTCACTAGCGGTAACGTTACTCTCAGCTTCCATCATGAGCCAACAAGCTAGCTAGCTTTTTTCCCTAGCTTCATGTCTCCACAGCGGGCGGAACTTGTCATAAAGTTAACGATAACTAAGCCCACCCATTTGGAGGGAAGATTTTTACTGTCATTTGAAAGTGGTCTCTCCTTGAATTACTAATTCTTGGCCCTCTGTAAATTTATAGCTGGACCACCAATCACCAACAGCAGGTACGGCAAAATTTTAATAAGGAGACAAAAGGGCCTCTTTGACCCGTCACATTTCAGTACGAATTGAATAGGCAGGTTTGAAGGATTCATTTGATTAGATTTGTATGTTGAATGTTATTGATGGTTTGTATTTTTAACACCTTTGTTTACTGAATTCAGGCCTCCTGCTCTATTTGTACTTTTTCATCTGAAGTATATTTTAAAAAAAGGAACCTTTGATAGAAGAAGGTAAAAACACTCTTTCAATAAGTTGAGGTGGTAGTATCTAGGAGTGCCCTATGTGCTCTGTGTGTGCAGGGGCTAGGAATGTGAATTGGGGGGCCCCTTGGTCCATTGGGAGAGGGCCTCTCACTTTCTCCCTTCTTCTCTTAGGTCCAAATAGATGAGATCATTTTAAAAAGAACCATATGCTCTGTCTCCTGTTTCAACAACAAGAACCATATATATATGCTGTTGGTCAGTCTGTTCGGGAGGGGACATTTAGAATTGGCACATATCCTCTCTCAGGTACTCTATAGTGCTTGATATGATACTGTTTTACTATGTAATAAACCTTTTACTGGCAACTCAGTATCGGCGGAGTTTTTCTTCACAACATCTAAACACCATCGCCACTAAATAAACAACACATCTCTCTTGTTACTGCCTCATCCTGCTGTGACTCATTTTGTTGTCTGTTTCTTCATCATCTGATCTTCCTCATCCTCTCACGCATTTCATTTTATTTTCAGTCATTTTCTCATCTGTTAAACTCTCTGTTTTGATGGTCACTTTCCTTTTGGTCACTGGAGTTTGAACATCAAAGAGAAAGAGTGAGTTAGTGAAACCAGAGCTGAGATAAAATGAGCTCTTTTTGTGTTTTTTTTTTTTTTTACCTGTTCAGTGCTGCTGATTTGTGATTAACTGCTTCTTGTCAGTGTGTGTGAGTGCTGTTAGCTGGCCTATTAGAAATATGACATTTAATTTAAGAGGAGAGAGAACTGACAGAAGAATGAAACAAGTTAATTAATTCTTTTCTATTTGGTCATTATATTTAATCCAACACTGGGTTTTATTGTGTGTGTTTCAGGTTCAGTGTCTCTCTCTGCTGGTGTATCTGTGTGTTTGCTGGATCATTCTGACCCTCATGCTGTCTGCAGTCATCACCGTCCACATCAGAGAAAGACTGACCAAATCCTTTTAAAGACATGGATGGTGTTACACAGTTTATTATAGCTGTGTTACGTGCCCGTGTGATGTTACCTAGGGGTAAAGGGGAAGTAACATGGAGTATGTGATGTCGAAGGGAGAGACACGGACAACGGGAGTATCGTGTTTAGACAAAGCTTTACTGTTCAATAGTAAACATGTACACATACACCTTTAAAGTGAAGTAGTGAAATGGAAAAACGACATAAGACAGCCAACAATAAGACACCCAACTAGTCAAAATCAACAAGATGAACTGGTAACTGGCTAACAGGATTAATCTATGAAGCTCAATGTGATTGAAGATTTAAATTGGCTATCAGTACTGACAAGGCTTAGAGTAATAACATTGTATGCAAAGCTAGCTGCTATGGTGGACTATGGATGGTGCCAAAGCAACAAAAGTAATAAAAAACCTCTAACTTGCCTAAAAGGAGCTAATCTACACAAAATACAGTGGGTGGCACTCGCCTCTTACGTAGTGTGTCTATACAAAGTGTGTTACTACTGTGTGAAACGCACCCAAACTGCCTGTCCACTCATCACGCTCGAAAGACAGACACAAAGAGAGTGAGCGAGAGAGAGTGAGATAGTACGAGAGAGAGAGAGAGAGAGAGAGAGAGAGAGAGAGACAGTGAGGCCAAGGCAGAACTAAAACTAAGGGGGCTACAATTATAATAACAGCATAAGTCACCAAACCACCAAAAAACTAAAGGCCTCACAGACACACAATGCTCTCCTCCCCTCACATGTTGCCGGATCATTTTCAAACGCCCGCCCCATTCACTCAGCCATGATTCCGTTTAGAGGATGAATGGAGGGCCGAACGCATCACCACGCAACCACTTGTTGGGTTGCATCTGTTAATTAGTGAGGTAGACAGAAAGGGAAAAAACAAAAGACTAACAAGTAAACATGCGTGTGAGCCAGCTTGGAAGCTATAATGCTAACATTATTAACGTTTACACTAGCCGCTAGGAGTCGTCTTTGCTCATGCTTCACATTTTGAAAGGAAAATGTAAAGTTTGCTAGAGTTTACTTATGATTCCGGGTAACTGTAGGTATTTGTATGAGTGTGTGAGCAAGTGTAAGTTAGTTAAGAGTCTAATAGAGCCACATATATTCAGTCACTATGCTAATTTAGAGCTAGCTAAAGAGCTTAGTTAGACTGTCTACTTGCATTCATTTATGAGACAGCAGTACATGTCATCACAGGAGGCAGACTGCATCACACAATAGAGGATCAGGTGGAGGAAATGCAAGAAAAATACAGTTTCAGTTCAGAATAAACCCCAATTAAAAATGTATTCTGTGTTGTGGAGTGACTCAGCATCTGTGCTGCAGTGTGGCATTTTTACTGATTTCCATATGCAGAACAGCGTGAGAACCTAATGAAGAAAAACTTGACTAACCACAGGAAAACCAACATGTGCAGATTGGCAGTGATAAAAGCATGTCAATGTCTGTCAGGCACGCAATAAAACATAAGATAATGATGCTTTACAGTGATGCTTTACAGTTGAATGATCACTGAGAGTGACTAATTCAATAGAAATAAACTCTGTGAAATCTGTTGTTTCCAGTCCTAATGTGCTCAGTGCTGTTAAATTAAACAATGTAAACTGTATTAAATTGCATTTTTAATGTTAAATATTTTGTCACTTTCTACTTAAAAGTTCTGCATCAGTACATAAAAACCTCTCTGAGGCAAAACTCCCTCCTTCATTGTAAAGTGAACATCAGCACATTAGAAAACCTCTCTGAGGGAGTGAGGAGGGTCTATCAGAATATCATCCATCAGTGCAAAACAGAAAGTATGTCACTCTGTTTGCAAAGGCGATGATGCTGCAGCTGATCTTTGTTCTCTCCACTCTGATCTCAGTCACAGGTAAGCAATTCTCTGAACTATTGAGGTTAAAATGTATGTTAATATTCTCTGCCAAATAAAGAGTGTAAGTGGTTGTAGCAAGTGTGCATTAATGTCTCTGGTGAGCTTATTAAGTGAATTAAAAGGAGGTTTAATCCTCCATACATTTAAAACACAATTTACACATAAAATTCATTAAAATGTGCAGAAGTAGAGGATGTGTTAAGTCATTGTGTTCTCTGTAGAGGATGTGTAACTTATTTAGACTTATTTAGAAAATTAACAAAACATCATTTGATGAAGGATGCACAAACATTTGCATATGACTGCGTATTAAATAACAAAAACAAAAGTGTCTGAATGCTTGTTTATCTGCAGTTTGTATTAACAGACAGTATAAAGGTTTTACTAGTCATTAACATGCCACACAGTGACAGATCATGATAAAGAAATCACAATGTAACAAAATATCTTTCTTTTATTTTCTAATATTTTCTATACACAGCGTCCTGTGATGTGTTCAGATTGGTTGGCAGTTCTGTTCAACTGGACACACAGGAACCCTTGCCGGACTTTGATGACTTATTCTGGCTGTTTAAATCAGATAATAATATTCTAAACTATGAAAAGAAATCTAAAAATATTACATACTTTTCTGATTATGAAGCCAGAGTGGAGTTCAATGAGGAAACCTACAGTCTGACACTGAAGAACTTACAGAAGACTGATAGTGGACTGTATGAAGCAAAAGTGTCTGCTGACAAAGTCACAGTTGTTGCTAACTACACACTCTCTGTGTTGGGTAAGTCTTATATAATATCAGTCCATGAGAGGAAACACACTGTGTTATCACTCTCTATTATTTACTATGTTCAATATTGAATTTTTCTGAAGGCCAAACATGCAAAGTTGCAAATCTGTGTAGCAAAAGTTAGTTAGTTAAACCAAAGTTGAGTTAAAGTGAGCTTTATGAGCTTTTTGTGGGTTTTTTTTTTCTCTTCAGTGCTGCTGATGTGTGATTAACTCTTTGTGGTCAGTGTGAGTGAGTGCTGTTAGCAGACAGCCTGGTTTCCTCATAATGTCACTGGGCATCAAATCTGCTCAGAAAACATTAGAAGTTATTCTGTCATTTATATCTTTAGTTATTTTAACATTAACTACACGTCTGTTAAGAATATGATATAGATTTTATATGTTTTTATGTTTGGTGGGCGGGGTCCAGAGGCTCCGCCCCTGATAAAAAGTAATGTGGAATTGGTGCATGTTAAGAAAACAAATCAAGTCGATATTATTTAAATTGACCCATTTTTAAAATGTATTTAAAATATTAGTGTTGAAAGAATGTAATTTTCTCAGGCATTAAATCAGTCAGTCAGGTCAAAGGGAATAAACTGTGTTTTTCCACCTGCTACCAGGAGACACATACCCAAATAAGTTAAATCTTTTGTACCTAAAGGGGAATTACACTGATTTTTCAAAATTTCAGCCTAATTAAATGGTTATGATGTACACAAAGTCATTTAGAGTGGTTTGATGTGAAACGCTCCATTCGGAGAAACTACAGAGTCAGACCATTTAACATTGGTGGTAATAGGAACCAGACAGCTGAAGCATTTAATGCAGAGGTGCCAAAACTTTTTGTCTTAGGGGGCCAAAGTGAAATGTTTGTGGAAGTCCAAAAAGTGAAATAGTGTACTATTAGAGAAGGTAGGTAGGTTTCAATTTGTGCATTTTTAAATTAATTAATTTATTTATTTTTGTTTGTTTGTTTGGTTGTTTAGTATGTGAAATTACACTATATTTTGTTAATAAAAGCACTTCAACAATTACAAAATACAATCTTACAGTAAAAGTTTTGTTGTTTAGTAAAATGTTTATTTTCCTACAGGGTGAGGGGGTGGAGTTAGGGTAACTTTCTGGTGGACCAATTTTTTTTTTACGTCTCAATAATTGAATTACGCAGATTTGAAAAATCAGTAGAATTTCTCTTTAAAATATTAATTATCTCACATCACTCAACTATTTGGCTTAGTGGAACTTTTTTGATGAATTCTTGTTTTCAAAGATTGTATCTATTTGCATTCTGGGTGTGTTTTTCCTCTTGTTTTACTTACCTTCTCTGTGTTGTCTTTACTCCTTGGCTATGCTATCTTGGATAGGTGCTTGCTTAAAAACTGGTTAACCTTCCTAACCTTGCTATTATTTGGTTTGCAACATTCTCTATTACAGAGTGTGGTGCCAAACTAATAGGACACTGCACTGTCCACTTTTAAATGGACTACTTAAAAATAACTTGGACCTACAAAAGTTAAATCGCCAGCAGACAATTCATTTCAATTAACTTTAATGAACTGAGATGGAAACGTGATGGCAGATTAGATTTTGCCAATTCATGAAAATTGTATCGGATGAACAAATTTGCCTTTTAAAAGTGTGGAAATCAGCTAACAATTCAATTAAGTTCAAGTAAAGAACTCGGGAAAAAACAAAAACATCAGAGCTTCTTTCCTAATATTGTTCCCTTCCTTGGACTGTCTGCTGACTAACTGTAGTTGTTGATGGATCTACACAGTTCATGTCAGATTCTCACTCGTCTTAACAAGCTGTCTGCTCTTGACTTGATCCTCTAAGCCGCTTAACCTTCTGGGTCGTGGGGGGAGCTGGAGCCAATAACTGACTGACTGTCAGCATTACAGTGATGTGTCTGTATATCTTCTACCTCAGATCCAGTGGAGGCTCCAGTCCTGACTCACCAGCTAAGCAGAGACACCTGCAACATCACTCTCACCTGTAGAGGTCATGACCTCTCTATCAGCTCCAGCTGTTACAAAGAAACCTGTGAGGAAAAGGAAGTAACATTACCTGGAGGTGTTGCCATTTCCCTGTCTGTCAGTGGCAGCACCATCATCTGTAACCATAGCAACCCAGCCAGCTGGAAGACGGATGTTTTGGAGTTGAAAGAACTGGAACGACTCTGTGATGATGGTGTGCACGTACATGCTCAAACACAAACACATCCTGTTATTTGAACCCATCTTGTACTTTATCTGTAAAATTCATAACAATGGGCCTCATAGACCAATATCTTATTATGTTTTTTCTTAAATCTGTTCTTGAGAAAAGTTCTAAGGAAAAGTCTTCATCAGACTGAGGACGCGTTCTTAAACCACAGAATATTTCACACCGTTGTGCTCTTCAGTGTGTGTGGATTCTGTTCTTACCTAAAAACAAAACCTAAAATTGAACATTGATGAATGTCAGAATCCTTGTGAAAAACGCATCAGTGGGTTTTAAGAAGACATTCCTTCTTAAGAATGGTTGGTGAATGAGGATCAGTCGTTCTTGCTTTTGTTTTTCAGGTTTAACAGTGCGTGTCGTGGTTGGCGTAGTGGTTGTCATCATTCTTATTGTTGCCTTCATCGTCATATATCGCAACCAGGAGAGATTAAGAGGTATTGCCTTTTTATTTCCAGGGTATGTTCCGTGTGAATGTAAACATTTGTCATTATCTGTCTTCACAGTTTTCTGTCAGAAAAACAGCTTTTCAGTTCCATAACTTCCATGTCAAAGCAGATGTTACTGTTGGCTGGTTAGTTAAGACAGCCGGGTCCAGAAATGTTAGCATTGAGAAACCTCACATTTGTTATTGTGTTTCAGAAAAATGACAGAAAATAACCTCAATCATGAGTCAGTCAGTGATTCTCCTCTTTTACTGCCCAATAAACCATCTTCTGTCTTATTTTCTTGATGCAGTGAAATCAGTCATTTTGAAATATGTCATTCCATGTGATCACGTGACATGTTGCCGCTTAGTTTCAAAGGTAATACAAGACAACTTTAGTTTCATTAAAAGGTTCACCATAATGCTCTGTCCAAACAGAACAGCCTTTGAAAAATATTGATTTATCAGCTGAGTGGATGTATATGAATAACGTCAAATTACTTGCATCAGTACTGGCACTCATAAATAAGATAAAAGCGTGGCAGCACCTCACATCACCCAAGCGGTAAAACATGCCAGTAATCCTCATTTATGAAGGAGCAAATGTGTGACCACCATGCTATTTGCTTTTAATGTCATGGTAAATCAGCCAGAGCATTTTAGGATCTTAAAGGAACTGTAGAACATTATGGAATGGTGTGTTATATTGAAGCTTGGAGGAGGGGGCGTGGTTGAGCATCATATAAAGGATGGAGAGTCATTCACATTGAACCAGCTGATGGTGTTCACCTGTGTGTTGTTTCTGCCTCTTTATAGTCATGTCTTTTCTCATTAGAATTCTGGAGACAACGGAGAGAATGAGACCAGGAGAGACGCAGAGCGAGCTGAACAGAACCAAGCATGAAAAGTCATAAGTGATGCAGTTCCTATTTGTTGTACAAGCTGAAAAGCTAAAGTTTGTGTTGTGGAATAAAAAGAATGCTGTGTGCCACCATACCCTGCTCCCAGTGTCCTCACTCCTCCCAGCAGACCATAGGGTTATCACACCCTCCTTCACTCCTTGCTTTTACTATTTGTGTAAAAACTGGCTGTATAGCTGTCAGACAATATAACTTTGGAAACTTATGATTGTGTCTACAGTTATAATAAAGGCTTCATTTTTCATTTTCCATTCAAACCTGCATAGGTCCCACTCAATGTGAGAACACTGTCTATACAGAAGATGATGTCAAACTTATATATAATAATTCTTATTCCTACAGACGTTATTCACTTTCTAAAAGGCCTGATTAGAGCTGCACTCTAGAAAAAGTTGTTCAGGATGGATATGAGCCTAGAAGCTGTTTGCACCAACAGTTTCTCTCACTCATACATATACATTTAATAGAGGATTGCACAAAAAATAGGTGGTGACCAGTGGCCACTAGCGGTTGTCAGTTTTGCTTGCACTATTAGAAATAAAGATACATTTTTCTTTCACCAAGGTACAAACAATGTAAATGTAACCCCAAAAGGTACAACAGTTGTTTTAAGATCCAATTGTATATCTTACTCACTTTTTTCTCAGTGGAAAATACATATTTGTACCCTTTCATAACCTAATGTTTTAAAACAGAGCAAATAAGGTAAAATACAACTTAGAAAATATAATTTCAATGGATTAAGGAACAATTATGTTCCCTGACTAAAGATACTGAGATGTACCCTCGAGAGTTCCACTGCAGTGACAAGAGGGGCAGTTTTGTACCTTTTTTCTAGAGAGTGTGGGACACTAAAATACTGCTACTCTAAGAATTCCTTCAGAGTGCACCTAATGACTCCAATGGCATTGACTTTATGTTATTATTTCCCAAATAAGAATTAAATCCATGCAGAACATTTTGTTGAGAAAGACATTTTATTTTAACACTCTTACCTCTTTGACACTGAACTTGTGGTAACACTTTATTTTGAGTGGTCCTTTGTAGATGATTAATAAACTCTTAACAGAGTAACAGTAACATATCAGTGAAGTAACAGTGAAGTAACAGTAGTGAAGCATCTGAATACAACGGAGTAAATACCTCAAAGATGAACTGTTGATACATCAAATACATTAAGTAGATGTATTGTTGTTACATGAAGTAAACTTAATATCTCCCTTCCATTAAGTAAAACCTAACCTCACCCAACCTTACCCAAAACCTAACAGTAACCCTGGCCCTAATCCTAACCTTAACCTCAACCCAAAACCTAATCTTAACACTAACCCTGGCCCTCATCCTAACCTTAACCTCAACCCAAAACCTAATCCTAACACTAACCCTGGCCCTAATCCTAACCCTAACCTCAACCCAAAACCTAATCCTAACACTAACCCTGGCCCTAATTCTAACCCTAACCTCAACCCAAAACCTAACCCTAACACTAACCTTGGCCCTAATCCTAACCCTAACCTCAACCCAAAACCTAACCCTAACACTAACCCTGGCCCTAATCCTAACTCTAACCTTAACCACAACCTAAACCAGTTAAGCTCTTGTTACAGAATGTTGTCACCAGCATCTCTATAACAGCTTGTTGAGGATGTTGAGATGGTCTGTATTAGATCTGTTACATGTTCAGTGACTCCTCAGGTTAAACATCTACAGATATTAACTTGGACACCAAACAGAATGAAAAACAACTGAATTCAGCAGATTAGAAACAACTTTTTATTCACGCAGTTAACTAAAAGTCTCTTAATAATCTATTGAATGCATTCACTGCTGCTACATCATTGATATATTTTTGAGCTTGTTGACGGCTACTCCATTTTACTGCACCATTTAAACCTTGAGCCTCACTAGCCAACACAATTATTACACAATTCTATGCACAGTTTGTGTGATTAGCCAAAGGCTTGGTAAATGTTATTTTAAGACACATTCAGAGTGCACACTGCATCCACTTCAATTCATGTTTTGTGCTCCTCTGCCCCTCTGTGTGAAATCATATATATCACTGACTGTATTTCATAAAGCACTGGGCAAAGGTCAGATAATCTTTAGGTTTTTTTTTTTTATTTCCAGTCAAAATTGCCATTAAGTACAATTTATTCATTTTACACTGTGGCGGAACATCCAATCTATCCAATACCAGAAAAAGAAAATACAAAGTATACGGCCAGGTGAAACGGAAACAAAGAATGATGAGCGTCAGAAGTGTATGTGCGAGCCCACTCAGACACTAAAGCTTGAAAAGTAACCAAGTACAGTAATGCAGCTGATAAATCAGTACACATCAAATCTGTGAGCTGCTTAAACAGGCTGGTGAAATAATGTTACTCTATCAACATCCAGGCAATTGGTGATTGAGCCTGCTGTGATCCATTGTTGACCTTGGTTTATTTTCCACCAGTGCCAGTTTGGAAAGAATGTTTTCCATTCATGTTGGTCACCAGCAAAGTCATAAGCAGTCTAAGAGTGAAAACACTAACCTTACCCTTGTACAGTGAAAACGGCAGCCACTCTCTTTATATGTACTCACCATTTGCCAGTTTTGTTTAGACAGGCGTTTTAGAGAAATGAATCTTCTGGTATTTATGTTGATGACCTGACACGATTCTGGGCCCAGTATGCCTGCATCTTTTAATCAATTTTAGTCCAGTATGCTGGGTCCAAGCTGTAAGAAGCGGTAGCTGCTGTCGCTGTCAGTGTTTCTTTTGCCCCCTCTTGTGCAGCGTCTGTTAATGTTAGCCCCGATGCAGCAGTAGAGTTGTGGAGGCCCTGGCAGCTGTTGGTGGCTCTGCCGCTGTCTTGTTTTCTTCATTTGATTTAGCAGCGGGACCTGGCTTTTCTATCATGAACAGTGAAATTTGCATCAAGCCTACAGACCATAATTTCCAACACACGTACTTGCAGGAGCAAACAAACAATGCTGTACAATTTGCCAACACTTAGAACTGACCTACGAACCTTTCCAAACTAACAAGTCCTGAAATCATGTAGTGTTTATAAGTGTAATGGGCCAATGAGGTCTCAAGTTTTTCTGGCCAATCAGTGGGCCCCAATATCCTGTCTGCAGCCTAGGATAGCCTGAGCGGTAATCCACCCCTCATTTTACAGTAACAGGAGACAAAGCAGGAAACATATTTAACAAAAAAAAGTAAGCCTCAACAACTGAATATGATATGAATTTTTCAGTATTTAGTGCATCCAATCTATGCCTTCATTACAGCTTCAATTCTTGTCAGGTGACTTTTAGTTCTTCTGAGATATTTTTCCACTCCTCAGTCCAGTCTTGTTCACTGCACTTTCTGCTTCTCACATTCCAAGTAACCTCAAACACATTCAATGATGTTGAGGTCTGGACTGCAGGGTGGCCAGTGCGCTGTTCTGAGAACACCAGCTGAATCTTTTTTCTAAATTTTTGGTTCTTTTCTCAGTCAACATCCTTTCAGACCCACAGCAGTGAGTCTTCTCACAGTGTAAGGATGGATTTTGATTGATCCTTCAAAATTACACTGTTCCTAATTAAATAGTACAAGCTCATCAGCGGCGGCACGGTGGCGCAGTGGGTAGCGCTGTCGTCTCACAGCAAGAAGGGCCTGGGTTCGATACCCGGCCGGGCGACCGGGGTCCTTTCTGTGTGGAGTTTGCATGTTCTCCCTGTGTCTGCGTGGGTTTCCTCCGGGTTCTCCGGTTTCCTCCCACGGTCCAAAGACATGCAGTCAGGCCAATTGGACATGCTGAATTGCCCCTAGGTGTGTGTGTGATTGTATATGTCTGTCTGTCTGCCCTGTGATGGACTGGCGACCTGTCCAGGGTGTATCCTGCCTTCCGCCCAATGACAGCTGGGATAGACCCCAGCACCCCACCGCGACCCAGAAGGATAAGCGGTTTAGAAGGTGTATGTATGTAACATCATCAGCAAAGCCGTGGGGGGTTAAGGAACACCCGAGCAGTCCTAGGATTTGAACCTGTAAACCTTCCGGTTTCTGGCTCTTACTTGTGGGTGTTTCAGATCTGAAGCATAAGTGAAGCTCTCTTCTCTTTCGAAGATGAAAGCTTTATGTGCTGTTTATATGGTGGAGACAGTGTTGGTGGTCTGCCAGGTCTTGCACGGTTGTTTAGAACTCCATTTACTGGGTATTTTTCTGTATCCAGAAACTCTTGTTGTTCACTTGCTTTCCTTTGATTTCCTCCTTCCTTATGTACTTATCTAATCTCCTCAGAAATATCTCCTAAAAATGAATAACTTGTACTTCTAAAAATGTAATAAAGGGTGGTCTCTGACTTTTGTACAGTGCTGTATATACATAAACTGTAAAACTGAAAATGTAAGAAGTGTATATTTTACAGTTCTGTTCTAACAGAAGGTATATATACACAATTATTTCCCAACTTGTTGCTCTTTTTTCACATTTTGTTTGTGATTTATTGCTGTAGCCTGTGATCATATTTAAGGATTTTTTTGACAATTTTTTGCTTAAGCTTGATTAAGAAGCAAGAAGTTACATGTGTAGTAGCTTTGAATCATACATGGTTATTGCAAACTATTTGTTATTCATCATATGTTATGACTTTTCTTGACAATATTCAGCAACAGTCGACCTCAGTGTAGCCCAGTGTTAATAACACCTGTTAATCAGTTCCAGATAAGATAAGCAAACTAAGACAATTCATTCAATTAAAGAGCTTTTACGACATAGAAGCTTCATTGTGTTTTCCATGCAAAGGTTTGTGATACTTTTGTTGTTTTTTGAGAAAACCTGAATATGTTCTTTACATATTATTATGCTTTCATTTCATTATGGATCATTATGGATTTCATCATTATGGAACTCTTTGAATGTTAACTAGTTGTACTTTTTTTCCTTTGTCTTTTTAATCATATAGATGCCGTTATTTATGCCACAGTTTCACAACAAAGCAAAGCTGTGAATCAAGCCAAATTGGATGAAGCCACATCAGATGAGAGAAATTAAAGACACTCTTGATTGACACAGTTGGCTGAGGAGATTCCCAGTGACCTCACAGTCGTCTTGTGGGAGTCCACAAAAGTACAACACAAAACACAAACTAAATCAAAACTGGCCACCTCTCCATGGCTACTAGTCCTTTTCTCAAACTCGAGCCTTTCAGCTTTTCAGTCTGTTGTTGGTGCTGCTCGTCCCTCTCCTCTGCCTCTCTGCTCTTTTGAAAGGCTCCTGATCCAAGAAGGAAAGAGAGAT
Source organism: Colossoma macropomum (assembly GCF_904425465.1). Lineage (NCBI taxonomy): Eukaryota > Metazoa > Chordata > Actinopteri > Characiformes > Serrasalmidae > Colossoma > Colossoma macropomum. The sequence goes on from NW_023494807.1 coordinate 24,454,218, forward strand.
TGTTGCTCCTCATCACTGTCACCACCCCCGCTCCATGACTCGGCCATCAGGATCAAACGTGAGGCATAGTAAAGTGGCCTTGCTGAGGGACTGGTGTGGATGGTGCGCCATCCACCACACCCTCATGGACCTCATCCTCTCCTGTCTTTTCGGGGTTTCATCTGCAATCTTGTGGCCATCATCAGGGTCTGGGGGAGGGGCGCATGACACAATGTGTTTGTGTAAGATGGAAAGGCTGAATCTAGACTTTCTTTAACAACTTGCAAGGATTTGGGGCCCCCTGCCCTTTTTGCCATCTGATATACTGTAAAATTAGAGGTTAACTAATGACAGTGGCTACCACATGCAGCCTAAATTAAATACATTTATTTTATATAAATTTGACTGGCTAATTTTATTGCTGATGATTAGATGCTTGTTTGGAGTCCTAATAGGTTACAGTTCAAACTACAGATAATCTTCTCAGTATTCACAGATTCAGGCCTCTGTGGGATTCAGGCCTCTGTCTCATGGCACACTTTTTATTGCTTACCTCGCTAACCTTTAGGCTTAGTTGGATTTAAGCCTTTACCATGGCGACCAAGTTAAACATGCTTTGTTAGACGGACCCATATCGGCTACTTCTTGTTGTCAAACTCAAAGTTAAAGCAGGCCAATTATGAAGACAGTGACTCAGACTCAGCATTTGAAAACAAAAATAAAAACGTGGCAGGCTATGCAACTTTTAGCACTGCAGCACCACTACATCCACTCTCAAGATGGCGCAGCAGTGCACTGAACAAATGTTCGTTTACATTTTGTCTTTTTCTTTTCTGTTTTTCAGCTCCAGCTCCATGTAGACGTTCTTTTTGTTTGAGAAATGTTTAAGCAGTCAGCTTTTTTCTCCTCACTCGAGAGTCTTCAACAACAAAATGGCACAGTAATAGCCCTGAAGTTGTTATGGAGCCCCCTGGTGGCCACGGTTCCCTAAGCAGCTGCTCATGCCACTTATTAAGTAGAGCCGGCACTGGGCCAAGAGAAAGAGGGTGACAAAAAATCTGACCTGTGTTAAACAGTATTAGAAAACAATTTCAGAATATCAGCATCTACATATATCAGCCTACTTACAACAGTTCCAGTAACAGTTCTGTTTGTGGTATATAAACAATAAATATTTAAACAGCTCTTTGCATAGAGATATTTGCATAGGGCCTACTTCCTGCTTCCTTGCCGTTCAGACACTTCTCTGCTTAGCTCTGCTACCTTTCATTTCTTTTCTTTATTTTCAGAAGTTTCTTATTGTTTTTTGTTCAAACTGCAGCGGCTGAGCTTATTATATAATAGACAAGTCAGGAGAACTGCAAAACCAAAAAGTGGATATTTTTCCTTGATTATTTATTTATTTTGTACCTTTTACAGTATTGCTATGGAACCAGGAATTAGAAAAGCTCCTGTTGTCTATCAAAGAAGAAATTTACTAAATGCCTCTTCAAGTTGCAGAACGCATGTGCAGTCAGAATTGTTACAGACTTCTGCAAAAATAAGTTTTGCAAACAAGTTTTCTGAATTTTTTTAATCAAAGTTTATGTATTGGCATTCGTGCACTATATTAGAAGTATCAGAGTGTGGGAGTGTCGGCAGCAGACAGCAGGCAGGGGGCTTAACTGAGCAGTAGGCAGTGGAGACACACAGTGGAGCCAGGCCAGCGGAACATGTGGATGGAGCTGCTAATGTTAGTACATATAGAAATATAGAATTATATATTAGGGATATATTTTTTACGCCTAGCAAATGTAGTTCTTTGGCCTCTCTGTCTCTGTGAGGGTTATGACATGATCCTTGAGAAGAGTGCTATGATGTGACATAAGGACTTGCTTATGTCCAATTCCAATCTATCCTACCAGACATGGTGGTGGCCTATGGTTCAGGAATTGGAACTGGGTTTTACCATCATAATAACTGTGTGAAAGGTGACCTTTTGTCAACCTTCAAGGCCTTTGACCTGACTGAGGGTGATTCTGGCTGAAGCCATATTAAGACCCGCATTAGTGACGTTATTTTTATTGACTAAATCTCACTTTTGACACTATTCTTAAAAAAGTGCTCTGCACCCTGCAAATCATCTGATTCTGTTGATGCTTTGATAGAAAGCTTCAATCAAAAATTGTTAGTGTTGTGGATGAGATTGCATGAGTTCAGGTTAAAATCATGTAATGCCAAGAGAAAGCATCATGTGATGATGCCACAGTTCACCTCTAAAAGGAGAAAATGTCAGAAGGCTAAACGCAGGCTGCATAAAACAGATCCACAAAGAAATCTCCATAGATGTGCTGCAAAGATACGCTGCATGATTACAATACAATAAAGTGTTGATGAAAAAAATCAGTAAATGCATTAAATGAAACAGTCGTGGGTCTTAAGGAAACAACAAAAGCTCTAATAACAGATGCAGAAACACAGTGGTGAGTATTTACTGTGTATTTATTAAAGCTGTCTGTCAGTTGCAAATTCCCACTTCCAGTATAATCAGTGTTATTTAGCTCCATTATCTCTTCCAGGTGAGGATAAAGTCAACTAGCACCAGTTCAAGTGCACCAGAATGTAAACTGGAACAGTATTTTGATGTGACGATTGCTGTTTTTAGGATTATCACTTTGTAACTTGGAAGGTACAATGCTAGCATTATTAGCATGAATGCTAGCAGCTAGAAAACAAGTGTCTTTCTTGCTCATATTTTACACTTTCAAGAGAAAGTGTAAAGACTGCTTCAGTTTACTCATCATTCTGGGTGACGATGTTTGTGTGAGTGTGTGTGCAATCATAAATGCTAATGTAAAGTTAGCCAGAGAGCAGATTTCATCACACTGTGGACGTTCAGGTGGAATAAATGCAGGAAAAATACAGTTTCAGTTCAGAACAAACCCGAATCAAAACATATGTTGTTGGGAATCTCAGCTGCTGAATCATGAATCTGCTCTTCTGTGTTGTGGAGAGACTCAGCATCTTCCTCCTGATTACATTTCATTGCAGACAGTGTGGCATTTTCACTGATCTCCATCTTGAGTAACAGAAGTTTTTGGAGGAGGCTGATAAAATTACACAAAAAAAGACATTGTTGAACTCGTTTTAATGAGCCATTGTCAGCAATTCACATGGCCACCAGAGGTCTGGCCACCAGAGGTCTCCCTCTCCAGAGTACTAGGCCTTTTCCCAGAATGAAGCCACCTTAAATACTCCTCCCATTCAGCCAGTCTGTGTGAAATATTGTCAGTTCTTTCGAGTCTGACTATTGAGCGTTTGTCTGTCTGTCTTTCTTGTATTTTGAACCTCTGCCTGACCTTTTGGAATCTGCTTTTTGCTTTTTGTCCCTTTTGCTCTGTCTGCCTGGCCTTTTGGGCTGATTTCTCTGTTAAAGTTTTTTTGCTTTGCATTTTTTACAATGAGTTTCTGAACTGGCCTGTTGTTAATAAATCTGCACATGGATTCTTCACAAGTTTCTGAGTCTGCTTCCTCACAGCCATTTACACTGGAGGTCAGTTGTCTATTCAAATAAAAGTAGCACTGCATGCTCTCCACTAGTGGTGTTGTTAATGTGCCTGTATATTTACACTTCTATGGTAAGTTTGGCTGCTCCAATGTGTGCATTCTCAAAGTGCACTCTCAGAAAAAAAGTTAGTAAATTGTCACTGGGGCAGTAGCCCTCTTGTCACTGGGGTGGTACCCTCAAGGGCACATGTCAGTACCTTTGGTCAGGGAAGATAATTCATTGAAATTATATCTTCTAAGGTGTATTGAGTCCACACACTCCATCTCGTCTCCAGGCTGGGAAAAAAAACACTTTGCATAAGACTGTATGTTAACGTTGTGATTTTTGAAAGATTTTACTCTGAAAATAACAGAAATATGATATTTTAACCAAACATAATAGAGAATAAACTGAAGAGTGAAACACATTAGTTAGTCTACTTATTTTGTTGTTAGTTCTTTTCTTTCTGGTCATCATATTTAACACAACAGTGGGTTTTGTTGTGTGTGTTTCAGGTTCAGTGTCTCCCTCTGCTGGTGTATCTGTGTGTTTCCTGAAGACTGTGCTGTATTCCATCATTCTGACTCTCATGCTGTCTGCAGTCATCACCGTCCACATCAGAGAAAGACTGACCAAATCATCTTAAAGACATGGCTTTTGTTACATCACTAAAGATACTCCTGCTCTTCTCGTGAAGCCTGTTTAATCAATCATTTAATTCTCATGAAGCCTGTTTAATCAAATCATGATGCCCCAGAGCAGTGTTTTTTGCTGGTGTTAAAACAGGCTTTTAATTGGTCTTAAATGTATGAGCAACATGATAAGTGCTGGCAGTATTAATTACTGTAGTGGTGGAACTCAGGCTACTAATGAAGTGAAGACTTCTGCAGTAACCGGCTCAAAACTGCCTCAAAGATTTCTCAAACTGGCATTCAAATTTTTTTACAGCATCGTCCAGATAAGCCATTTTAATTTTTGGCAGAACACTGCATGATACGATATGTCAAAATCGAAGCGCAGAGCAGACAGAAACACTAACCACAGAGGAAACCAACAGGAACTGATAAGCATAAAAAACCTCAATGTCTATCAGGCACACAGTAAAAGCATATGAAGACACAATGATCCTTTACAGTTTGATTAGGTAATAAATCACTAAAGGTGATTATTTCTATACGAATAAACTCTGTAAAACTTACCAGTCTTAATGTGCTCAGTGTTGTTGAATTAAAGCGGTAGAGAGGGGAATTTATAAGGTGTAGAATGAATAAGAAAGAATTTCAGACGTGGTCTTTCACCCAAACCTAAATTCTCATATTCCCATTTCTTTTCACCTTGTAAGATTGAATGAACAACAAAATGTATCAAACTACACTACACACAGTATGAATGCAGTAGTGAAACATGATTCTTAAACCTCGGCGCTCTGTCCCCCGCATGTCTGAAAAAATAGCCTAGTTTACTGTGTCCCCTCCTAAAGTACTGCAAAAGTTAAGAAACAAAAATAAGATGATAGTTCAGCCCTAGAAATGCTATGAGCAAATAGCACAGACAGGGTTAGCACCTAAACAAAATCGCTAATTTCTTGGGCAAAATGCAAATCCTCCTTCCAAATAATCGCATCATCAGCGCATGACAGTCACGGCCTCCTACCACACATATTACACACAAACCTTCACATCATGACAGCGCGCACACTGCCAAGCAGCCATGAGGGTCAGACACATCAGCGTGAGAAAAATGACCACTAATTCCCAAATAAACCTTCACATTACACAAACAGTGTCAGCGACGCCAGAATAAAATCAGCAGCTACAGCGGCCTGTAAGATTTTAAAGAACTTATCCTTTGATCAGAGCAGAACTTGAGTATGAAGTCGTAACATAATGAAGTCCACCCTCCTGTCCTTTTGGATGAAGTGGGTGATGGTGGGGTCAGGCAACGGATCCTTTGCTTTTAAGTTAATCAACAATTGCTTCTTGAGCATTCTGATGGTGATGGGCTGACTTGGATAAACTTCCTAAATCCCAAAATCCATATCTGTCCCAAGACCCCCTCTCCACGCCAAACAGCAAGCAGTCCCAGCAGTAGAGCTTTTGCTCCTTGGTCGATCTCGTCACCCAGGGGTGTCATGGTGTAATAGCTGGAGTTGAAATGCCTCTCAAAAGCCTTTTTCAAAAGCTCTGGTGTCATCCTTTGTCAATTAACTCCAACTTTTCATTAAGAGATAATCTAGAAAACGGTATTGATAATAAACTCGCAGCGATGTCCCCCTCACTAGTGCTAACGTTACGCTCAGCTTCCATCATGAGCCAACAAGCTAGCTAGCTTTTTTCACTAGCTTCATCTCCCCACAGCGGGCAGAAGTTGTCATAAAGTTAACGATAACTAAGCCCACCCATTTAGAGGGAAGATATGATTGGTCAATTTTACTGTCATTTGAAAGTGGTCTCTCAGTCTTTCCAGCAACAGCAGATATAAAATTCTGATAAGGAGACAAAAGGGCTTCTTTCAGGCCTCCTGCTCTATTTGTACCTTTTCATCTCTCGTTACTGCCTATCATCCTGCTGTGACTCATTTTGTTGTCTGTTTCTTCATCATCTGATCTTCCTCATCCTCTGACGCATTTCATTGTATTCTAAGTCATTTTCTCATCTGTTAAACTCTCTCGTTTGGTGGTCACTTTCCTTTTGCTTTTGAACATCAAAGAGAAAGAGTGAGTTAGTGAAACCAGAGCTGAGTTAAATTGAGCTATTTCTGTGGGGTTTTTTTTACCTGTTCGGTGCTGCTGATTTGTGATGAACTGTTTCTTGTCAAGTTTCAAGTTTCAACTTTGTCATTTGCACAACATTTGTCATTTGACATTCATGCATTGAAATGCTTGAAAATACTCAAAACTGAAATATATTAAGTATACACAAAATATAGAGACAGAAGGGACCTATGTAAGAAAAAAAGCTCATTGCTATGTACAAATGTATTTATACGAAACAAGGGATAATCTGTGAAGAATATATATACATTTTAACTTAGTGACTTGTTATTGTCCATAGCAGTGATATGATATAATAATAATACTGACAAAGTGACTGAGTGAAATGGTAGTTGGGGAAGGACCCACAGCTTCACAGCTTGTTCAGAAGCCGGACAGCCTGTGGGTAGAAACTGTTCATTAGCCTGGTTGTTCTAGCCTGTATGCTTTGGATGGTGAACAGGCTGTGTGCTGGGTGATGCCGTCTGATTGGATCTTTTTGATTTTCCTCAGGCAGCAGGACTGATAGATGTCCTGTAAGGCTGGTAGTTTGTTGCCTATGATGGATTCTGCCATCCTCACCACTCCCTTAAGGGCCTTCCAGTCGCAGGTGGTGCAGCTGCCATACCAGACAGTGATGCAGCGCCTGAGGATGCTCTCTATGGGGTATCTGTAGAAGTTGGTGAGGATCTGAGGAGGCAGACCAAACTTCCTGAGCCTACGCAGGAAGAAAAGACGCTGACGAGCAGTTCTCACAATAGTGTTGGTATGGAGGGACCAGGTGAGGTCATCAGTGAGGTGTACACTGAGGAACTTCACACTGCTGACTCTCTCCACTTCGGCTCCATTGATGAAATAGGGGAGAGTGACCACCCCTCTGCAGCTTCCTGTAGTCCACAATCTTCTCCTTTGTTTTGCTGATGTTGAGACAGAGATTGCTGCCATGGGACAGAGCGCTAACCTCGTCTCTGTAGGCTATTTCATGTCCATCAGTGATGAGGCCTAGGATGGTGGTGTCATCAGCAAACTTGAAGATGATGTTAGATGTGTGTCTGGCTACATGGTCATGTGTATACAGGGAGTACAAGAGGGGGCTGAGTAGACATCCCTGGGGGGTCCCTGTGCTCAGAGTCAGTGTAGAAGAGAAGCTGTTCCCAACTTTCACCACCAGGGGTCTGCTCGTCAGGAAGTCCAGTATCCAGTTGCAGAGATGAGAGTTCAAACCCAAGTCTGTGAGCTTAGGAATGAGTTCGGCAGGGATGATTGTGTTGAATGCTGAGCTGTAATCTATGAACAGCATTCTTACCTATGTGTTCTTTCTGTCTAGGTGTGTGAGGGCAGTGTGTATTGTTAGTGCAATGGCATCGTCTGTAGATCTTTTGGAGGGGTATGCAAATTGGTGAGGGTCCATGGTGGCTGGAAGTGTTGAACAGATGTGAGCTTTGACCAGCCGCTCAAAGCACTTTATGAACAGGGTGGTAGTCATTCAGGCAGGTGATAGCCGGTTTCTTGGGGACTGGAACAATTTCCTTAAATGATTTCCTTAAAGCACGTGGGAATCAATGACAGTCTTAAGGAGAGGTTAGAGATGTCAGTGAAAACCTCAGCCAGCTGGTTGGCACATGCTTTAAGTACACGGCTGTGGACGCCATCGGGACCAGGTGCCTTGCGTGGGTTAACTGCCCTGTAGGATCTCACCACCTCAGACAGGGGAATGGCTAGAGTGCAGCTCTTCTCATCTACTGGGAGTTTTTCAGCAGGTGGGGTGTTAGTTACCTCAAATTTAGTTCATCTGCAAGTGAGGAGGACGAGCCCCTATCACAGATCGTACCTCCTTCGTAGTCAGTGATGGCACGCAGTTCACTCCACATACGTCTGAGATCAGAGCCAAGATAGTTATATTCCACTTTGTTCCTGCAGCTCCTTTTGACCAGCCTGAGGGTCCTCTGAAGGTTATATCTGGCCTTCTTGTAGCTAGCCAGGTCACCAGAGTTGTAGGCAGCGGCCCAAGCTCTTAGTTTGGCTCGAACCTCAGCATTGATCCAGGGTTTCTGGTTGGGAAATGTTCTGACATTGATTTTTGGTACAATGTCATCAGTGCATTTATTAATGAAGCTTGTAATGGAGTCAGTGCATTCATTGATGCCTGGACCAGCTGCACCACAGAACATCTTCCAGTCTGTGGATTCGAAGCAGTCCTGAAGTGTGAAGATGGCCTCCTCACTCCATTGACAGACTGATCTGAGAACTGGTTTCATCTGTTTCAGTCTTTGTTTGTATGTGGGCAGGAGAAGAACGGAGCAGGTGATCAGCTTTGCCGAAGGCAGAGCGGGGGAGGGGTTTGTAGCTCTTCTTGAGTGCAGTATAGCGGTGGTCAAGAGTCTGTTCTGTTTGCCCTGTTAAAATCCCCAACCTCAATAAAAACAGCCTCAGGGTGAATGTTCCCAAGTCCATTAATGGTCTCATACAAAACTTCCGATGCACGTGCCTCATCTGCCTGAGGTGGAATGTAGACTGTAGTGAGAATGGCTGAGCTGAAGTCTCTAAGCAGAAAAAAGGTCGAACTTTGAGTGTTATGAGTTCAATGTCTGGAGACCAGTGACTGGCTAGAACCACTACATCTGTTCCCCATTGAGAGTTCACCATAACACATAACCCACCACCTCTGCCCTTACTAGAGTCCAGAGTTCTGTCCTGACGGTAGGTGGAGAAGCTGGCCGGTGCGATGCTTTTGTTTAGTATTGTCGCGAAAAGCCACGTCTCTGTGAGCGCTAAAACTAATTCTATCCACATGTTGACATACATCATTAAAGACAGTCCTGCTATTCCCGTCAAGCCTGTTCAGTGATACCCTAAAGCAGTGTATTTAAGTGAGTGTTCAAGTAGGCTTTTAAGTGGGCTTAAGTCTATGAACAGTATAGTATTAAAATTCCCAAAGAAGTGCTGGGAGTAATTATTACTATAGTGCTGGAACTCAGGCCACTCATAAAGTGAAGATTTCAGCAGTAGCTGGCTTAAAACTGCATCTTAAAAGAGCATTAATTTTTTTTAAGCATTAAATTGCATCTGCTGACACCTGAAGATTTAAAAGATTAAGTGTCCCTTATTAGTCCCACAACAGGGAAATTTTACGTCTGCATTTTAACCCATCCGTGCAGTGAAACACCACATACACACTAGTGAACACACACTAGAAGGCAGTGAGCACACCTGCCTGGATCAGTGGGCAGCCCTATCCATGGCGCCCGGGTTAGGTGCCTTGCTCAAGGGCAATTCAGTCACATACTGTTGACTCGGGGGATTGAGCCGGCGACCTTCCGGTTACAGGGCTCGTTCCCTAACCTCCAGCCCATGACTGCCCCAAGATACTCTGATAATGCAGACTTTAAACTCTCTTACTGGTCTCTATCACAGAAAGAAACAGAGCCTGATGGACAAACCATTTCATTTTAACACAATCTTTGCATTTTTGCCAGTGTTATAGAAGTATTTTCAAAGCCTTTTTTTATGATTTTTGGTAAAGTATTATGGAATCACAGTATGCTATGTAGTTCAGATAAGCCATTTAAAATTTTGGTCTAAAATACAGAATGGTGCATAATCCCTTTTGTCAAAAGCAATGCAGAACAGCATGAGAAAAAAATGAAGAGAACCTGGGCTAACCACAGGGGAAAAACCCGAACTGACTGGCATTCCAAAAAACAAATCAGTGTCTGTCTGCATGTTAGAAAACCTCTCAGAGGCAGTGATGATGCTTTTTTGAGGGTCTATTTTCAACCTTCAATGTTAAAGAGAAATTGTCCCACACTGTCTGCAATGGCAACGATGCTATAGACAAAATTATTTATTAAAGCTGTCTGTCAGTTGCAAATTCTCACCCTCCAGTATAAGCAGTACTATTTAGCTCTATTTAACTCCTCCAGGTGAGGATAAAGTCAACTAGCACCAGCACGGTAACTCTTTATTTGGATGGTCCACTGTAGATGCTTTGTAGACGCTCAGTTTATCTTCAACTAACATTTAACTAAATATCTGTTTAATGCAACTGAAGTTTAAGTAAGTTGCATGTGAAAGATTCTATGAAATCTGTCCCTAACCCTAAACCTAACTTCAAGGCAAAGCCTACACCTACTCCTAAACTTAACCCTAACCTTGATTATTATTTTATGATTATTGTTGATAATCAACTGAGTATCACCAGAAAGTATTAGTAGATCATCTATAGGGGACCATCCAAATAAAGTGTGACCATAAACTGGAATAATATTTTGACATGTCATCTGTTATTTTTAAAATGATCGCTTGGTAAAGTGTTCTATAAGCTAGCTTGGAAGGCGTAATGCTAGCGGGAAGGTCCATGATGGTCATGTTGTCCAAAGCTATTACAGCCTAACTAAAGGGGGAGCTAGAAGGTAACAGAGACATGAGGGCTCTCTGAGACGTCAGCATCCCTCTGCTCCACCTTCATCTAACGGGAAAAACTAATTACCAAAGGCTTGACTAAATAAGTAGGTTTTTAGTCTAGACTTGAGACTGAGGCTGTGTCTGAGTCCCGAACACTGACTGGAAGATTGTTCCAAAGCTGGTGGGCTTTGTATGAAAAGGCTTTGCCCCCTGATGTAACTTAGTAATTCTAGGTACTAATAGTAAGCCAGCACCTTGTGATCTAAGTAGGCATGATGGTCCATAATAAGCGATAAGTTCTCTCAGGTACTGAGGGGCCGTTTAAAGCTTTATATGTCAGTAAAAGAATTTTGTACTAAATGTGGAATTGAACTGTTAACCAGTATAGGTGTGAAAAAACTGGGCTCTTTCTGGTTCTTGTGAGGACTCTGGCTGCAACGTTCTGGACTAACTAAAGCTTGTAAAGGCTTTTGCTGGAACATTTAGACAGCAGAGCATTGCAGTGACCCAGCTTTGAGATAATACATGCATGAACGAGCTTTTCCACATCCTGTAGAGACATTTCTTAATTTGGCCACGGCGGCTCGGGTGCTGTGGTGGAAGGCTGGTCGCTCCCAGAAAGTACTCCAGTTGTTCATGTAGCCGAGGCCGCTGTTCTCGCACCAGACTTGGGAGCCAGCAGTGAAGCACACAGAGCCTGTTGAATATCTGCTTCCTCTCCTGTAGGTGGGCAGAGGTTCTGAGATGACGGTACTGGCATCAGTGTTCTTCTTAACGGTGTCAAGGAGTAGCCCGAAATGCTCCTTGAGGACTTTGCTCTGACGGGATGAGATGCCATTCACCCCCGTGTGAATGACCATGGTGCCGATGTTCTCGTGTTTGCTTAGAGCCGCGGGAAACCGCTTGGAAATATCTAATACCCGAGCACCTGGAAAACAAAACACAGCAGCGTTACATCCAGAGTCAGCTACTTTCAGGTTTCTGACACTGGAGCCTCCAATAACACCGTTGGGGTGAAGTGTGCGGCCTGTGGTGACCTCCACTGCGGTTTCTGTTCTGTATGTGTGTTTTTGTTGATGTGGTTGAAAAGAGCACTTCTTGCAACAGAATCATGGCCTCTCCTGTGTTTCTTCTTCTGCTGATGCTACAGTATTTTCGAATACTTTTAATGTGATATATGGAAGGCGTATTATGGCATTGTCCAGATAAGTCATTTTATATTTTGTCTTTAAAAATAAAACACATAATAATGCATAATCTCTTTTGGCAAAGTACAGAACAGACAGAGAGGCAAATGAAGCGAAACTAGACTAACCACAGAAGAAAACCCACAGGAACTGAAGGTGTGTCATTATAACATGATCATTAAAAGTGACTAATTCTATAGAAGTACATTATGACTAAGATGACTATGAGTGAATGCGATTGATGCCCTCCACTTTGTATTTCGGTCTTAATAATATCAAAGTAAACTGTAGTAAATAGCTTTTTTCAGTGTAGAATATTGTGTCACTTTCTCCAAATAATGTCTGCATGAACATCAGCACATTAGAATCCCTCGCAGACGCAGTGAGGGGGTCTTTCAGAACTTCCACTTTCACTGTTAAAGAGAAAGTTTATCACTCTCTGCAATGGCGATGTTGCTACAGCTGATCTTTGTTCTCTCCACTCTGATCTCAGTCACAGGTAAACAATTCTCTGAACTTCAGCACAGTAGAAGTTAAACTGTATGATAATGTATAATTTTTGAGTTGATCTGTCAAATAAGGAGTGTGAGTGATTACTGGTTTTATCCTCCACCCTGGTAACACACATAATCCACACAAGGAGAGCTGACCTGACTAAACTATATAAAAGCTTATTGATCATTGATTAGCAATCTTCTTTTCACCTCGTAAGAATGTTTGAACAACAAAATGTGTCAAACTAGGTTACATACTATTTAATATCATGTATGCATTATATGATGGTTTTGTTTACAGAGTTTAGTCCTCCTGCTCTGTTTCTCACGCCACCTGCTGAGCTTATATCTCGTCACTGTCCAAAGAAAAACATGTATCTCCAAAATAGTAACTTTATAGGAGAGGGCAAAAACGCTCTTTACTTTCAATGTAAGTTAATGGAAAGGGATTTTATTCCAAGCAATCTTGGAACATTTCTATCGGTCCAATCATCATGACATTTTCACATAATGTAAAGGTCATCTGTTGAGCTCATGTTTTTTCATTGGACAGCGACGATCTGCACAAACAGCTCCAGATAGACATACATTTACTGTTTACTAGTTTAAAACTAGCATTACATGTAGCCAAATATATGAGGTAATTAGCTTTACCGCACACTATAATAAAGTAGGAAAAGTCAATTACAACAAAACAAACATTTCTAAAAAAAATTTTGAGTCTTTTTCTTTCTCTACAGTGGCCAAAGTCAATCAAGTCAAAAAAAGAGAGAATGAATTTTGTTTTTAAGTCTCTTGAGATTTCCTGCTATCACAAGATGCATAACCAAATACATGAAGTGAATATATCCCACATTACTGAAATATTTTGAGTTAGGGGAACTTTTTTGCTGCTAATTTCTTGTATTTAAAGATTTTATTGGCTTGTGGCTTCGTCTGTTTGCATACTGGGCACTTCCTTTCTGCTTTTTCTACTCATCATCTCTGTGTTCTTTTTCGTCATTGGCTATTTTTCTTTGGATGTATGATTGCATTCTATAATTTGATTAATCTTATAAGCTTGTTAATATTTGCTTTACCACATTCTCTATTGCTGGATGTGCTTCTAAACAAATCTAACATGATTATAAAAAGATAAGCTGGACAAACATCAGTTACACAAACAACTACTAAATCAGTTTAAATGAGTTCAATTTCATAAATTTAATTACTTTATATTGGGTCAACAAAATTCCCTTTTAATTGTATGGAAATCTTTTCACAGTTCAGTTAAGTTGAGGCAAAGAACTGAGAGGAAAAACATCAGAGATGCAACATTTCTACATAATTCATAATTAGTGTTTGTGACATGATCAAGTAATTCAGAGGGACATTCTCAAATATTTCACTTTATGCACGGTCACTACTTTTGGTCAGTGGAGTCTGAACCTCAAAGAGGAAGAGTGAGTTAGTGAAACCAAAGCTGAGTTTTGTTTTGTTTTCTGTTGAGTTCTGAAAATTTGTGATTAACTGCTTCTGGCTGGTACATGTGGGTGCTGTGTGAAAGGCTAGTTTCCTCCTTATGCAGCCACATGTTCTGTACTGAACCTCAAATCATATGCAACATTTCGGCATAATTCATTATTAAAAGCTGTGATGTAAACAAAGTCCTTCAGATAGTTTGATGTGAAATGTTTCATTATGAATAACTTACTGACTCTGACTTCTTTACAGTGGTGCTGATAGGAACCAGGGGTCACAATGTCTACAACACTAATATAGCCTTTTGATTTACTATCCAAAACCACCAGTGAGCTTCTGAGTTTTTATATGTGATGTTTAAGACAGTCAAATAATAAAATGGATCATCATCAACTTCACATATAAAATAATAAAATGAGAAAAAATAAGTTTTCTTTAAGGAACATTTGACAACGCCCTGCATGTACCTTCCCACCATGAAACATGAACTATGTTTTAGGCCAAAAACGTCTCGGTCATTAAGCAGTGCATTCATAACTATGTAATGTAATAGATTTCTGTGAAGAGGCTTTTAGAGTCATTAAACTATTCAGACGTCTGGTTCCCATCACCACCACTGTGAACAAGTCTGACTGAATTTCTCTATAATTAACCAGTTCATATTAAACCACTCTGAATGACTGTTCTTACATCATAACCCATTCATTATGCAGAGATTTAGAAAAAATTCTGTAATTCATATTTAACCCTTTTGTTGCCAAATGAAGGCTAAAGCAGAGAGCTGATAGCAGGTTTTACAGTGGTTAAGGCTGTCTTTGGAGCTGGATTTCTGGGTTGTGTAATGCTAGAGCTGGTTTCTCTCACTCTGGCTAGTGATGTTCTGATGTGTGAATCATGTCACTATTTTTAACCCCTTGTTTATAATATGAAAGCTAAAAGCAGAAATGTAGTAAAACAGTAGAGAGTGGGGTTTGGGTGAATTTGGAGCTGGATTTCTGGCTGATGGATGGTCACAGGTAGATGAAATCACTCTGGACTGTAAGTGCAGAGTCTGATGAGTGATCTGATGTTTGAATCATGTCGCTGTTTTAACCCTTTGTTGGAATCTGAAGGGCGAAAAGCAGAGCAACAGTATCAGGATTTTGGGTGATTTTCCGAGCTGAATTACTCACTGATGCTGACGTCACAGCTCGATGACATCACGTGCACTAGTTAGGGGCGGGTCTGCTGAATGTCCTGATATGTGAGTGATGTCTGTAGCTTAAACCATTCTGAAGTTATGAAGACTAGAATTGACCTATCATTTTTCGACAGGTTAAAAGCTGAATTTAAATTTCACATCTGTCAAAAATGTTAGTTCTGAAATGTAAACTAAGATTTTAGGCCACAGCAAATGAACAGAAGTGTTTGGCCTGATTTCAGGAGAATTCCACTGATTTTTTTAAAGTTTCTGCATGATTCAATTGTTGTTATGTAAATAAATTCAGAGTGGTTTAATGTGAAATGCTTCATTATACACAAAACCTACTGACTTTCTTAATGTTAATGAAACTGGAATAACCATGTCTACAATGCAACTATAGCTATTTTATCTGATATCTAAAATGGCAAGTGAACCCACACGTGTTCACAATTAAAATCATTACTGAGAACCAGGTCAGTATAATATCTTCTGACTTCTTTGTTTGTTTGGCTTTTGATTTTAATTTTAACATTCAAGAAATAAAAGTTTAGTTTTAATAGTTTCTAAGCATGGATGCTACTGTCTGATGTCTATTATCAACACCATCACCAGCGTCCAGATAGATCTAGGCTACTTTGAAAGATACTGACCAGTTCTGAAAGATTTTTAAAGAAATCTAAGATCTATGATGAGTGATTTATCACTGACTGACTGTCAGCATTACAGTGATGTGTCTGTATATCTTCTACCTCAGATCCAGTGGAGGCACCAGCCCTGACTCACCAGCTAAGCAGAGACACCTGTAAAATCACCCTCACCTGTAGAGGTCATGACCTCTCTATCAACTCCAGCTGTTACAAGGAAACCTGTGAGGAGAAGGAAGTGACATCACCTGGAGGTGTCACCCTTTCCCTGTCTGTCAGTGGCAGCACCATCATCTGTAACCATAGCAACCCAGTCAGCTGGAAGATGGATGTTTTGGAGATGAGAGAACTCAAACGACTCTGTGCTGATGAAGGTGAAGGTGTGAACACAGATACACACAAACACTGCCTCACACACTTCCTCTTCCAAGTGAGGAAAAAGTCAACTAGCACCTGTAGAAGTCCAACAGAATGTAAACTGGAACAGTATTTTGATGTGATGATTGCTGTTTTTTAGAAATGATCACTTCGTAACTTGGAAGCTACAATGTAGCATTATTAGCATGAACTCAGCATCTTGATTACATTTCATTGCAGAAATCCGTCTCGAGTAACAGTTGTTTTTAGATAAACTCGTGTTAATGAGCTATTCACACTCGAAGGCAGTTGATCATCCAAAAAAACGGCACTGCATGCTCTCCACTAGTGCAGCTGGTATTGTGCTTATATATTTACACTTGTGTGCAAAAGTTTGGGCGCCCCGTTTAAATTACATGTTTTGTTGATGTTACGACTCAAGATAAGTTAACATTTTCTACGGAGAACACACTGCTGCACATTTTAAGACACAATTACACTTTGTGCTGAATTTTACATTTTGGGGAAAAAATAAAATGTGGCCTGTGTAAAATTTATTTTCATTTTTTTTTCCTTTTTTTCCCAATAAGTTAGAAAATAAATACAAATTGTGACTAAATACTAAGTTAAGTTTGTTCACTGTACATGATGTGTTAACTTAATTTCATTTAGAAAATCAACAAGACATGTTCAGAAAGAAAATAGATTGAAAAGTGAAACATATTATTTAGTCAGTTATTTTTAGTTCCTTTATATTTGGTCATCATAGAGAATTTTGTTGTGTGTTTCAGGTTCAGTGTTTCCTTCTGCTGGTGCATCTGTGTGTTTCCTGAAGACTGTGCTGTATTCCATCATGCTGACCCTCATGCTGTCTGCAGTCATCACCGTCCACATCAGAGAAAGACTGACCAAATCATCTTAAAGACATGGATGGTGTTACACAGTTCATTATAGCTGTTATAGTTACATAATACTCTATTATGTAATCTCTGATTATAATCTACTCTACTGTATAGCTGCACCCAACAGACTGTTATCAGTTACTACATCACTTTTTTTGCAGGCTGTAGCTGTACAGACCTCTAGCGTCACTGTTGTAGCTTCTCAGAAGTCAGCTGACTGAATGTACTAGAATACTGTATCTTGTGTAAGTAAATATTTTATTAGATGTATTTAAATGCATTTGTAAATAGTGTTTATGCACATGTTTACAAACATCACTAAAGATACTCCTGCTCTTCTCATGAATCTGTTTGATCAGTGATGCCCCAGTTTTTTGTTGGTGTTAAAATAGGCTTTTAATTGGGCTTAAATGTATGAGCAACATGATAAGTGCTGGCAGTAATTATTACTGTAGTGGTGGAACTCAGGCTACTAATGAAGTGAAGACTTCTGCAGTATCTGGCTCAAAACTGCCTCAAAGATTTCTCAAACTGGCATTCAAATCTTTTTTACATCATTGTCCAGATAAGCCATTTTAATTTTTTGGCAGAATACTGCATGATACGATATGTCAAAATCAAAGCACAGAGCAGACAGAGACACTAACCACAGAGGAAAACCAACAGGAACTGATAAGTATAAAAAACCTCAATATCTATCAGGCACACAGTAAAAACATATGAAGACACAATGATGCTTTACAGTTCGACTACTTAGTTATTTATCTTTTCATCAATCTGTTCATTCTATCTATTTATTTATCTATTCATCAATCTGTTCATTCTATCTATCTATCTATCTATCTATCTATCTATCTATCTATCTATCTATCTATCTATCTATCTATCTATCTATCTATCTATCTATCTATCTATCTATCTATTCATCAATCTGTTCATTCTATCTATCTATCTATCTATCTATAATGCTAGCATTATTAATGTGTATACTAGCCACTAGAAAACCAGACTCTGTTGTGCTCATGCTTTACACTTTAAAAGAAAAATGTAAAGTTTGCTTTAGTTTACTTATGATTCTGGGTAACTGTATGTATCTGTATGAGTGGTGCGCAAGTGTAAATTAGTTAAGAGTCTGATAGAGTCTGTTAATATGCCACATATATTCAGTTACAATGCTAATTTAGAGCTACCTAGAGAGCTTAGTTAGTTGTCTATATGCATTCATTTATGAGAGATTCATTTATGTCAGATTCATGAAATGAAATGAAATTATCAAGTGAAGCCAACACAAAGGGCGATTAATCTGCTCTTCTTTGTCATCATAGGAGGCAGATTTCATCACACAGTGGATGTGCAGGTGGAATAAATACAGTTTCAGTTCAGAATAAACCCCAATCAAAAAATAATTCTGTGTTGTGGAGAGACTCAGCATCTGCGCTGCAGTGTAGTATTTTCACTTCCATATACAGAACAGCGTGAGAACTAATGAAGAGGAACCAGAC
This sequence comes from Colossoma macropomum, assembly GCF_904425465.1. Lineage (NCBI taxonomy): Eukaryota > Metazoa > Chordata > Actinopteri > Characiformes > Serrasalmidae > Colossoma > Colossoma macropomum. Next base: position 24,472,609 of record NW_023494807.1, read on the forward strand.
TAACCGCAGGAAAACCAACATGAGCAGACTGGCATTGGAAAAAATCACGTCAAAGTCTGTGAGGCACGCAACAAAACAAGAAGACATAATGATGCTTCACAGTTCTATGAATTAGTTGAATGATCACTGAGGATGATTCATTCTGTATTAAACTGTAGGGGTGGAGGAAAAATAGATTCTTGGATGCATTGCGATGCGGACATGGATGATTCTGAATCGATTCACAAATTTCAAAAAGAAATGTTTTTCTAAATATTTAATTTGTAACGTAATGTTGACGGAACGCAAAAGGCGGAACCTGAAAGTGCGAAAGTGCAGCGCCCGGACAGTCTGTGATGTGCACGTAACAAAAACACAACTGGATGAGTGAGAAATCCGAGCGGCACACATTAAAAGCCAGGTTAGGTCAGGAGTCACAACACAAAATGTTAAGAAGAGCCATTTTGTCCTTTCAACAAAAACAAAAAAAACCTTGGGAGCCACAACATTTAATGTCCAGTATGTCTCAGTGTGTGCTAAAGTCCTAGTATTGGTTAAAAAATATAAACGAAAATGCAGACAGACTTTGCTCTGCTTTCAGCTTTAGCTATAGCCGCTTTCCTCCCTCCACCAGAAAACTTTTCTTCAAAAGTAGAACAGCTTATTTTAAAACGCCTCTCAACGTTCGACTGTTTTATGAGGTTGAAGTCGCTTCTCATTCTCCAGCTTCTTCTTCTTCCCATTCCACCTTAAATTCTGCCTGACGCACCAGAATGTAAATGTGGCACCATTTCAGGTGGAATGGGACCATTCGAAAGAGAAGCGACTTCATTTTTGCAACGTTTCAATGTTTGACAGTCTCTCGTTGCAGATTTAACATACCAGGAAACCAACTGCAGTGCTTATAAATGTGATAGAAGTCCATTCGTCTCCAAATGTTCATCTTAAATCTATCTCTTTGTCTTTTCATTAGCTACTAGCCAAGCGAGACTGTGTTGCTAGGTGACATGCAATCTGCACGACAGAGAAAAAGGGACCTGAATAAGAGCCACACTATATGCAATTGTGCCATGCTAAACTAAAATAAATTGGAAACGACAAACATGAGAAACCATATTACATGTTTCCACCCATTTTCCATCCAGCTGTACTTGCTGCCAACCAGAGGACCATCGAGCAAGCGATGTCAAAGCTTCCACCAAACTTGTAGGTGAATTGCAAACTCTATCGTAACTTTTATTGCCAAGGATTTGCGTCCGTTCTCAGTCATTGAGAATGCTATATTGGACACTTTGGAGCCGAGATAGAGCGTCCCGTCTCAAAGATATTTTACTGACACAGCGACTGCCCCCCCCCCTCTCACAACGAGACCAAAACCAAACATGTGCTGAGTGGACATCCATTGCTACAGAGTCTTATGTCACTGTAACTGCATTTTATCGCAGATGAGTGGCAGCCTGCGTCACTTCCATTTGTTTTATTAATAAAAGACATTGGAAGTAAATTTATTATGGATTATTACAAATACTTTGCTTTGAAAGTATCAACACACAGTGAGAAAATACAAATCCTGTAAAGAAAAAAAAGCATCAAGATGCATCGATAATCGTTTTATAATCGCATCGCAGCCTCTGAATCATAATCGACTCGTGAGGTGCCTAGAGATTCCCACCCCTATTACACTGCATTTTCCAGTGTGAAATATTTCGTCACATTGAACTTATAAGTTCTGCGTTAACGTCAGCGCACAAAAAAACTGTCTGAGACAAAACTTCCTCTTTCGTTCTAAAGTGAACATCAGCACATTAGAAGACCTCTCTGAGGGAGTGGGGGGGGGGTTCAGAATATCATCCATCAGTATAAAAGAGAAAGTATGTCACTTTGTTTGCAAAGGCGATGATGCTGCAGCTGATCTTTGTTCTCTCCACTCTGATCTCAGTCACAGGTAAACAATTCTCTGAACTTCATCACTATAGAGGTTAAAATGTTTGAGAATGTATCGCTTTTGAGACTCTCTGTCAAATAAAGAGTGTAAGTGGTTGTAGCAAGTGTGCATTGTCTGATGACCTGAATAGAATTTGTGCTGAACCATATTATTTTGAAGTGTACAACATATTTTAAGACGTGTAGATCTCTGTTAATGTCACTGGTGAGCTGAATAAGTAAGTTAAAAGGAGGTTTAATCCTCCATACATATAAAACGCATAATTTACACATCAAATTCATTAAAATGTGCAGAAGTAGAGGATGTGTTCAGTCACTGTGTTCTCTGTAGAGGATGTGTAACTTATTTACATTAAAAAATTAACAAAATGTATCATTTGATGAAGGATGCACACACATTTGCATATGACTGCATATTAAATAACAAAAACAAAAGTGTCTGAATGCTTGTTTGTCTGCAGTTTGTATTAACAGACAGTATAACGGTCTTACTAGTCATTAACATGCCACACAGTGACAGATCATGATAAAGAAATCACAGTGTAACAAAATATCTTTATGGTTTAATATTTTCTCATTTTTTCTCTACACAGTGTCCTGTGATGAGTTCAGATTGGTTGGTGGTTCTGTTCAACTGGATACACAGGAACCCTTGCCAGACTTTGATGACTTATTCTGGGTGTTTAACAGAACTAACAATGTTCTAAAATATAATAAGAAATATAAAGATAGTACACTCTATTCCCATTACAAAGGCAGAGTGGAGTTCAATGAGGAAACCTACAGTCTGACACTGAAGGACTTACAGAAGACTGATAGTGGACCGTATGAAGCAAAAGCATCTGGTGATGAGGTCAGAGTCGTTGCTAAATACGCGCTGTCTGTGTTGGGTAAGTCTTATAGAAAATCAGTCAGTTAGAGGAAACACACTGTCTTGACAGGAAGCTGTAATTTTTTTTAAACTGTGTTTTTCCACCTGCTACCAGGAGACACATACCCAAATAAATTAAATCTTTTGTACCTAAAGGGAAATAACACTGATTTTTCAAAATTTCAGCCAAAGTAAATAGTTATGATAGTAAACAAAGCCATTCAGAGTGGTTTGATGTGAAATGCTCCATTCTGGAGAAACTACAGAGTCAAACATGACAAAATACAATCTTACAGTAAAAGTTTTGTTGTTTAGTAAAATGTTTATTTTCCTACAGGGTGAGGGGGTGGAGTTAGGGTAACTTTCTGGTGGACCATAGCAAATTTGTTTACAGGCAAACTTTGGCCAAAAGGCCACACTTTGAGAGGTACATGCAGGATGTTTTAAGGAAAACAGTCCCCAAACTTTTTTTTCAGGTTTAACACTATTAGTATAAACAACATTACATATAAAACTTACAAGACAAGTGTAGGTTCACTGGTGGTTTTGGATAGTAAATAAAATGGCTGATATTTGTAGCCATCCTGGCCCTGGTTGCTGTACCTGACACTGTAAAGAAAACAGAGCTGGTGAAGTTCTATATATCAAACTATTTCACATCAAATAATTCTGAAAGATTCTTTTATGTCTCAATGATTGAAATATGCAGATTTGAAAAATCAGTAGAATTTCTCTTTAAAATATTAATTATCTCACATTACTCAACTATTTGGCTTAGTGGAACTTTTTTGATGAATTCTTGTTTTCAAAGATTGTATCTATTTGCTTTCTGGGCGTGTCTTTCCTCTTGTTTTACTTACCTTCTCTGTGTTGTCTTTACTCCTTGGCTATGTTATCTTGGATAGGTGCTTGCTTAAACACTTGGTTAACCTTAGGGGTAACATTGTTTTTATTCAGTTTGCAACATTCTCTATTACAAAGTGTGGTGCCAAACTAATTGGACACTGCAGTGTCCACTTTTAAACAGATTATGAAAAGATAACTTGGACCTACAAAAGTTAAATCACCACCAGAAAATTCAGTTCATTTAACTTTAATGAACTGAGATGGAAACGTGATGGCAGATTACATTTTGCCAATTTATGAAAATTATATTGGATGAACAAATTTGCAAGTGTGGAAATCAGTTAACAATTCAATTAAGTTCAGGCAAAGAACTGAGAAAAAAAAACCATCAGAGCTTCTTTCCTAATATTGCTCCCTTCTTTGGACTGTCTATAGGTTGTAACTGTAGTTGTTGATGGAGCTACACAGTTCATGTCAGATTCTTGCTCCTCTTAACAAGCTGTCTGCTCCTGACTGGATCACACACACACACACACACACACACACACAACTTCTAAGCCGCTTATCCTTCTGGGTCGTGAAGGGAGATAGAGCCTATCCCAGCAGTCGTTGGGTGGAAGGCAGGATACACTCTGGACAGGTCTTGCCTGGATGGACAATCCAGATTAGAAAAAAATCCTGAAACACATTCAAATCAATTTTTCTTGTCTGTTTTTCCTGTACAATCTCAGTCACTGTCATCTCCACAGTTAACAGATGAAATTAATAAGGAGTTAAACCTTCTACCTGGAGTCACCTGAAGAGTCTATTTGTTGGAATGTTCTCTTTTAATACTACAGCTAGTTGGTCCACTCTGTAGGCTACTTTAAACACCACCACTGGACATGTCATTGGTGTTCATTCGTATATCCTCTGAAACAGCTAAACACAAATGTATTTATTTTCTGCTAAATGTGTGAAGGATACATTTAAAGCTGTATATAACTTTCAAAAAAAAGTGCTAAAATGTAAACCAAAATTTCAATTATAAAGTAAAGCCTTAAAATTAATGTAAGTTTGAATTATTAGTGATTAAAAGTGGAATTCCACTGATTTTTTTTAAAATTCCTGTATATTCTTGTACATTCAGTACTGCACAAAATCATTGAGTGGTTTAATATGACACTGTTAATTATAGAGAAACTTACTTACTTTCTTTGCAGTAGTGGTGACAGGAAACAGGGGTCACAATGTCTACAACACAAAAAGAGTCATTTTATTTTCTATCCATGACCAATGACCAGTAAGCCTACCCTTGTCTTCTGAGATTATATATGTAGTGCTAATATGGTTAAATATTAGTCAATCTGAAATAAATACGTTTTCTGGGGGGCCCATTTTGCCTTACAACACCCTGCACATAATTCACCATCATGAATATATTTTAGATTTACACTTTTTTTACTCATTTGTCTCTAAGGTCTAATATCAACACCATCACCAACATCCAGCTGGATCTCAGCTAATAAAGATACTGACCAGTTCTGAAAAAAACTTTTACTGATCTGTGATGAGTGATTTATCACTGACTGACTGTCAGCATTACAGTGATGTGTCTGTATATCTTCTACCTCAGATCCAGTGGAGGCTCCAGTCCTGACTCACCAGCTAAGCAGAGACACCTGCCACATCACTCTCACCTGTAGAGGTCATGACCTCGCTCTCAGCTCCAGCTGTTACAAAGAAACCTGTGAGGAAAAGGAAGTCACATCACGTGGACGTGGCACTCTTTCCCTGTCTGTCAGCGGCAGCACTATCATCTGTAACCATAGCAACCCAGTCAGCTGGAAGACGGATGTTTTGGAGATGAAGGAATTGAAACGACTCCGTGCTGATAAAGGTGCAGACACATACTCAAACATGTACTTAACCAGTTAGTAACATTATAATTCATTTGAGTGTGACAAACAAAAGTCGCTCTCTCTTACTGAGTCTCTCACAGACTCCCTGTGTCTGACACACACTGTTAAAACTCATATTCTCAAGCATTGTGTGGGACAAACAGCAGGTGCTGCTATATACTCAAATAAATATAGCGACACAGTCGTCCTCCAGTGTAGGCCAAACATATAAATAATGAAAGAAAGCAGAAAATGCATTCATTAAAACAGTCCTGGGTCTTAAAGAGAAAATTCTAATAACAGGTGCAGAAACACAGTGGTGTTTATTTACTGTGTATTTATTAAAGCTGTCTATCAGCTTCAGATTCTCACCTTCCAGTATAATCAGTGTTATTTAGCTCCATTTAACTCTTCCAGGTGACGATAAAGTCACCAAGCACCAGTACAAGTCCACCAGAATGTTAAATGGAAGAGAATTTTAAAGTCTTGATTGCCATTTTTAGGATTATCACTTCATGAATTGGAAGCTATAGTGATAGCATTAACACGAATGCTAGCAGCTATAAAACAAGTATATTTTGCTCATATTACACCCTATTGTAAAATGTAAAGTTTGCTTGACTTTACACCTGATTTCAGGTAATTAGATATTTGTGTAAGCGGGTTTTCAGGTATAAATCAAATAAGAGTCTGATAGAGTCTGTTAATATGCTACATATCATACCGTTGAATGTGCAGGTTGAATAAATTCAGGAAAAACAGTTTCAGTTCAGAATGAACCCAAATCAACATATAATTTCTATCTGCTCTTCTGTGTTGTGGACAAATTCAGCATCTTCCTCCTGATTAAATTTCACTGCAGACAGTCATACATACACACATATATATATATATGCACCAATTTGTGCACCAAATTGGCAGAAAAAAATGCTTTATTTAAATATGTTGCCTGTAGAGGAGTTGCTAACTTATTTTCACTCATCAAAAAATCATCAAAAAAGTTCTCCTGCTGTGAAGAAAGCCTCACCTACATGCCTCACTCATCCTCTTGATGATACGGTTACCTGCACAGTATTTCACTCACCTTACAATGTACTGAGTTCTGCACGTATTCATGCCAACATATTGTCATGGTGGGCTTAACGTTCATTGGTTTAATTCTCATTTTCACTTTGATACTGCTAACAGCAGTCATGGGTTTTCCTAGATCTATTTCTTGTTTGTTGCTCTGATAGGCCTCTAACAGTAGTCACTGGTTACCATTAAATACTATAAATTCTTCTGTACAATGACAGGCTGATTTCCTTGAAACAAGTTAGTTCTTTTCTATTTGGTCATCATATTTAATCCAACAGTGGTTTTTGTTGTGTGTGTTTCAGGTTCAGTGTCTCCCTCTGCTGGTGTGTCTGTGTGTTTCCTGAAGACTGTGCTGTATTCCATCATTCTGACCCTCATGCTGTCTGCAGTCATCATAGTTACATAATACTCTATTCAGTAATCCCTGATTATAAATCTATCACATGGGACAAACAGCAGGTGCTGCTATACATTCAATTAAATATAGCGACTATTCTGTAATCTCTGATTATAATCTGCTGTATAGCTGTATCTAACAGGATGTTATCACTTGAATGCACTACAATATTGTTTGTTGTTTTTCATAAATGTTTTATTAGATGTATTTAAATGCATTTGTAATTACTATTTATGCATATGTTCACAAATATTGCTAAAGATAAACCTGCTCGTTTCATGAAGCCGGTTTAATCAGTCATACCTCAAAGACAGCACATTTTAAGTGGAGGTTCTAGTGGACCTTTAAGCTTGAGTAAATAAGCAACATAAGACTGAAATTGAAACTCAAGGCTAAATTGGAACTTAAACTGAAGAAAAAACTTGAAGTAAAGATTTCTGCAGTAGCTACCTCAAAGCTGCATTTAGATTTATATTTTTTAATTTATATTTATACTTTGATATATATGGAATGAACATTGATGTATATACAATGAACGTTGATAAATATGGAATGAATACTGATATGTATTTAATAATTCTTGATGTACATGGATCAAACTTTGAGATAAAAAAATGAATAATGTAATTCATAAAATGTTTTGTTCAAACAGAGAGGGACTTTCGGGGTTGTGTGTGTTGTAGCCTCAGCCCTCCCCCACTTGCTAAACAGACTATTTATGTTGTTATTTAATGTTGTTATGTTGTTGTTCTTCAGTTACAGTGTGTGTTTGTGTTTACTGTGTTATTTTGTGTCCAGCTCAGAGTTAGTGAGAGTGCGTTTGTGTTTGGTGACCATCAGAAGAAAGAGTAGGGCTAGGAGTGACCTACCTCAATTTTCAGTTGCTTTTTAAGTGGCATTGTTTTCCCTTGTTCTCCATAAAGAGCATTTTTCAAACAGAAATGATGGCCTCATCTGACTCTTCTTCTGCACCATGTCAAATTATGTATGTATTGAAGCTCCACCCATATCAGCCACTCTCAGATCAC